>NC_133505.1:65613106-65916136 GCF_049354715.1 Callithrix jacchus
AAATATATTTTTAGTAGAAATGGGGTTTCATTGTGTTGGCCAGGCTGGTCTCGAATTAATATAATAATAATTTTTAAAAGCCAGGTGTGGTAGCACATGCCTGTAGTCCTAGCTACTGAGGAGGCTGAGATGTGAGGATCACTTGAGGATCACGTGATCCCAGGAGTTGGAGGCTGCTGTGAGCTATGATTGTGCCACTGCAGTCCAAACTGGGTGACAGAGCGAGACCTTGACTTAAAAATAATTAATTAATTAATTAATTTAAAAAAAAAAAACAAGGAGAGTGGAGAAGCCCCTGTGGTTTTTGGCTCACAGTTGTATCCCAATGATTGGCAATACGCCTACAGCTGAGTAGATTCTCCACAAATAATTATTGAATGAAGCAAGACGAATGTATTTTATTTGGAAAAGTCGCCTTACCCCAACGAAACTCACTGTTATGAAAACAAAACAAAACAAAACAAAACAAACAAACAAACAAAAAAACCAAACCAACAACAAAGAGATTCTACCACTAAAAAGCCACAGATAGGCCAGGCACAGTGGCTCACATCTGTAATCACAGCATTTTGGGAGGCCGAGACAGGAGAATCGCTTGAACCCAGGAGATGGAGGTTGCAGTGAGCAGAGATCACGCTATTGCCCTCCAGCCTGGGCAACAAGAGCAAAATTCCGTCTCAACAAAAAAAGCCACATATAATGACTTTGGACTCACTTGCCAAAACGAACGTTTGCCACAGAGCAGAGTGGGGTCAACTTTTGGTTGGTGCACTTCAGTGAAATAATTGTGTACAGGATGACGAGGATAACAAATGGGATTTTCTTGTCACTCCAGAAATAGCATAAGGCCCATTGCCCAATACAAAAGGTGCTAAGTACCCCACATCCTAGAGGGAATTTTCACAACTAGGGTGTGATATATGTACCCCTTCTTACTAGGCACCATCACAATGACAACCAGTTACCTCACTTTGCTCCAGCCCATATGAACAGAAGGCTGGGAGAAGGAAGAGAGCCACTGGGGCCAGGGGTGGCAGCCCAGTGAGAGTGAGGTCCACAGTGAGCATTCCATCCCGTGGGTACCTCTTCCGTGGCAGGGGAGGGGCTGCTTACCATCTCTCCAAAACCAAATGTGGGAGCTCTAACCATTATCAGAAAGACTGAGGGGACTACAAGGAGAGGAGACCCTGTGCCTACTTGAATGAAGAAAGGAAGTGGAGATGAGTTAGTGGAGGAGAGAGGGAATAGCAGAGGCCACAGCCCTCACTCAAAGCATTTAGTGTTGCAAGGATGCATGAGTGAACCACAGGTCAAGTGGACACTGCCAAAGATGGCTGAACTGCAGCCATTGTGCTGGTCCCCTGTCCCCTGTACCACCCACCACACCACTGGAGGGGAGCTTATTGGTAAGAGGACTGTAGCAGCCGGGGGCTGCAGGGACTGTACAGTTTATGACTGGTGGGGGATGCTAAGCTGGAGCTAGACCTCACATATCTGGGAATTCTGCAGCTGGAGACCCACTGAGAATCCTACAAAGAACTCACCAGGGTGCCCCGTAAGAGCCAGCATTTGGAGCCCTGCTGCACTGAGAACACAGAGGAATCTGTGTTAGCCTGAGAAACAAGTTACTAGAAACTCCTGCTCCCAGTATCATATTCTGTTCAAATCTCGTAAATCCTGAGAAGGTTTTTCAAACACAAAAATAATTATGGAATAAGCTTCATACAAATACAACCTGTCTTAGACAACACTCTGACCTACTCCTCAGCATCTCTGTTGAGGAATTTACAGGGCAAATTAAATTCACCACCATGACCAGTCAAGATTCTGTCTTTACCCATTCTGGTACAGCACCTGGGGTTGAGACACATATTAGAAATTCAAGAAGAGTTATTGAGGAACGATCCAAGATGGCTGATCGCTAACATCTCGGGAGTGCAGCTCTCAGTGGAAGCGCAGAGAACTAGAGGGCGCGACACTTTCAGTCAAATTCTGGTCACTCACGGAGCAGAAGAACCCCAGTGGAGAAGTCACACGGGTTGCCAGCGCGACTCTTGTGGCCGGAGCAGCAGTTTCGCCGGCACCTCGGTGCGGCAGCTCTAGGAGCAGAGTAAACAGGGCTGGCTCCCCTTCCGACCGAGGTTTGGAGGACCCACACGGGTCCCCAGCACGACTCCTGAAGCCGGCGCAGCGGCTGTGACGGCACCTTGGCGCGGGAGCTCTTGGCACAGAGTAAACGAGACTGGTTCCCCTTCTGACCGAGGTTTGGAGCCCCGGGAAGGTAGAGTCGCCCATTACGGACACAAGAAGGAAGCCAGACAGGAGAATCCTGGGCAGAAAAGCACCATCAGTCTTAATGCCTCTGTTCTGGCCCTGGGAACTAACAACTTGGACGTCCACTCAAGAGACCTAATCTGAAAGTTGGTAATTTCAAAGATGACAGGAGGATAAATTTACTATCATGGGAAGAAACCAGCGTAAAAAGGCTGAGAATACTCAAAATCAGAACGCCTCTCCCTCTAAAGATGATCACAGTTCCACATCAACAATGGAACAAGGCTTGATGGAGAATGAGCACATCCCATAACAGAATCACGCTTCAAGGAATGGATAATAAGAAACTTCTGTGAGTTAAAAGAACATGTTGTAGCCCAACGTAAAGAAACTAAGAACTTTGAAAAAAGGTTTGATGAAATCCTATTGAGAATAGACAACTTAGAGAAAAATATAAGTGAATTAATGGAACTGAAGAATACAATACAGGAACTCCGAGAAGTATGCACAGGTTTAAACACTCGAATTGTTCAAGCAGAAGAAAGGATATCAGAGGTCAAAGTCCAACTTAATGAAATAAAACAAGAAGACAAGATTAGAGAACAAAGGATAAAAAGGAATGAGCAAAGTCTACAAGAAACGTGGGACTATGTGAAAAGACCAAATTTACGTTTGATAGGTGTACCTGAATGTGATGAAGAGAATGAATCCAAGCTGGAAAATACCCTTCAGGATATTATTCAGGAAAATTTTCCTAAACTAGCAAAGCAGGTCAATATTCAACCCCAGGTAGTAATACAGAGAACACCACAAAGATATTCCTCAAGAAGAGCAACCCCAAGGCACATAATTGTTAGATTCACCAGGGTTGAAACGAAGGAGAAAATACTAAGGGCAGCCAGAGAGAAAGGTCAGGTTACCCACAAAGGCAAGCCTATCAGACTTACAGCAGATCTCTCGGCAGAAACTCTACAAGCCAGAAGAGAGTGGGGGCCAATTTTCAACATCCGCAAAGAACAGAACCTTCAGCCCAGAATTTCATATCCAGCCAAACTAAGCTTCACAACTGAAGGAAAAATAAAATCTTTTACGAACAAGCAAGTACTCAGAGATTTTATTACCACCAGGCCTGCTTTACAAGAGCTTCTGAAAGAAGCATTACACACAGAAAGAAACAACCAGTATTAGCCGTTCTAAAAATATATCAAAAAGTAAAGAGCACCAACATAAAGAAGAATTTTCATCAACGAATGGATCAAAGAGCCAGTTAACGTCAAATGGCAGTAACCCTAAATTTAAATCGACTAAATCCCCCAATCAAAAGACGCAGCCAAAACCCAACGGCATGTTACATCCAGACCTGTTTCACATGCAAGGATACACAAAGACACAAGGATTTACAACAAAGGGATGGAGAAAGATTTACCAACCAAATGGAGAGCAAAAATAAATAAATAAATAAATAAAAAGCAGGAGTTGCAATTCTCGTAGTGGATAAAATAGATTTTAAAGCAACAAAGATATAGTGGTAAAAGAATCAATACAACAACAAGAGCTAACGATCCTAACACCCAGATACATAGAGACTTAGATTAAATGAGACAGAAAATTAATAAGGATATCAAGGACTCGAACTCAGATCCGGAACAAGTAAACTTAATAAATATTTATAGAGCTCTCCACTTCAAATACATAAAATATACATTCTTGTCAATACCATGTCACACCTACTCGTAGGTTTAAATGAAACATTGATTAGCCATTATTAATACCCATTTTTTTTCAGAATAAAGCAATATTTCCGTTCACCCTCCCTCTTTCTCTTTCTCTTTCTTCCTCTCCTTTACTCATTTTTTTTTCTTTCCTTTTCTCAAAAAAAAAAAAAAAAAAAAAGAAATCAGCTTGTAAACCTCTGGATCCAGGTCGGCAATGTCTCTCTCATTGCTTGATTTCCTTCCTTCCCTTCCCTCCCTTCCTCCCTGCTTCCTTCCTTCCTTCCTTCCTTCATCCCTTCCTTCCCCCCTGCCCCCCAAAAAAGAAGAGTTATTGAATATGTGATATTGAGTCTGGATATGTGAGTCTGGGGCTCAGAAGAGAGGTAGGGGGTAGGAAGTATTTTTGAGACTCATTATTGTGTAGGTGCTACATAAAGATCACCTAACGAGTGTGTATAGATAAAGAAGGCAGTCTAGCATGGAGTTCAGTTCTTGTGGACAAGAGAGGAAAACAGCAAAGGACTGTAAATAAGCATCAAATTGAGATTGGAGGAAAACTAGGAGAGCCTGGTGAATGCTGGTTTCACATCTCAAGATTCCCAGAAGCCACTGAAATAGTTTCAGAGGGAGGAAATGACTGACAGTATCAAATACTGGTGAAAAGAGAAATGTCACCAGATTATGGAACAGAACAGGCTCAATGCCCCATCAGAACAGATTCACTTAGCTAGCAACAAAAGTTAGTGCATCAAAGGTTCCACCTTATCTGTACTCCTGTGGCTCTGACAGCTGACCTGGCCAACATCTGCAGATGTCTTGGAAACTTTCTGATGAATTGGATCAATTTTCAGTAACACAGGGAATGAGGCCACTTTGTGTGACATTTTTCCCTTCATCCTGCAACAGAAAGTCAAATTCTATTTGCTCCATGACACAAAGCATTCAATTAACACTGTCTTTCTAGCTAGGAAGGTGATGCTAAGGAGTGATCTTTAAACAGCATGGCATGAAGGTGATGACACCCTGTTTAAATGGATTTGTTTCCATTTAATTGGGAATGCAATGAAGCTTTTGGTTTTGTTTTATTTTATAAATAACAACCACTGAAATATCTGTCATAGAAGTCACATTTGTAGTAAGAAAAAGAAATGTAGTAAGAAAACAGAATGAATCTATACAATTACTAGTGTATAATTAATATTATTAATATAATTAATACATCATAAACATTTGTATTTTTAGCTTTCTTGTCACTATGCATGGTCCGTCCATGAGGTAAACATTTAGCTGATAAGGAGAGTTTTTCAAAGTTTTGGTGTTGGCTAATACTTCAAAAATTATGTATCTGATTTTGTAGGAGAGAGGCATTTTTACTGAGATTATTTGAAATAATAATCACATTTGAAATAAATCTTCCAGAGGCTAGAAGCAGGACAGATACTCTAAGGACAAAAAAAATGGAAAATCCATTTATAGCATGTCAATCTGGATTAACTAAAATGTAAATAAAAGGAGAGAACCAAGAACTAGAATAAAATGTACAGAATATGCTGGGCATGGTGGCTTACGCTGTAATCCCAGCACTTTGGGAGGCCAAAGTGGGCGGATCATGAGGTCAAGAGATCAAGACCATCCAGGCCAACATGGTGAAACCCCATCTCTACTAAAAATGCAAAAATTAGCTGGGCATGGTGGTGTTCCCCTATAGTCTCAGCTACTTGGGAGGCTGAGGCAGGAGAATTGCTTGAACCTGGAAGGTAGAGGTTGCAGTGAGCCAAGATTGTGCCATTGTACTCCAGCCTGGTGCCTTTCAACAGAATGAGACTCTGTCTCAAAAAAAAAAAAATGTTCAGAATACATGAATGAAGACAAGACTGAGGAAGTCACATGGAAGAGTGCTAACACATGGGAAAGAAACATCCCTTCAAGATTCCTATATTGTTTAGGTTGTAATAACAGCATTTTTTGGCCAGTTGTCTACGGTTAACAAGAAGTTACTGATTCTGCTATTGAACATTTTCAGAGTATTACTCATAGTTTATCATGAAACTGCCAAACTTAAACAATCAGTTTGTAGCTGCCCGTCTGATGATGACATCACAATAATCTTTTCTAAAGGGAAAGATAGACAATATCATAGATTTACTCTGTCTTTTCACTAGCTCTTAAATGACTTTTTAAAAGAGTCTTTGCAAAGAAAACCCATAGATGTTTTGTTTTGTTTTAATTGTATTTAATTTTATGTTCTGGAATACATGTGCAGAATGTGCAGATTTGTTACATAGGTGAATGTGTGGTTTGCTGCACAGATCAACCCATTACCTAGATATTAAGTCCTGCTTGTATTAGCTATTTACCTGATGCTTTCTCTCCTGCCCCCCACCTTACAGGCCCCAGTGTGTGTTGTTCCCCTCCCTGTGTCCATGTAGCAAACCCATCAATGTTTAACGTGGCATTTCCTCTTTGTTTTTGTGAAAAATAATATGGAATGATACTTTGTCTCAATTCTGCTTTTCAGATTTTTTTTTTTTTGACACAGAGTCTTGCTCAGGTGCCAGGCTGGGGTGCAGTGGCACAATCTTGGCTCACTGCAACCTCCGCCTCCTGGGTTCAAGCAATTCTCCTGCCTCAGCCTCCGGAGTAGCTGGGACTACAGGCGCACACCACCAAGCCCAGCTAATTTTTGTATTTTTAGTAGGGACAGGGTTTCACCATGTTGGCCAGAATGTTCTCGATCCCTTGACCTCATGATCCGCCCGCCTTGGCCTCCCAAAGTGCTGGGATTACAGGCCTGAGCCACCGTGCCCGGCTTCAGATTCTTTAAAATCTCTTAGGATTTGTATTCATGGCAGAGAGAATTTACTTGGCCTACTTTGACTCACCTTGTCTGCCCACTGATATCAGGAGGCGATGAAGAAATTAGTTTCTATCTACATCAAAGCTTTATGTCACATGCTTCTGAGGTTAAAATTCTTTTAACAAAAAAGGTCCTAAATGCTTAACTCTCCTGGACAAACACTGTGATTTTTTTATAGATCTTAATATTTTACTCCTTTCTATAAAATTGAATGCCCTTTTGTAGATTTAATTGGACTAATACTCCATGACTGCTTTTAAATGCGTGTTATCAGCACCCTTTTCATTACAGCCTTTTGAAGTTTGCTAACTTAAGATCATAAGGTCCACTCTCTCCCCGCTGCAGAGCACTGCCCGCTCATCTTCCTTTCCCTGTTGGTTCTGGACCAACTACACCCTTCCACCCGCAGTCGCAGCTTCCCCACTGACACTCCACAACTCTTGCAAGAGTAGAATGCACATTCCAGCATAATTCTGGTGTGTCGGGAGACAGGGAGGTTCCCAGCTCCAACCTCGGAAGTAAGCGCTCTCTTCCTTCCTTTACACAATTCAGTTCCTATAAAGTTTTGTTTTAAAATTCTGTCTTGTGTCTTTCTTCCACATATACAGGGTGCAGAATCTAGTCATGGCAGCCCCTCCACAGCTACGTGAAGCAGGGACAGTGCTGTGCGGGAGCCAGCTCCATGTACTCAGGAGAGCAGATTGTGTGCATCTTTTCCTAACTCTGTTCATTTATGTCGGTTTGAAAGCAGCAATATTGGGAATATTTACACCTTGGAAATTAACAAATACTACAAATCAGGCTTTCTCTATTTTTTTTGAGGGGAGTCTTGCTCTGTCATACAGGTTGGAAATGCAGTGGCGCGATCTTGGCTCACTGCAACCTCCATCTCCCAGTTCAAGAGATTCTCCTGCTTCGGCCTCACAAGTACCTGGGATTACAGGCCTGAGCCACCGCACCTGGCCTGTATTTTAAATGGAGACCGTGTTTCACCATGTTGGCCAGGTGGTCTCAAACCCCTGACTTCAAGTGATCTGCCCACCTCAACCTCCCAAAGTGCTGGAGTTACAGGATGAGCCACCGTGCCCGGCCCACGCTTTCTTTACTTTCAGAAAATCAGCTGGGGACCATTTACCAGTACAGCACTGCTAGGGGAGGCTCAGTTTGTTAAAGAAAGGATAAGGCAAGGGGAGGGATACTGAGCAGACAGAAACATCACATGTCCTCTACATCTTCCAAAAAAGATGAAAATACTTAATATTTAACAATATATACAAATCGATAAAACGAGAATGGTAAACATTAAAATCAGGACAGAGAATCTATCAAAACAGCAGGCATGGTGGTTCACACCTTTAATTTCAGCACTTTGGGAGGAAGAGGCTGAGTGAATTCACTCAGGAGTGAATCACCTGAGATTAGGAGTTTGAGACCAGCCTGGCCAACATGGTAAAACCCCATCTCTACTGAAAATACAAAAAATAAGCTGGGTGTGGTGGCACAGCCTGTAATATCAGCTACTCAGGAGGCTGACACACAGTAATCGCTTGAACTGGGGAGGTGGAGGTTGCAGTAAGCCTAGACGGCTCCACTGCACTCCAGCCTGAGTGAGAAGAGCGAAACTCCGTCTCAAAAAAAAAAAAAAACAAAAAAACCCCAAAAAAAGAAAATATATCAAACCAATATAGTTACCACAATGAAACTTTATAAGATTTCTAGGAGCCAGTATAAGGGAAAAAAATTCTTGACCCTTTTTTGATGTTATGGTAGATAATTAGTTTCAATTTTGTAGTAGCAAGAAAAGAACCCGGGAGGCAGAAGTTGCAGTGAGCTGAGATGGGGCCACAGCACTCTAGCCTGGGCAAAAGAGCCATACTCTCTCAAAAAAAACAAAAAACAAAAAACTGATACTGAATAATTGTCCCTTAGGGTGTCCTGTTTTCGAGCTTACTTACTGGTACTTGCAAGCTAGGAAAGCTTAAGTAGAAGCACCTGTGGTTCTCCAAATTCATACTAAACCATACGGCATCCTTTTTATTTTCAAATTTTACCTTATTTTTCACACACCTTTGACACAGTGACACTATTTACTTTGTTGAATTAAATAATTGAGTTTCATAATATCTGTGAAAACCAAAGTATAATTGACTTGATTAATTACTTTCAGATTTTGAATATTAATTTCTGGTTTTTGTTTTAGTCACAGATATGAATAAGGTCACCAAAGATGGACTTATGAATAAGCAGAGTTGGTGTTTAGTCATTTTTATGATGACTTTAGAAACACTCTGAAGGATTTTCTGTTCTAACATTTTCCAGAGAAAAACCAAAATTACTCCCACATTCTGGGCTGCTGTGGACAATTAAATTGTTAGAGGGCCAGTCCCTGGTCTTAGCCCTACCTCCAAGCTGGCTACCTAATTGGTAGGACCTGGTACAAAATAAAACTGTAGAATCCCTCTTTAAAAAAGCATGGGAAACATGCCATTACAGAAACTAAAATATAAACGTTTTCCTTTAAAAATGTTTTAAGTACCTGTTAAACGTATTAGGACTAGTAGAGATATACAGGAGTAACAACAGAAACTTTAAAATGGCAAAATTATATATATATATATATATATATATATATATTTTTTTTTTTTTTTTTTTTTTTTTCTTGAGACAGAGTCTCTCTCTGTTGCCCAGGCTGGAGTGCAGTGGTGAGATCTTGGCTCACTGCAACCTCCGCCTCCTGGGTTCAAGCAATTCTTCTGCCTTAGTCTCCTGAGTGGCTGAGACTATAGGCATGTGCCACCACGCCTGCATTTTTTTTTTTTTTGAGACGGAGTTTCGCTGTTGTTACCCAGACTGGAGTGCAATGGCACTATCTCGGCTCACCGCAACCTCCGCCTTCTGGGTTCAAGCAATTCTCCTGCCTCAGCCTCCCGAGTAGCTGGAACTACAGGCACACACCACCATGTCCAGCTAATTTTTGTATTTTCAGTAGAGACGGGGTTTCACCATGTTGACCAGGATGGTCTCGATCACTTGACCTCATGATCCACCCGCCTCGGCCTCCCAAAGTGCTGGGATTATAGGTGTAAGCCACTGTGCCCGGCTTTTTTTTTTGTATTTTTAGTAGAGACGAGTTTTCACCATGTTGGCCAGCCTGGTCTTGAACTCCTGAACTCAAATGATCCACCTGCCTCAGCCTCCTAAAGTGCTGGGATTACAGGCATGAGCCACCGTGCCCAGCATATGTGTGTGTGTGTGTGTGTGTGTGTGTGTGTGTTTTGAACAAAGTCTTACTCTGTCACCCTGGCTGAAATGCAGTGGCACTATCTCGGCTCACTGCAGCCTCTGCCTCCTAGGTTCAAGCCATTCTCCTGCCTCAGCCTCAAGAGTAGCTGGGATTATAGGCGTGCACCACTATGCCTGGTTAATTTTTGTATTTTTGATAGAGACAGAGTTTCACTATGTTGGCCAGGCTGGTCTTAAACTCCTGACCTCAAGTGATCTGTCCATCTCAACCTCCCAAAGTGCTGGATTACAGGCATGAGGCACCACGCCTGGCCAAAATAATATTTTTGATGTCATAATTTTATATAATACAGTAAATAATACTTGATAAGTGTGATATCTTTGCTGATTATAAGAATTTTCTGGCTCAGATTTCTGCAAATTAATTCATTAAATTATCAAAACTTATACTTTTAGCAAGGTTATTTTCTATTGATATAACTGAAAGTAATGCCAGTAACACTTGGCAAATGCAAGAGCCCAAAAGGTTTTTTTTAATACTTTGGAATTTTGAGATCTGCTGATGTGACTGTTACAGAAGCCCTTAAGAGTATTTCATAGAATATGACAGCATTGGGATAAATTTGTCATTACTTTGAAATATAAAATTTAGTACATCTACAGCTGATGATTCTCATGGAACATTTTTCTAGAAAGATTTAGCTTTTTTTTTTTTTAAATGAGATGGAGTCTTGCTTTGTCACCCAGGCTGGAGTGCAATGACATGATCTTGGCTCACTGCAACCTCCACGTCTCGGGTTCAAGTGATTCTCCTGCCTCAGCCTCCCCAGTGTCTGGGATTATAGGCATTCACCACCACACCCAGCTAATTTTTGTATTTTCAGTATAGACAGGGTTTCACCATGTTGGCCAGGCTGGTCTTGAACTCCTGACCTCAGGTGATCCTCCTGCCTGGGCTCCCAAAGTGCTGGGATTACAGGTGGGAGCCACTGCACCTGGCCAAGATTTAGCTTTTCATACAAATCTGTTTGTGTAAGTCTGAGTTGAATTTAATTTTCAGTTAAAATGTATTTATGCCATGCCATTTGAAAGATTCTTCCAACATTTCCTATAACTCGCTGAGGTTGTGGGAGAAACTGAAAGTAGCTTCATGACTTGTATATAACTCAAAAGGCCTAAGTATGCATTTTATTGCCATATCTTTAATTATACATGCTAAAGTATATCCCTGGCCAACAGATAGAATGCTCTCCTCATGACTGAGGTGCTCAAAAACAGAATTATGCAGCCATAGCTGGATGAGGAAGCAGTAACATATTCTGTTCTCAGAAAGATGTAAAAGTATCACAAGGACCTCCCTTTCTGCAATTAAGCCAGAGACTTCTAGGTTTGGGCTTAGAAAATAACCAATCAGAACTCACTTGCCCCAGCCAATCAGAGACCAGGCATATTGGCCAATCAGAACTTGGTTGCACCAACCAATCAGAACTAAGCAAGTTTGACTCCTTTATTTAGTGGAACCTGGGTGGGAACTTGAACCCTCTCTTTGTTCAATGGAATGCACCTTCATTTTTCACCAAAGGTTGTGTCTCCCCAGTTTGCAAACTGATCATTGGAATAAAGTCTCTTTATTTCAAATTCCTTTTCAGAGAACTTTTCTTTTACTTTTTTTAAAAATAGAGACAGGGTTTCGCCATGTTGGCCAGGCTATTCTCAAACTCTCAACTTCAGGTGATTCGCCCACATTGGCCTCCCAAAGTGCTGGGATTACAAGCCTGAGCCACTGCACTGGTCCTTCAGAGAACTTTTATTCACATAAGGGAAAATTATTTTTAAAATTATCTTCCTCATTAATAATTGGTTCAGTTAAAGCTTTATATGAAAATAGTGTTCTTTTCCATTGAATACAATTGTGTTGGCCGGGTGTGGTGGCTCACACCTGTAATCTCAACACTTTGAGAGGCTGAAGCAGGTGGATCACCTGACGTTTTGGTCTCTACTAAAAATACAAAATTAGCTGGGTATGGTGGCATATGCCTGTAATCCCAGCTACTAGGGAGGCTGAGGCAGGAGAATCACTTGAACCTGGGAGTCAGAGGTTACAGTGAGCCAAGATCACAGCATTGCACTACTGCCTGGACAACAAGAATGAAACTCTGTCTCAAAAAAAAAAAATTATTTAATTTCTATTTTTACACCCATGAGTATTTGCTCTACAACAGGGAAGCAGTTTTCAAAACCAAAGATTCTGAACTCCTTGAGGAATTCTAAAAACTCCCTGAAATGCTTTGTTGCCTTGTCTATATGCTTTTATTTTGTAATAATTATTAAACACATTTGCTAAGTTACTTCCTGAGCACAGGCAGCTCCTGTTACTGCTCAGGTTAGTGAGTCAGTTAATATGTGTGCAGATGACTCAGGTATAGGCTCCAGGGATGGCTCCCGGTTGGGAAGAGCTGCCCTCCCTCCACACATCCCAACACTGCCCCACGTTGAGGCCCTCCTCTCTCCACTGTTTCTGCTGCTGCATTTGCCCCCATCAGTCTAGGCTGAGTGCAGGCCTACCTACCTTGGAGGCCTATGGTGCCTAGGACTGCCCCAAGACATGCTACCAGGCCCAGTCACCAGGATGCCAGGTTGCTCGATGACTTCCATGCTGCTCTTGAGCATGCTTCATCATCCTGTCATATTAAGCTAAAAATGCAAGATCAAAGATAAAGTTATTAGTTATCCCAAGATAGTGTAGGTCTTTCTGAGTTCAAGACTTTGTGAGAATGAACTGATGATACACCCATGAAGCACTCCCTGCCTATCTCTTACATGCTTTATGGGTTAGTTATATTTCCCATCTCTAGAGATGCCAGTAAACTCACAAGGCAGCCTTTGCCTGAGGTTTGGTAACCAAATTGCCAAGTTAGCTCAGGGAACTGCAACTCCTGTCCACCTTTCATCCCCTTAGGCCTTGCTGTCTTCCCTCTTCCAGGTTTCAGTTTGGTAGGTTTTAAGCCTGGAATCTCTTTCTCCATCTCTTAGAGACAGAGCACAACCTAAGATAGGATTTTGATAGTCTAAGCTCCTGGTCTTGTATAATTGCTGTTCACTCAGAAATACCTCCTCTTCTCTGGAAAGGAAGAGATCGTACAGTAGCTCAGTGAGAACTTAATTATCAGATCAGGAATCCCTGCAGATGTAAAGGTTCTGATGCCAGAGTTCGGAGGTGGAGGGCATGATGGTGGGGTAGTGCAGGGGATGGGGTTTGGGGAATGAGAATGCACTGGGATTACCTGATTATAAATGGTAGTATATTGAATTTTTAATATAAAGTTACAGTTTTCAAATTGTTGCGAAAGATTAGATGATTATTGTCGCTCTGGTTGTAGAAAACATACGAATCTAATTCTGATTTTGTGCCGAGTCGTATTATTTTCGTGCTTGCTCTCTTACTGTATCATATCCATCTCTAGCTATCTATTTATCTACAGATCTACATATATCTCCACACTGTAAAAAACTTCAGTTCCTTATAAATTATTATTTTATTTTCTCTTATTCTAAGCTTTCTTCCCACAATGTATTTAAATGTTAACAAACTATGTTATAGAAACCTGTCTTATTCGTTCTGCAGGCCATTTATGGGTGAGAAGATACTATATTTCCTTGGTCTGTGTTTCAAAGGAATCAACTCTCTTTGTCCCTGTATAACTATTTACATTTGAAGTGAAAGACTCCCAGAGGCCAACAGAGAATAACTATGAAACTAGAGATAATACTATTCTACCTACACTAGTGTCAAAGTTTCCTAGGATGTTAGTGAAATACAGCTGGAGAAGTGCTTCAGCTGAGAAGAGAAAGTAACTGGCTCAGTTTTCTTTGGCCCAACTCTTACCAATAGCTCCTCTCCCATTTGCAGGAAATAAGCTATCCTATCTGTGATCGGGGAGGAGCAGGAGTGAAAGACAGGATGGTGTTGCAACAATTCAAAGCCCTAGAGCACTAATCAGGGTGTAAGCTATTATGACTTACTAAGTCTGTTAAATAACTCCGTGCCTGTACACAGGCGAATGGGGAATGGTGAGAGAAGAGACAACACTGTGATAACTAACCAGCTTGAGCAGGGAGGGGCAGCCCACCATTGAAAGGAGAGCTGAGCAGATGTCTATCAAGATAACCATTTCTGCTGGCTGCTGATTCTTTCACCTGTCAGTTTCTGCATCCACCCATAGAGTACTCATATGCTCCTTCCTGTCCCAGATGATCTCCCTGGACTTGGTTTCTTGATTGCCTGCACCTAGGATATCCATCATCTCTCCTACATTGCTGGGCAACTAGGTTTATTCCTTTCAGGCTAGCCCTCCTTTATTGCCATCACATCTAGGGGCGACATTCACTGAGTTGTATATGATTATTCATGATTTCTCTGGCCTAGATAGATTGTAATGAGTTTTAGGGCTTGTCAAATTTCAAGGCTCTGTTTCATACCACACATAATTTTGGGAATTTGAAAAGTGCTTAATAATTATCCATCAATGAGTAAGCTTTGAAGGAAGATAAAAAAGTATTATGAAATAAATTATGGAGTTATAATTGAGGCTTATTCAGAGCAAAATTATTTTTGGTGTATTTTGAGCACTAGATAAATGTCAAAGGCATCCATGAAAAATAGCAAAAACTGCTGAAATAGTAAAAATCCACATTTATAGCTGTTGCAGACAAGATGAAAATGTGCTCTATGTGGCTGGGCTGTGTGAGGAAGTATTTCATGGGACTATCAAAATCCTATCTTAGGTGGTCATTGTGGACACTAAAAAATTTCAAGTAGTAATTTAAAGAATCTCGAGGCTTCCTTTTGCATGGCCTAGAAACCTTTGGCAACTAATTTCTGTATGACTCAAAGGATTTCCCCTAGAAGAGAATCCTACTATTTGGGCTTTTAAAAATAAACTCTGCCATTCTGGATACATTTGTAGCTCTGGCTAGTGGGTGAGCATGAGTTTCATTCTGAAATCCAGAAAGAGTAATGAGACTAAAGAAGTCAAGACACTGAGTACAGTACATTAGTTAACATAGCATATAATTCAATCTTTGCTTTAGAATTTTCAATTTAGCCAGAAAATAATTGTATCAGGTGCTAATGATCAAAATGAGACCAGGTGGGGGAATTAAGGAATGTACATAAGATCTTGGATTACATGTTACATAGTCATGTGGCATGACCAAATGTATCCCGGTGTATTTACATGTGACTTTGAATTATTATGGCAGTGTTGGTCAGGGAATAATAGTACCTTGGCACCTAGCGAGTTAACACTGGAAACAGATGGTAGGAGCAGTTTGAAACTGAGCCAGTTTCTTTAAATGATGAAGAGATCTTCAAGTTCATTTTGCTATCTATACAGAGCAATAAAGCACACCTATTAACTTACTTAATTGTCTTTAGCGAGCAATATTAGATTTAGTCTTATAGTTCTTTAACTTTCATTTAAGTTTTGCCAATTGACGTTAGTTGCCCAGGTTCTTGGTGCTTTGAACAAATAACTGAACAAAACGCACAAACAAAGCAAGGCAGCAAAAGCAGAGATTTATTTCATTTTTCTTTCTTTCTTTCTTTTGAGACAGAGTTTCTTTTTTTTTTCTTTTTCTTTCTTTCTTTTTTTTTGAGACAGAGTCTCACTCCCTTACCAGGCACCAGGCTGGAGTGCAGTGATCTCGGCTCACTGAAACCTCTGCCTCCAGGGTTCAAGCAATTCTCCTGCCTCAGCCTCCCGAGTAGCTGGGACTACAGATGAACACCACCACGCCTGGTTAATTTTTGTATTTTTAAAAATTTTTTTAAATCTTTTTTGTCTTTTATTCATTTTTTTGTTTTTTAATTTTTGTATTTTTTTAGTAGAGACGGGGTTTCACTATGTTGGCCAGGATGGTCTCCATCTCTTGACCTCATGATCCACTGCCTCAGCCTCCCAAAGTGCTGGGATTACAGGCGTCAGCCACTGTGCCCGGCCCGTGAGATTTATTTTAAATGGAAGTACACTCTAAAGGGTGGGAGGGGGATTGAGCAAGTGGCTCAGTAGCATAGGTTACAGAATTTTCTGGGGGTTAAATACCGTCTAGAGGTTTTCCATTGGTTCACTCTATGCAAATAAAGTAGTGGCTCACCAGCAGTCTGATTGCGGTAGGGGGCCAATCAGAATAAACAGTAGAAAGCTTAAAGCAAGCAAAGGCATGAATTGGTTACTTTTGCTATTAAAAAAAAAAAAAAAAAAAGAATGAACAGTAGGCCTGCGAGGCAGGTGGGGACCAATCAGAGGTATTTTCATTTTTCAACTGCCCATCAGAAAGAGGAGTTGAAAAGGGAGTAGCCTCTGCTACCGAGTCAGCATGAATCAGCCTTGAGCTGTCTGCCTCCTGATCCTATTCTCCTGCCTCAATAGCCATTTAAGATAAAATGCAGTGTTTGAAAGGTACCTTACAGTGTGTTAGTGATTTCTGTTTAATATCCTTAATGTATTACTTCAAAATAACAGAATTTATCGAACAATACACATGTCTATTTACTCAGCACGTTGTTCTCTGCAGAACCACTGGCCACCTCATTTCCACACTTTTGAAACCACGTTAATATACTGGGGAAACAGATTCAGTTAGCTTTGAACCTTGATCAAAGGACAATTATGAAAACATGCGAATTTGAAAGGCTAGACTATGACACCACAAATTTTTAAAATAATTGTTCTCCAGAAACATTTGCATCTAGGATGTTACATGCTTGGATGTAATAATGTGAACATTTTGTAAAGAGAGAAAACCTAAACTGGCTTTTCCTTTCCTTCCCTGCTTCTGTAAAGAGCATATTTTCCCCTACATATTTGCTTGGCAATTTTTCTTTATTATAAATATTAGGTCAGTTGTGGAAGAAAAAAGACTTTTTCTAGTCAGATTACTTGTTTCAAGTAATCCGACTTAGATTAAGGGTATGAATAACTTAGATTAAGGGTATGAATAGCTTAAAACCACCCAGTCTGAGTAGGGCCAGGTTTGCCAAGATGAGTTATAGGTTATGTAATGTGACATAAAGAATACCCAGGTTAGGCTGGGTGTGATGGCTCGCGCCTGTAATCCACACTTTGGGAGGCCGAGGCAGGTGGATCACTTGAAGTTGGGAGTTCAAGACCAGCCTGACCAACATGGTGAAACCCCTTCTTTACCAAAAAACAAAAATTAGTTGGGTATGGTGGTGTACGCTTGTAATCCCAGCTACTCAGGAGGGTGAGGTAGGAGAATGGCTTGAACCTGGGAGGTGGAGGTTGTAGTGAGCCAAGATTATGCCATTGCACTCCAGCTGGGTAAAGAGAGAAATTCGGAAAGGAAAAAAAAAAAAAAAGGAACACCCAGGTTAACGTGCTAGTCAAAGGCTTGGAGCGACAAACCTTTGTATGCCTTTGGATGGACACTGGAGATGGCACACTGAGTTTAAGAACCTAGACCTGGCCGGGCGCAGTGGCTCAAGCCTGTAATCCCAGCACTTTGGGAGGCTGAGGCAGGTGGATCACAAGATCAAGAGATCAAGACCATCCTGGTCAACCTGGTAAAACCCTGTTTCTACTAAAAATACAAAAAATACAAAAAAATTAGCTGGGCATGATGGCATGTGCCTGTAATCCCAGCTACTCAGGAGGCTGAGGCAGGAGAATTGCCTGAACCCAGGAGGCAGAGGTTGCGGTGAGCTGAGATCACGCCATTGCACTCCAGCCTGGGTAACAAGAGCAAAAAAACTCCATCTCAAAAAAAAAGAACCTAGACCTGAGGGAAGAATTTAAATGGAATATTGTGACTGCGAGGTGGGGGTGCTGCTCTACCATGAGCCTGACACCCCTCTCATTACTACACCCTGCTCGAACAAGTTCTTGACCTTCCTGCTGTTAGGAAGACCAGTATGTAAATGTCCATCTTCCTGTGTTAGTGCAAGTTCCACTGTGACTTTAATTTTTCATCTAGTGGTTTGGAGCACACATCCTAACAGATGAAGGAATGGAAAAAGTGTTTGTTTGTTGACCTATTCTTGTGTGCCTGGACACTGCACGAGGCAATTGCTATTCCTTGACTGGTTTTTTCATCCCCTAAGTCTTTAATTATTTGGTTTTACATGTATTGCTATTTCTTCAAGATGTGAACAATGATTCAGACAATATGTGTCATTTTTCTAGTGCTTCAGATTTGAAATCTAGGAGTTTTTTCATTCGCTTACTCAGCATATATGTGTTAGGTATTTACTAGTGTCAGATACTGTGCTGGGAATTGGGTATAAAAGTAAAATAAAAGAAACATGACCACATCCTCATGATACCTTTTTTTTTTTTTTTGAGACAGAGTCTTGCGATGTTGCCAGGTGCCAGACGAGTGCAGTGGTGCAATCTTGGCTCACTGCAATTTCCACCTCCCGAGTTCAAGCAATTCTCCTGCTTCAGCCTCCTGAGTAGCTGGGATTACAGGCGCACGCCACCATGCCCAGCTGATTTTTGTATTTTTTAGTAGAGATGGGGTTTCATCATGTTGGCCAGGATGGTCTTGATCTCTTGACCTCATAATCTGCCTGCCTCAGCCTCCCAAAGTGCTGGGATTACAGGCATGAGCCACCGTGCCTGGTCTCATGATACTTATAATCTAAGGGAATGAATTGACTTCAAATAAACAAATGCCTACATATATATATATTATTTATTATTATTAAAATGTATTATAAATACAGATTAAGCAGTAATTTATAATACATTTTAATAATAATAATACATTTATAATACATTTTAAAAATGAGAAAAATCAGGGGGGTATAAAAAATAACATAATTTAGCTTGAGGAGTTAAGGAAGGAAACTTTCTGAAAGGGACATTTGTACAGAGACCACAGAATAGGCAAGAATTAGCCATATAAAAGAAGGGGTATAATAACTGCAGACAGAAGGAAGGGCGTGCATAAATATCCTGAGGTGGGAGATGGCTCAGTGTGTTCAAGACACTAAAGCAACTGGAACTTGGTGGACAAGGAAAGAGTGATAGAAGATGAAGTAGTATTTGACTCTTTCCCCTTCTCATTCATCACATCGAATACACGTGGAGCATCCCAAATCTTAAAACCCCAAATCCTAAATGCTCCAAAATTTAGAATATTTTGAGCTCTGATATGACATCCAAAGGAAATGCTCACTGCAGCATGTCAAATTTTGTGTTTTGAGATTTGCGATACTCAACTAAGAAAATGCAAATATTCCAAAATCTGAAAAAAATCATAGATCTGAAACGCTTCTTGTCCCAAGCATTCCAAATGAGGGATACTCAACCTGTTGTTGTTTTTATTTCTCTCTTATTATCTTCCTCCCAGCCCATGTCTTCTTTTCTGTTCCTTCCCTACCCCCAAACTCAGGCTCCTATTATGTTGAAGCTAAATTTCTGTGTCAGATTTATAACTGAGTTATAAATTTTCTTTCTCTTGTTGATCTATTTACAGATAAATTATAGATAAAAATTTTTAAAAACCTTACTTTTATCAATAAATCTAAGCGTTTGAAGAGATACTTAGAGGTGACATATATTCTAACTTACTGTATTAGTTGAGGTAGGTGAACCACAGTTACAAACAACCCGCAAATCTCAGTGGCTTTCCACAATAAGGTTCATTTCTTACTGTGGCAGTCTAATGCAGTTTGGCAGGGATATTCCCGGCCTGTGCAGTCATTTGGTGGCTCAGGTCTCTTCCATTCAGTGGGTCAGTCATCCCCTAGGTTTTTGACTCCTTTGTTGAATCAGTTTCAAATTTCTAGAAGACAAAATCTGAATGGCCAGCTTGGATCAGATGATTTCCCTTGGCTCTCTTGAAACTAGGGAGAGGTATGTACATCAAACATGTGTGCAGTAGCCATTTTTGTTGGTTGGGGCCATTTATACAGAAGGGGAAATGACTTGAGCAGATCCCTTCAAAAGATGTGTTATTTAGGTAGACATTTTTACTTCATATACTAGATATTCATATATTGGAAGAAAATTATCCAGTCGTCTTCTTTCCCACGAGCCTTATTGTTTTCTTATCAGAATGCCTATTTCCCGCTTTCTTAGGGACAACATCCAGGTTATTATAATAGCTCATCAACTCTCTGTCTAAAATTCAACTGTAAACTTCCTTCCAATTTCACCCGTTTGGTGAAGACGTCCTTAATTAACTACACTGTTTAATTATTCTAGAGTTCTGAATTTCTGCATCCTTGATTCATCCAATCAAGCAAACTTTAACCTTGCTTGTATGGTAGCCTAGCATTAATTTCCAGCTTTTCCAACTTCATATCTTGCCCCATTGAGGATGAAGACCACGTCTTATTTGCCCTTTGAATTAATCACAATATAATGCTGACTCTATTCCTTCTTTAAACCTATTCCAAAACTTAATAATCTCTCCTTCCTCAGGAATATGTTTACATTTATAAGAGGAAATCTTAATTTATCTCTTGATTCTGTGATAAGCACTGTCCTTAATTGGTCTACAGAATGTGTCATTTACTCACAAGAAATGCAATCTCCAAGTTACCATTTATTGAGGCCCACTGTATACTGGGAACTCTGCTATCCACTCTTAGATGAATTATTTAATCTCACAACAAGCCTGTGAGATAGTTACTATTAGTATTTCCAGGATTACACAGTTCATCTAATTCTTGAAGTTTAGTCTCTTGAGTTTCTAAGCTCTTGCCTTTTCTTTTTTTTCTTTTTGAGACAGTCTCACTTTGTTGCCGAGGCTGGAGTGCAGTACTGTGATCTTGGCTTACTGCAACCCCTGCCTCCCGGGTTCAAGCAATTCTCCTGCCTCAGCCTCCCAAGTAGTTGGTATTACAGGCGCATGCCACCATGCCTGGCTATTCTTTTGTATTTCTAGTAGAGAGGAGGTTTTGCCATATTGGCCAGGCTGGTCTCGAACTCCTGACCTCAGGTGATCTGTCCGCCTCAGCCTCCCAAAGTGCTGGGATTACAGGCATGAGCCACTGCACCCGGATTTGCTCTTCCCTTCTTAACTGCAACTCTGTACTGATATGCATGTTAACAAATTGGCCAAACTGGCCTTCTCACCACAGCTGTGTTCTTTTTCAATCCTGAAACCTCTCCTTATGGATGCCTCATCCTATCCTGTTGCCTTTTTCACTGTGGGTTGTATAGATCAGAAAGGAGATCTATTTGTTGAAAGAAAGAAAGGTATTGGGTTTCATAGTTATTAGAAATAGAATATTAGAATAAGAGCAACATTTAAAGAAGCAGACAAGATAAAGAGGATGAGGTTCCCCAGTGCTTACATTCCTGTGACTCAAGAGTGCAGAGAGCCAAGAACAAATCTGAAGTTGAGCCAGGGAAAGTAGAGTGTTCAACTGCAATTAAACTTTGTAGGCACCCTTCCCAGTTGTTTGAGCTTCGGGGTCTCCCCTCAATTTCCTAAGAAAAACAACATGCAAGTTAAAAACAAAAATGAAACCGTAGTTAGGGGCAAAGTAACCTGTGAAATTAGGGCTAACATGATCGGTGGTATCTCTAAATGGTAGCTCCATTTAGAGAATGATCTCAGAGGCAGTTTC
Source organism: Callithrix jacchus (assembly GCF_049354715.1). Taxonomy (NCBI): domain Eukaryota; kingdom Metazoa; phylum Chordata; class Mammalia; order Primates; family Cebidae; genus Callithrix; species Callithrix jacchus. The sequence goes on from NC_133505.1 coordinate 65,634,801, forward strand.
AGAAGGGTTTGGATCAGAGCAGAGGAGGAGATCATGAGTGCAAGACTACAAACTATGGTCTGTAAATCAGAAAGTTTATACTAAATTCATAAACTTTAATGCTTCTTGGGTACTGTGGACTTGTTAATATGCTACTGGCTTAATTTTAGTTAAGTCTAAGGATAAACTGGAAAATCATTGTCTGTGTGTCTGTATCTGTTCCACTTGGTACTGTAGTTGTGCAGAGGGCTGCTCCCACCCTTCAGCACTGAGGTCATGGAACTCATTCTCTTGGTGGTTTTTATGATTGAACCTGGATTAATAGTTACTAATTATATATATGTATATATAGTTATAAATAGCTATCAATAGTGTAATCATGGTTATTATGAAATATTGATATTATAATTATCAATCCAACTTATTTCCCTATATTCTCCTGTCTCTAGTTTCTTTTTTTTTTTTTTTTTTTTTGAGACAGAGTCTCGCTCTCTTGCCCAGGTTGGAGTGCAGTGGCATGATCTTGGCTCACTGCATCCTCCACCTCCTGGGTTTAAGTGATTCCCTGTCTCAGCCTCTCAAGTAGCTGGGACTACAGTGCCTGCCACCCACGCCCAGCTAATTTTTTGTATTTTTAGTAGAGACAGGGTTTCACCGTGTTAGTCAGGATGGTCTCAATCTCCTAACCTCGAGATCTGCCTGCCTCGGCGTCCCAGAGTGCTGGGATTACAAGCGTGAGCCACTGTGCTTGGCTCTAGTTTCTATCAAGGAAGACTGAGCCCACACAAAGGCTAGGATAGGAGGAGAGTCAATATTCAGGGCTGCCTCTGAACCCCTGTGCTGCTGTAAATAGATTTCTGTGTTCCTCCAGCCTTTCACTTTAATGCTCCTCCTACTTTTTGGCTTTAACTGAAATCCCAGTCTCACAGGTTACCAAAGACATTGTTGTGACGATGTTGCTGTGATGATGATGATGGGTAGGTGGTGAGCTGTTGTTCAGCTGTCAGCACTACAGCTTCTAAACCAGCAGCTGTCCAACTTTAGTGAACATCATTATTTGGAAGGCTTCTTAAAACACAGATTTCTGAGCTCTGTCCTCATTTCTGATTCAGTGGGTTTAGGGTAGAGCCTAGAATTTGGATTTCTAACAAGTTCCTAGGTGACTTTCATGCTGCTCACCTGGCAGCCACACATTGAGAATCATTGTTCTACATCAATACTCTTTACCCTGATGAAAATGCTCAACTTCCTTTGCAACCCTTGACAATGACCTATACCATGCACTCTCTAACAGCCCAGTTACCACATATATACACTTTTGGACTGTATTATGGCAACAAGTCCACTGTTTCCGTTGCTACTCCATCTTCTCTGTTACCCTAACTTCCGATCCTTCCAGTGCTCACACTTCCTCACCACATCACCTTCTCTTTGAGCACAAGGACAGTTTCGTGGCAAGCCAGGTCTCACTAACACAGGCCTCTGTGACAACTGTTTCAGTGCTGACCGAGTGGCTAAGTTAAATATTAAAAGCTGGTAGAGCTAGTGCCTTTAAACAAAGTCTGGAAAGTAGCAAAAGCCCACCAAGAGTTTTGCCCAGGCCTTTCCTGGATTGTGAAGTGTGACAAGATGATAAAGGAATTCTTAACAGGACCTGTTTAGGATTAAACAAGTTTTATTGGGGATCTGAAGAAATTCCCCAGACCTCCACAAACAAGTTTATTGGGAATCTGAAGAAACTCCCCAAACCACTATGATTTAGCAGGAGACAAGGGTAATCACCCCAGCACCTGCACCCATTAGGATTAAGTAAATTTACTGAAGCTCCAGAGGAAGGTCTTCAGGATTCAGATCTTAGTTATAGATTAGAAGTTAATCACTTATGTCTTTAGATGAATGCACAGTAACACATAAACATATTGCTTAGAAGGTGTATAAGCTCTGGGCTAGAGGAGCAAGATAAAAAAAAAACCTAGCAGAAGACAAGAAATAACTAAGATCAGAGCAGAACCTAAGGAGATAAAGACACGAAAAACCCTTCAAAAAAATTAATAAATCCAAGAGCTGTTTTTTTGAAAAGATCAACAAAATAGACAGACCACTAGCCATACTGATAAAAAAGAAAAGAGAGAACAACCAAATAGATGCAATAAAAAACGATAAAGGGGAAATCACCACAGACTCCACAGAAATTCAAACCATCATCAGAGAATATTACAAACAACTCTATGCACATAAACTAGTAAACCTGGAAGAAATGGATAAATTCCTGGACACCTGTGTCCTCCCAAGCCTAAACCAGGAGGAAGCCGAAACTATGAATAGATCAATAACAAGTCAAGGCAGCAATTAAGAGCCTACCACACAAAAAAAGCCCAGGTCCAGATGGGTTCACAGCTGAATTCTACCAGACACACAAAGAGGAGCTGGTACCATTCCCTCTGAAACTATTCCAAATAATCCAAAAGGAGAGAATTCTTCTCAGATCATTTTATGAGACCAATATCATCCTGATACCAAAACCCGGCAGAGACTCAATAAGAAAAGAAAACTTCAGGCCAATATCCATGATGAACATAGATGCAAAAATCTTCAATAAAATACTGGCAAACCGATTGCAACAGCACATCAAAAAACTTATCCATCATGGTCAAGTAGGATTCATCCCGGGGATGCAAGGCTGGTTCAACATACACAAGTCTATAAACGTAATTCACCACATAAACAAAACCAAAAACAAAAACCACATGATTATCTCAATTGATGCAGAGAAGGCATTTGACAAAATTCAGCAGCCCTTTATGCTAAAAACCCTCAATAAACTCGGTATTGATGGAATGTATCTCAAAGTAATAAAAGCTATTTACGACAAACCAACAGCCAATATCATACTGAATGGGCAAAAACTGGAAGCATTCCCTTTGAAATCCGGCACTAGACAAGGATGCCCTCTCTCACTACTCCTATTCAATACAGTACTGGAAGTTCTAGCCAGAGCAATCAGGCAAGAAAAAGAAATAAAGGGTATTGAAATAGGAAAGGTGGAAGCCAAATTGTCTCTATTTGCAGACGACATGATAGTATACCTAAAAGACCCCATCGCCTCAGCCCAAAAACTCCTGAAACTGATGAGCAACTTCAGCAAAGTCTCAGGATTTAAAATCAATGTGCAAAAATCACAAGCATTCCTATACACCAATAACAGACTTAAAGAGAGCCAAATCAAGAACGAACTGCCATTCACAATTGCTACAAAAAGAATAAAATACCTAGGAATACAACTTACAAGGAACATAAGGGACCTCTTCAAGGAGAACTACAAACCACTGCTCAATGAAATAAGAGAGGACACAAACAGATGGAGAAACATTCCATGTTCATGGTTAGGAAGAATCAATATCGTGAAAATGGCTATACTGCCCAAAGTAATTTACAGAATCAATGCTATCCCCATCAAACTACCATTGAGTTTCTTCACAGAACTGGAAAAAACCACCATGAACTTCATATGGAACCAAAAGAGAGCCCGCATAGCCAAGTCAATTCTAAGCAAAAAGAACACAGCGGGGGGCATCACACTCCCGGACTTCAAACTATACTACAAGGCTACAGTAATCAAAACAGCATGGTACTGGTACCAAAACAGAGATATAGACCAATGGAGGCATCGGAGGCAACACAACATATCTACAACCATACAATCTTTGATAAACCTGACAAAAAACAAGCAATGGGGAAAGGACTCCCTGTTTAATAAATGGTGTTGGGAAAACTGGCTAGCCATGTGCAGAAAGCAGAAACTGGACCCCTTCCTGACACCTTACACTAAAATTAACTCCAGATGGATTAAAGACTTAAACATAAGACCTGGCACCATACAAACCCTAGAAGAAAATCTAGGCAAAACCATTCAGGACATAGGAGTAGGCAAGGACTTCATGACCAAAACACCAAAAGCATTGGCAACAAAAGCCAAAATAGACAAATGGGACCTAATGAAACTCCACAGCTTCTGCACGGCAAAAGAAACAGTCACTAGAGTGAATCGGCAACCAACAGAATGGGAAAAAATTTTTGCAGTTTACCCATCTGACAAAGGGCTGATATCCAGAATTTACAAAGAACTCAAACAGATTTACAGGAAAAAAACAAACAAGCGCATTCAAAATTGGGCAAAGGATATGAACAGACACTTTACAAAAGAAGACATATATGAGGCCAACAATCATATGAAAAAATGCTCATCATTACTTGTCATTAGAGAGATGCAAATCAAAACCACATTGAGATACCATCTCATGCCAGTTAGAATGGTGATCATTAAGAAATCTGGAGACGACAGATGCTGGAGAGGATGTGGAGAAATAGGAACACTTTTACACTGTTGGTGGGAGTGTAAGTTAGTGCAACCATTGTGGAAGACAGTGTGGCGATTCCTCAAGGCCTTAGAAATAGAAATTCCATTTGACCCAGCAATCCCATTACTGGGTATATATCCAAAGGACTATAAATCGTTCTACTATAAGGACACATGCCCACGAATGTTCACTGCAGCACTGTTTACAATAGCAAAGACCTGGAACCAACCCAAATGCCCATCGATGATAGACTGTACTGGGAAAATGTGGCACATATACACCATGGAATATTATGCAGCAATCAAAAATGATGAGTTCGTGTCCTTTGTAGGGACATGGATGAATCTGGAGAACATCATTCTCAGCAAACTGACACAAGAACAGAAAATGAAATACCGCATATTCTCACTCATAGGCGGGTGAGGAAAAATGAGAACACATGGACACAGGGAAGGGAGTACTATACAATGGGGTCTATTGGGGGGAATAGGGGAGGGACAGCGGGGCGGGGAGCTGGGAGAGATAGCCTGGGGAGAAATGCTAAATGTGGGTGAAGGGGAGGAAGGCAGCAAAACACACTGCCATGTGTGTACGTACCTATGCAACTATCTTGCATATTCTGCACATGTACCCCAAAACCTAAAATGCAATTAAAAAAATAAATAAAAAGTATATGTAATATGTATTAAAAAAAAGGTGTATCAGCTCTGGAAAACTTTGTAACTTGGAGTTGGTCTGGTGATATTTTCCAGGCCTTCTCCCTGTACCCGGTTACAGAAATAAACTCTCTTGTTTCACAGTTCATCTGCATCTCATTGCTGGACCGCGAGAATAAGCAGCCTGACCCTCGGTTTGGTCTGGAAATCGTTTGGTCACCTCGATTCCTTTGATCGCTTCTTGGCTTCAAGGCCTCCTCTATACGGCTTGGAATCCATAGTTGATTAGTAGAATTACTCAATTTACTTGCATCCCTATATTTCCATCCGATTTCCTCCTTTTCAGTTTATACTTGCAGTTCTGATTAAGCCAAGAACTTTTTTCCTCTGTTGTTCTTCTGCTTACATCTGCCTTCCTACCAAATGGACAGACGCTTGTACCCTAGTTTTCGTTACTCCCAAAATTCAGTTTGCCAACAAAGACTAAAGCCTCCCTGTTCCCCTTGTGGTCCTGACATGACACAAGCGGGTCATTCCACTGATCCCCTTACTTGTAGGGTTAGGAATTACTACTGCACTTGGCACAGGCATAGCTGGCCTTACCACGTCAGTCATCACCTTCCATAGCCTCTCCAATGATTTCTCTGCTGGCGCTGCAGAATTAACTCAATCACTATCCCTTCTTCCAGCTCAAGTAAATTCCCTAGCTGCAGCTGTCCTCCCAAACTGCAGAGGTCTTGATTTACTGACTGCTGAAAAGGAGGTCTTCACCTGTTCCTAAATAAAGAATGTTGTTTTTATGTAAACCAGTCTGGGCTCATATATGATGCCATCAGTAGATAAAAGACAGAGCCCAAAAGCTGCTAATCAGGCAAAAGGTTATTCTGGAGCTGGCTGGACTGGCTGGACACTCTGGAACTGGCAGTCATGGTTTCTTCCAATCCTTGGTCCTCCGATAACCTATCTTTCTCCTTCTCTTATTTGGACCTGTGTTTTCCAGTTAATCTCTCAATTCCTACAAAATCATATACAAATGATAACCAATCAGTCAATATGACAAATGCTCCTTCTAGCAAACCCACAATATCACCCTTTGCCCCATATCTCTCAGCAGTCTAAATGCTTTCCCATTTTTAGGTTTCCCCGCTGTCCCCAGGCCCCCAAGAAGAAGCCCTGAGAAACATCCCCCACCACCCCTCTGTGCCGGCCTTCCTAAGGTTCCACTGCCCTCCACTCTTCATTTCTTTTTCCTTTATATTACTAATATAAAAAGACAGGAATGTAAGGCCTTTTAGTCCGACTGACAGCGCCATGGACTATGCCATGGTAACCTCTGTGACCTGCATGTATACTCCAGATGAGTTCCTGGAAATAGAAAGTCTGAAGTAACTGGAAAACCACAAAAGGGAAGAATGATCAACCCCTGTGGCACCTAATTAACTTGAGACATTCTCCATTGTTCCTTATTCCCACCTCAATTGATAAGGCAATTGGACTTTGTAACTGACCTTGGTCAACCTCCTGATTCCAGACCCTACGACACCCTCCCAGCTTGCAAAAACTGCTCTAAACTGTAACCCTTTTTTTTTTTTTTTTTTGAGACAGAGTCTTGCTCTGTCACCAGGCACCAGGCTGGAGTGCAGTGGTGTGATCTCAGCTCACTGCAACCTCCACCTCCTGGGTTCAAGCAATTCTCCTGCCTCAGCCTCCTGAGTAGCTGGGACTACAGGCACACGCCACCATGCCCAGCTAATTTTTGTATTTTTTTTAACAGAGACGGGGTTTCACCATGTTGGCCAGGATGGTCTCCATCTCTTGACCTCGTGATCTGCCCACCTCGGCCTCCCAAACTGCTGAGATTACAGGCGTGAGCCACCGTGCCAGGCTAACTGTAACTCTTATAACTTTCCACTGCCTACCCCAAACCTCTGAAACCAACTCCTATCCCACCACCCTCTGCTGACTCTCTTTTTGGAGTCAGTCCGCCCACACCTGGGTGAATAAACAGCCGCGTTGCTCACACAAAGCCTGTTTGGGAGGTCTCTTCATTCAGCCCACACGTTTTAACATTAGTATAAATACTGTCTTGCTTTATCCATCAGCATACTGATTATTACAGTTGTGATTAGGTAAATGCCTGCCCCTTTTGTAATGTAAATTGTTCAGCAAAACAGCAGAAATAAAATATTTGGGGGGAAAAGGCAATTAACTTGCTTTTGGCCAAAGGTGGTAGAAATAATAATACTTGTGTTTCCTGAGGCCCTACCATATGTCAGGCATATGCTACCTCATTTACCCCTCACCATCACCCTGCAGGGCTCTATCATGTATTATCTTCGTTTTGTAATTGGGAGTAGTTATTGTATTTCTTCCATTATAAGATCAAATTTAAAAATACTTAAAATCTTTGAAATTTGTATGAATGTTATAATTTTTGGCGTTTTAAACCTGATAAAATAACTGGGTATATGATAAAATACACACACACACACACACACACACACACACACACAGATGTTCTTACATCTTAGTCCAAACTAAAAATATCTTGCTCATCAGATGCTCTGCGTTGTTTTCAAGCCTTATGCTTATTTTGAGTGTAGCCATGGTGAACTTCATCTGTCTAACTGGTATGCTAGTCTGGTCTCCTTCCTACTGCCAAGTTACTCAATTAGCATATTTTGTTCAATTCCATTTTAGCCATAACCCTTTAGTTTCAGTTGCATTGACACTGAGATAAAAAAAACCCTGTTTCGTTAATTGACCAAATCAATTCTGACAGATGTAACATCGTTATTTTTATTTTTCTTGGGCCAGCTAGCCACCCTGGGCCAGTGCTTCTCAGTTTGGGCATAGAAGACAACTGGTGTGTCTCCTTAAAGCAAGAGAAAGTGGAAGCAAGACACTGAAAAATGTAGATGAAAATCTTTGAAAGAATTATTTTTTATCTTAAAAGAAAAAAGAAAATATTATGGAACAGAATAAAATATCTTTAGGCATTTTTTTTCTCTTTATGGGAAGAAACTGTTAAGCAAGAGCTTTAAGCAGTATAGGCAAAGTTCCAGGAATGCTTTTTTTTAAAAAATATATTTTATTGCATTTTAGGTTTTGGGGTACATGTGAAGAACATGCAGGATTGTTGCATAGGTACATACATGGCAATGTGGTTTGCTGCCTCCATATCCATCACCTATATCTGGCAATTCTCCCCATGTTATCCCTCCCCCACTCCCCCACCCTGCCCTGCTGACCCTCCCCTAGGTTAGGCATTTTTAAGGTACAACTTTAACGGAATTTTCAACTGGTGGTAAACTACTCACGGCAACCTGTGGTTGAAACCATAGGCTTTGGGGCAAGACTGAACCTAGCTCCTCCCTTTTCTAACTGTGTGCCCTGGGGCAAGTTGCTTAGCCTTTTGGTGTTTCAGTTTCTCATTTGTAAAATGGGAATAATATCACCTGCCTCATAGAGTTATCATGAGAAGTGAGCAGTATATGTTAAATATTGGAACAGTGGGTGGCTCGTAGTGAATGCCCCCTAATGTTAGCTATTTTCATTTTCATTTATATTTCTAGATAGCCCGAGGGTTATTCCTTTGTTCTCCTCTTTTGTTAAGTTGTCTCAGAGCAAAAGTCTGAGCAGCCCTGCCTTAGTCTTTCCCCAGGATTCTCTCCAGTATGCTGCACTTGATTCTCATCTGCTGGTCTTTTGTAATGTTTCAGGAATGCAGTTTTCCTTTTTCTCTTCTCTCTCTCTCTTTTTTCCCCAGCACCATTAAAAACAAAGAGTGGCTGTTTTAGGAATTTGGGAAGTGAAGAAACAAGTGGTTTGACTGTGAGTTTCACCCATGTTTAAAATGAAATAACCTCATAATTGGAAGTAGTGTGCTACCGTGAAGATTCTGGAGGTAGAGACATGAAGATTTTCAGTCTCAAGTCCCTTTAGATCCATGGCCTGAACCCACTGGTCATAAAATATGAGGGCTGAACATAAAACTTTCTCTTGTAAGATGTGGGATATGTGCACACTCATCTAGTTATGGCTCATCTGGGAATGCATTTTCTGACGCAAATGAGGTTAATAAAAAAGCATAGCGTCTCTTTATTTGGTTAACACTATTTCTGCACTTTGTTTTTCCTTGTCAGCTTTAAAAGGAAAGGAAAAAAAGCCAAGCACACTGCCAGAACTTGGCAGTAGAATTTCAGTGAGTGAAAATTCTCCACCTACAGTAACGTTTGAAGTGGTTGCACAGTGAGGGCCCCCCAGCCCCAGCCCCAGCCCCAATTCCCCCATTCCTCCGCTGCAGGCCATTCTTGACATGTTAGGACACCATCTAATGCAAAGTTAAGAAAGTCTAAGAGCCTAGAACCCACAGAAAAAAACCAGTGTAAGACTAAGAGGCATCTATCCCCTGTTCTTTTTTCCGTCTTCCATCCGATACTGTTTTTGGCTCAATAGTCCTAGAACTCAGAGGGCTGATACTCCAATTTACCCTAGAGTTGCTAGACCCACTTCTATCATCTCCTCCGCTCACAGAACCTAGATTCTTGGAGGGCAGAGAGCAGGACGGGAGCAACCACAAGGATTGGAAAGCAATGGGGACTGACCTATCCTTTGCTATTTCCCGTTGCCACCAATATCTTCTAGTTACAGGATTTTTGTGCCTAAAAATAAAATATAAAAACAATGACTATACCTTATAGTAATTCAGTGCTTCTAAGTTGCCATGTACCATGCTAAACACATGGATATATTATAGCAACATTATAAAGCAGACATGATTATTTCTATATCAAGGGTAAATCTGAGGTTTAGAAGAAAGGTTGGGAAAATCGTTCAAGGTTTCAAGTAGGTCACAAGCCAGAAGTCCACAGCAGTGGAATAGACCTGACTTTTGAGTCAGCACCTATTGTATTGACTTGCTATCAATGCATAACAAACCACATTACACAAAACCAATAGTATCTGTGGGTCATCTGGGGGGTTGGCTGATCTAATCTGGGCTGGGCTAGGTGGCTATAGCTCTGCTCTATATACCTCTCATCTTCCTTCTGGGACAGTAGGTTACCCTGGACATGTAAAAGAAGGAAACTGGAAATATGCAAAGTCTCTTAAGGCCTAGGCTTGGAACTGGCACACTAATTTCTACCTCATCCTGTTGGTCAAGGCAAGTTACAAGGCTGAGCCTAATGTCAAAGAGCAAAGGGACATACCTCATTTTTTAAAAAGAGATAAGGATCTCACTGTTGACCAGGTTGTCCTCAAACACCTGGACTCAAGGGATCATCCTGTGTTGCTGGGACTACAAGTGTGCACCACTGTGCCCAACTGAGATATACTTCACCTTTGTGGGATATAGTGGATGCCAAGGTGTACTTCCTGGTCCCTTCCCAGAACCAAGGCGCTTACTTTCTCAGCTGCTAGGAATATTGCTTGTTGATGATGGCTCACCAAATCCACTGACTCCCATCCTCTCACCTCCACCCTCACCTTGGATTCCCTGTCTCACTGCCCACCAGGAATTGTCCTCAGCTGAAGGGCCCTGCTTTGCCGAAGGGTGCCCCCATGGTCAACCCACATCCAGTGATGGGTCAGATGTGAGTATAAGGTGTGACCCCTTGCCTCAATTTCAGATGTTCCTGAAGGGCTGTCATAGATCCAGAGCTTCCCACAGGATTGGCTGAGGCCTAGGTTACAACTAAATTAGTCCAATTCTTCTCTCTGTCCTATCTTTCTTTCATCCTCCCTTAAAATGGGCTGTTTCCAACAGCATTAATCGATAATTACTCCGTGAAATCTAACCTTCAACATGAGAGGGACTCCGAAGTCAATGGCAAAGGACACAGATACAGTATAACAAAGAATCAGAACCAATAATGCAAACTACCACATCTTTGCATTTAACAAGTAGATTAAACTGAATCCCAGCTTCAAAAACAAAAGCGTTTAGTGGAGCAAACATCAAATCTCATCTGACATGTTCTAAATTGTATCTAAACTATTGATACTGGACCTTGAAATATATTTGAGTTGGAAAAGGCTTGAGGTCCTGAAGAGTTGTGGGCAAATGGAAGTTTTGTAAATTGAATTAAATTCCAAATGCATGGTGGGAGTCTGGTATTCTAAAGTGAAAAATGCAGTGAATTATTTTACAAATAATCATTTTAATAACATATTGATTTTTCTATGCCGGGTTTTACCTATCAGCAATTTATTTCATTTTTATGAACCCATTTCATTTTAAAAATAATTCTATCTATGTGAAATTATAGCATAATGTCATACATTTATTTTTTGGTCTCCAATCCTTAGATTTCCTTTGCATCAATCTTAAGTTTACATGAACCTGAAAAGATTCAAGGGACTCTGGGTAAAGCTGTTGGGGCATGGTTGTTTGAAATGGATACAATGGGGCCAGGTGCAGTGGCTCATGCCTGTAATCCTAGCACTTTGGGAGGCTGAGGTGGGTGAAGCACCTGAGGTCAGGAGTTCAAGACCAGCCTGGCCATCACGGTGAAATCCCATTGCAAAAAAAAAAAAGAAATGGATAAGTAACAGAACAGGCAAACATCCAGGAGAAGACATTTTGGCCAGATAGTGTTCTTTTGTCTGGTAAAAAAAAAGCAGAAAGAAAGAAAATAAATAATTACTGTACTCAGGGATAGGGATTGATAAAATAGTTACAGCAGAAGGACAAGTCAGCAGGAAAATCAAGAATTCTAATATTGCTGATATAACTGTTTATGATCTCCTGGTGTGTGGAGGACCAGCCAGGCCAAAAAGTGGACCAGAACACTGGTGGTTGAGGAACTGGAGGCCCCAGTGAGAGGAGGGAATAGGCACACAGCAGTGACAGATTCAATGGAAGTTTTCCATATTTATGATATACTAGGATGTATATGTTCATTTCCCTCATGCTTTCTGGGAAGATTGACACTCTCCAATGTGAGAGTTTCCTCTACCGGTCAGGATTCTAAATATTCTTGATATTTTAAAGAGGAGATTTAATACCAGGAGATGACAAAGGTAAGAAGCCTAAAGTGGGAGAGTAGGGCATCCTTGAGATTGTCAGGAGCAGGAAGCTGCTATCACTGCCTAAAGCTTAAAGGACATAATGAGTCAGGCCATGCAGGAAGATGCTGGAACCACAGCAGCTCTTGGAGCAAGAGCGCATCCATAGAAGAGATGGCCGCTGCCAGAGACAATACCTGAAGCTGAGAAGTGGGGAGAAATACCCCAGCTTCTCCCTTTGTGCTCTCTCTTCAGGGCCATCCAATGTCTGAACTGACCCACAAACCAGAGGGCAAAGGAACCAGAGAAAAGTAATTCTCATGATACAGAACAGGGTAGAATGGGGGCAGGGAATAAATCTAAGAGCAAAACAGGACAAGACTAGCACATGGCCTCAGCTTGTCTTCTCTCCATGGAAATGTCTTCCTCCTCTTCTGTTTCCAGGAGTCTCTGATTCCTGCCACCTATTGCCCCAGGCTCCCTTGATAGCTCGTTTCTAGGTGGGCATAGCCAATGCATGGCAGCAGGAGACTGGGAGGTAAAAGGAAAGGTTGGCTTATTTTTCCCCACTCCCTCCCTGCTTTGGAGCCACCTCTCTGGCAGGCTAGATCCTGCTGGTGGCCTGTCTTGCTGGCTCCAGGTCTCACCAGCTCTCACTAGGTCTCTCTAGGAGTGGTTTCCTTCTGTTGCTGGTCTCTGGGTGTCTCAATATCCCTTGCTAATTCCCTTAATCCTGCCCACAGCTATGTCAGGAGTGTCTTTGTTAAAGTCCCTTCATTTGAACAATTTGCCTTGAGTTCTGTTTTCTGCCAGGACCCTGGCTAGTACCCTGACCTACTGTGTACTTTCCCAAGTTCCTTGCAAGTGTCATATTTTCTCCACTGTTGCCCAGATCATCAGTGTGGTATAGTAGAAAGAGTACTGGCCTTACTGGTAGACAAACATGCTTTTATTTCTGATTCAATCACTTACCGAGTTACTGTCTGGAAAGTTATTTAACCTCCCGAGCTTCTGTTTTCTTGCTGGTGAAGTGGAAAGTGGGGATAATGATGAATTTCAGTTGGATATATTAGAAATCTGTGCCTGACCCATGTGTTCCAGGCCTCATCTGCCAGTTGTCTTTTTTTACATACCGATTTTTATGGCATAAATCCCTTTCCTACTTGACTGAAAGAAATGAACTCCCTTTAAATTATTTCCAGTTATTTCTAGAAGTTTCCAAAGAAGTTTCCTTGCTCACCAGTCTTTGTTTTGCAATTGCCATAGTCTTCTGCCCTGTTATTTTGCCTCTGTCCCAGCTCCCACATGTCCAGCTTCTGCTTGTAGGGCTGCTTGCTGAGGTTTTGCCAAGGCTGAAACTCTTCCAGCGTCACTGTCCATCATGAGAGCATAGCTCATGCCAAGGGTGTTGCCTCTTAGTGTTCCCAAAGAGTCTGCTCTTTGGGAAGCCTCCATATGGCTTCTGTGGTGCAGAGAGGAGAATGGCCTTCCCTGGCTCAGCCCCAAATACGCTGGGCTTGTGCCTAGTGCCTCTGAGAGTCTCTTTGACTATTTCCTTAGCTAGTTTCACATGAAAACAAAACAACTCACAGAGATTCTGGAGCCTGCTTCCATTGTCTCTCTAGAAGGAGGTCCGAAAGGGAACAGCTGCTTTCCCCTCTGCTTCATCCTTTTTCCCTCTCCCTTCCACAGCTCTCCCAACCCCCAAACCCATCGTCCTCTTCCATTTACTAAACTAAACATTTTATACATATCAACCACTGTGGGATAGAAGGGGGAGGGTCAAGGAGGGAGGTGAGGTCTAGATGACTTCTGTTTATGAGCCAGAGTTCAATCTGTTTATGTATGAATGACTCCTAGTGCAATACCTGGTACACGTAGATTCTCAATGGATTATGAATGCTTTTATCATGTAAATGGGAAACCACATTTTCTACCATTTAGATGCTCTAAGTTCTTCAAAGTTCAATTTATATGTTATCTCTTACCAGAAACCTGGCCCTAATCCCAGTAGGATAAAGTTACTCTTTGCCTCTGTATTTGCTTCTTAGGGCTGTGGTTATCAGGTACCAAGATCTGGCTTAAAATAACAAAAATTCATTCTCTCACAGTTCTAGAGGCTGGAAGTTTGAAATCAAGACATTGGCAGAGCCATCGTCTCTCCGAAGGCTGTAGGGAGAGTCCTTCCTTGCCCCTTCCTAGCTTCTGGCAGATCTCGGCAATCCTTGGTGTTCCCTGGCTTAAAGCTGTCTCACTCTAATCTCTGCCTCTGTTGTTGCACAGTCATCTTCTCCCTGTGTGTCTCTGTTTCCATGTGACATTCTCCTCTCTTAATAGGCCATCAGTCATAGTGGATTAAGGCCCATTCTAGTAACCTCATTTAACTTGATTATATCTGCAAAGACCCTATTTCCAAATAAGGTCACGTTCTGGGGTACCGAGAGTTGGGATTTCAACATACCTTCTTGGGGGATGCAGTTCCACCCACAACACCCTACAATAAGATAGATTCTAAAATTGAACAGCAGCAATCTGATTTTTCTTCTGACATCTGTCACATCTAGCTTCTTTTATAGTAATCTATCTTTTATCTCTCTCTACAACACTGAACAGTCCAAGAACAGAATCTATTTCTCATTTACTTTTGTGTTCCTGACAATATATACCTGTCCCAAAATAAGTTTTATAGGTAATAAGTGACCAGGCTGAGGCTTGCACCCTCCCCTTCTGACTAACAAACAGTCCTTTAGATTAGAGCATGCGCTTGTGAGTTCCTTGCATTTTCAACTCCTTCGTTGAACATTTTTTTTTTAAACACTGTATATCAGGAAGATGGGTTTGGCTAGCTGAAATAGCTGGTTATAGCCTGCCTCGGGTGGTTAAATATTTATGTCTTCTGAGAGTGAACAATGGGCTTCAGTCTACCAGGGAAATAATCTTGTTTGTCCCCATTTATTGGCTCTTTTTTCCTCTTTTACATTTTCAGCATCTTAATGATGTCCTTAGTGATAGTTGCTATGGAAGTATTTTAGTGTTTCTGCAGTGCTAGGTGGTACAGTACCTGAGGCCTTCTTTAGTTTGTATTTATAATGACACCAAGCCATGAATTTTATTTTTGTGATAGTTTTCTTGCCTAATAACTGGTTGTCATCAAGGGAGTGATGTACATTTATTTTGGCCTCCTGGTTTATCACACTGATTTTTCTTCTGCTTTTCATTGCTCCTGGAGTGCTCATCATCACTTTAAATACTCAACCCATTATTTCACAAAGTATAATGACAGAGCCAGCCCCATCATTTTATTGTTGAATAAACTGGTAAACAGTTGCAGCCCCTCTAATACCAATGTGGTAAGGATGACTTAGGCTTGTAAAAGTCAAAAACTTTTAAGGATGTACAGTTTGGAGACTAAGACTCAGTAATGGGTGGAGGAGAGAAACTGGGCTGTCTAGAGAATCGGATGGTGGTGTCTTCTGTAAGATAGTAGTAGTCATAATAATACATTGTTCTAACTACTTGATAAGATTATGACTTTCATATGATTAATATATGGTAAAGCAATTTGTAAGCTGTACAGTGCTGTAAAATGTTTATAAAAGTTATCATTAGTAACAACTATACTGTTAATAGTCCTGATTGCTTTTGACCTGGGTGTCCATGGGGAAGCAGCTTAATCTCTGGTGAATACATGACCTTTTTACTGAACCATTTGGGCAAATGCTCAGGCTATTATGCAGCATTTTCAAGGCCATCAGGTTGTCTGTGTTAGCCTCTTTGATTCTATTCTTACCTTCTTTTTGTGGAGGAGAAGGGACACTATGACTTTAATTATTCAGCTGAAGAAGTGGAGAAATCTTGATTTCTTGAATATCTTTTTCAAGTCGGCTCTTCAATATAAAGTCTCTCTGGTGCATCTCTTGGTAGCTTGTCATGTTGGTATGTGCCATTTTAATTTTGTTCCTCCAAAGGTTTGGATTATTTTTCCATATGCTTTGGTTTACGGTAGACTCTCAACCACTTACTAGAACACACTTAGGCATGTAGACTTTGACAGTTCTAGAGAAGAGTTCTGAATGCATTTAGCGATTTGATTTATGTATTTTTGTTTAGAAAACTATTAATTTTTCCTAGAGATAGTCCAGAAATTGGTATCTCTTCAATTAAACAGAATTTTTAATAAAGAATTCCCTGCCTGACAACTCTAGACATATTTATGATGTAGCTTCTCTTAAGGGATTTTCAGTCTGCTCATTTGGAGCAAATTTTGTGTGTTAAATGCAGTTGGTTCCTAGACACTGACTCATTTTCCAAATCTGAGTACACTTTTTCCTCAATTGACATTCCCCTGCCAGTATCCGACTATTCTTTAATGTACTGTCAAAATACGGTCACCTCATCATTAACAGGAAACGAGCTTCTTGCCCTCTCTTATGAAAGCAGAATGAAGTCAGACAATCTGATTTTTATACTGTAAGAAAAGGAGAATGAAAAAACAGCCAAACCTAACTAATTTCCAAGCTCAGGACTATTGATAAAGAGCCTGAACAAGTAAGACACCCAGAAACAAAAGGAAAATCTGCAATTTGCTTGACTTTAAATAGAATACAGAAGAATTTCCATTTTACTCTAAATATAAAGAATCTGCAATGTGAGTCAACATAAATAAAACCCAGAAACCAAGTCTTTATGGAAGACGACAGCAGTTTCATGTGGGCAGCTTCATGTGTTTAAGCATCTCAACGTGAAAACTTGGCCATTTGCTTGAGATTATTTCTCTGAATTTAGAGTTTTGGTGCAAATTTCATCTCTGTCTCTAAGAAACAACCCAGACAGCCTACAGAGTCAAGACTGAAGAACTCATTTTACTGAAATGTTAATGTTAACTCTAAAAATATCAGAGTTTTCAGTTTTGCCTAATCAAATAATCAGCTTGATAATTTTTTTGCAACCACAGTTCCTTATAAGACTGACCAAAATGACAATTTATTTAAGACCAAGTCCGAGGTTTAACACATAATATATAGTGCAGATTTCATCTAACCATGTGGATAATCCAGCCAAATATGTTCTTCATGAATTGCTGTGAAAATGAGTAATTTGCTGCATTTGAATTATCTGATTACCTGTCCTGATCTTCTACTTCACTTTGAGTGTATATGTAGACTTTATTAGAATAATATTTTGTAGGGTAAAAATAGTTTATGTTGCCACAGCTTCTTTCTACTTGCTAGTTCAAAGCTTTCTCTTTAGTTTTTGATAGGTGCCAACTGGAACCAATCTATTTTAGCTCAATTCCCTCATTTGTGGAGTGGGTATCTTAACATCTAGCATAATATAAAGTTGTTAATTAGTGGAATGGTGAAAAACACTTCACACAGGATCTGGCATATAGTGCATGCTAGATGAATTTTAACTATTTTCACTTTTACTGTGAAAGATGTGACCCTGGAAGTCATTAAAGCTTTTATAGCTTAGTTCTTTAGGTATGAAAGACAAATGTCTTGATATAAGTCTGAGAATGTTCTTAAAATGCATACAGTGCACCACTCCTGTTCAATATAGTATTGGAAGTTCTAGCCAGAGCAATCAGGCAAGAAAAAGAAATAAAGGGTATTCAAATAGGAAAGGAGGAAGCCAAATTGTCTCTATTTGCAGATGACATGATTCTATATTTAGAAGACCCCGTCGACTCAGCCCAAAATCTCCTAAAACTGATAAGCAACTTCAGCAAAGTCACAGGATACAAAATCAATGTGCAAAAATCACAAGCATTCCTATACACCAATAACGGACTTAAAGAAATCCAAATCAAGAGCAAACTCCCATTCACAATTGCTACAAAGAGAATAAAATACCTAGGAATACAACTAACAAAGGATGTAAAGGACCTCTTCAAGGAGAACTACAAACCACTGCTCAACGAAATAAGAGAGGACACAGACAGAGAAACATTTCATGCTCATGGTTAGGAAGAATCAATATTGTGAAAATGCCCATACTGCACAAAGTAATTTATAGATTCAATGCTATCCCCATCAAGCTACCGGTGACCTTCTTCACAGAACTGGAAAAAACCACCTTAAACTTCATATGGAACCAAAAGAGAGCCGGCATAGCCAAGTCAATTCTAAGCAAAAAATAAAATGCACACAGTACTTCCACATGCAAAGTGAAGCAGAGAATTTAAGCAATTACTTTTTTTTTTTTTGAGATGGAGTTTCGCTGTTGTTACCCAGGCTGGAGTGCAATGGCACGATCTCGGCTTACTCCAACCTCCGCCTCCTGGGTTCAAGCAATTCTCCTGCCTCAGCCTCCCAAGTAGCTGGGACTACAGGTGCACACCACCATGCCCAGCTAATTTTTGTATTTTTAGTAGAGACGGGGTTTCACCTTGTTGACCAGGATGGTCTCGATCTCTTGACCTTGTGATCCACCCGCCTTGGCCTCCCAAAGTGCTGGGATTATAGGCAAGTAATTACCTTTATTAATTCATCATTGCACTGCTTTACCTAATTGGTTGATATATGTTTTAGAGCAAAGCTTGATGCACAAAGGTTCACTTTGCTTTGTTATTACTTTCGTTGTCATTTTGCCATTTTTTTTTTTTTTGGTATTCCTTATTTACTGTGATGGAATAAGAATTTGGGTACAAGTACTTTACTTGGGAGGTAATCCCAGGAGGCATGATTAGGGAGTGGGCAAGTAAGACTGGCAAAAGTGGAACACCATTAAAAGATAAATTATAAGCATGTTACTGTCATGGGCAAGTGAGCTCAGTCTCAGTGGCATCTCTTTGAGAGACTCCATAAAACCTGTTGGCTTTGAGCAATCTCATCCATTTAGTCCAGTACTGTACTAATATTATTACTTTCTATGAGCATTACTGCATGAAAAAGTTTGGAGAGCATTGCTATAACGAATGGTCGAGAGTGCTGAAGAGAAGCCAGGAAAATAAAAAGCAAAATAAATAAGAACGGTCGCTGGCCGGGCGGGGTGGCTCAAGCCTATAATCCCAGCATTTTGGGAGGCCGAGGCCGGTGGATCACGAGTCAAGAGATCGAGACCATCCTGGTCAACTTGGTAAAACCCTGTCTCTACTAAAAATACAAAAAATTATCTGGGCATGGTGGCGTGTGCCTGTAATTCCAGCTACTCAGGAGGCTGAGGTGGGAGAATTGCTTGAACCTAGGAGGCGGAGGTTGCGGTGAGCCGAGATCGCGCCATTGCACTCCAGCCTGGGTAACAAGAGCGAAACTCCGTCTCAAAAAAAAAAAAAAAAAAAAGAACGGTCGACCACGGCTGGTTGTGGTGGCTCAGGCCTGTAATCCAAGCACTTTTGAGGTCAAGGCGGGTGGATCACCTAAGGTTGGGAGTTCAAGACCAGCCTGACCAACATGGTGAAACCCCATCTTGAAAAAAAAAAAAGGCCAGGCGCGGTGGCTCAAGCCTGTAATCCCAGCACTTTGGGAGGCTGAGGCGGGTGGATCACGAGGTCAACAGATCGAGACCATCCTGGTCAACATGGTGAAACCCCGTCTCTACTAAAAATACAAAAAAAAAAATTAGCTGGGCATGGTGGCACGTGCCTGTAATCCCAGCTACTCAGGAGGCTGAGGCCAGAGAGTTGCCTGAACCTAGGAGGCAGAGGTTGCAGTGAGCCAAGATCGCACCATTGCACTCCAGCCTGGGTAACAAGAGCGAAACTCCTTCTCAGAAAAAAAAAAAAAAAAAAAAAAAAAGAATGGTTGACCATGCGTGGTGGCTTATACCTGCAATCCCAGCACTTTGGGGGATGGAGGTGGGAGGATCATTTGAGGCCACGAGTTAAAGACCAGCCTGGGCAACATTGCGAGACTCCATCTCTATAAAAAATTTTAAAATTAGCTAGGCATGGTGGCACATGCTGGTCTAGGAACACCTGGCCTCAAATGACCCTCCTGTCTCAGTCTCCTAAAGTGCTTGGATTACAAGGGTGAGCCACCGTCCTGGCCTGGTTACCTTTAACTATGTTGCAGACAAGATCATGGATTCATTCAAAATGAAATTGTGCTTGGGCTGTTTGAAAACAAAGGTTGTTGAACTATGGGCATTGAGCATGTGGGAGCAGAGATATAATCCTTTTAATCTACTCAGCATTTTGTGGGCTTTAAAAGAATAATGGCAGTTGTTTCTGGCTTTGCGGTTCAAGTGAGATGGATTTAGAAGAGCTCCAAGCACATTCCTAAAGTGTTGGGTGGCTGGAAGGTTCTATGAGTTACGTGATTGTTACTTCAGTCTCCAGCGGAAGGGAGGGGACACGTCTTCCTAGTCATATTCCTCCATGTCTCAAAAAACCACGTTTTGTTCCTTTCAAGCAGGAATGTAACCAGAATGGCCACTAGGTGGTGCTCCAATTACTTTACTGTATAACATTTTGTGACCTCTTGTAGGAGATAAGAAAATTAAATGTTGGAGCTAAAAAGTCAGAAAATATTCTATAACTTGAGCCTCAAGAGGTAAAGACTTCATATTGAGAGAACTAATATGGCTTTTAAAATATCACATGGTATCAAAATGTCTATGCATAAGAGGTGAAAAAAAATGCTACCTCAGAGTCAAGGATAACATTCTTGGAGAAAAATAGATCACATTCAATATTTTCTCCATTTAAAAAGAACACGAATGCAGTAGGTTCTCGGGCATTACAGGGATTTTCAGGGCATTACAGTTGATATATATATATATATATATAGTAACTCCCTCCCCTCATTTATACATGCGATGTCTTCAAATACCATCCCAGAATGGATAAGATGTAGATGAAAAGTTCTGTCAAAAACAGTGCAAAAAATGCAAGCAGATGAAATAACAATTTTTGAGGTAAGAAAGCAAGATGAGAATTCAAAGTAGACTCTGGCTGGGTGAGGTGGCTCAGGCCTGTAATTCCAGCACTTTGGGAGGCCAAGGTGGGCAAATCACATAAGGCCAGGAGTGAGACCCTGTCTCTACTAAAAATACAAAAAAAAATTAGCGAGTCGTGGTGGCACACACCTGTAATCCCAGCTACTCAGGAGGCTGAGGCACGAGAATTACTTGAACTCAAGAGGCAGAGGTTTCAGTGAGATGGCACCACTGCACTCCAGCCTGGGCAACAGAGCAAGACTGTTCAAAAAAAAAAGGTTAGTATGTTATCACTGGACAGTTACTACTCAATGAATCCAAATATTTGCTTTCTTTAGCCCTATACTTGGATTCCAGGCTGCTAGAGAAACATAAGAGGAATTTTGTGCCATCTTTAAGTTAAGACTTTGGACAGAATTTCTGGAAACATAGTAACTTAAATGCATTTCTCTCCTCTTTCATTGCTACCCCAACACAGCTGACTCTTGAGCCATTGAGTTCTTGGGACTATGGTGGCTGAAGAGTGCTAGCTCTGTTGGAGTCCTCATGAAAAAGTATAATTCGATTTTTTCCCAGTGGGTCAACTAGAACCTCTTCACTCTCACCAAAAGGGTAACAAAAATGTCCATAGCAATGGTGTTTGCAATAGCAAAAATGCAAAACTGCCTACACATCAATTAGTAGCAAAATGAATTAATCAACTGTTATATCTTATATAGTGAAATATTGTATAGCAGTGATGAAGAAGGAACTGGAGCTCCATGTTTCCACATGGTTAAATCTCCAAAATATAAAACTGAACAAAGAAAAGAAATAAGCAAGTAGCAGTAGCATGCTAGAATATTATATAATTAATAGAAAGTTAAAAACTGGGCCAGGTACAGTGGCTTACACCTGTAATCCCAGCACTTTGGGAGGCTAAGGTGGATGAATCAGCTGAGGTCAGGAGCTGAAGACCAGCCTGACCAACATGGTGAAACCCCGTCTCTACTAAAAATACAAAATTAGCCAGGTGTGGTGGCTCATGTCTGTAATCCGAGCTACTCGGGAGGCTGAGGCATGAGAATCACAGGAACCTGGGACACGGAGGGTTACAGTGAGCCGAGATTGTGCCACTGTACTCCAGCCTGGGCAACAGAGTGAGACTCTGTCTTAAATAACATAAAATAAGTATAATAAAATAGGCCGGGCATGGTGGTTCATGCCTGTAATCCCAGCACTTTGGGAGGCTGAGACAGGTGGATCATGAGGTCAGGAGTTCAAGACCAGCCTGGCCAAGAAGTTCAAGACCAGCGTGTCTCTACTAAAAATACAAAAATTAGCTGGGCATGGTGGCAGGCCCCTGTAATCCCAGCTACTCGGGAGGTTGGGGCAGATAATTGCTTGAACCTGGGAGGCGGAGGTTGCAGTGAGCCCAGATCACACCACTGCACTATAACCTGGGCGACAGAGCTAGACTGTCTCAAAAATAATAAAATAAGATAAAATAAATGAATAAAAATTGTCTAACAATACCATATACACATATATACATGTATAATAGTCAAAAAGAAAAGATAGTAGTGGTTACTTTTAGGAAGGGAAAAGCATGGGTGGAAAGACATACATAAGAGCTTCAATTATAATGGTAATATCTTAATTTGTAAGCTGAATGATAGATGAAGAAATGATCATTAAAACATAATAATATATTTGGGAGGCCAAAACAGGTGAATTGTTTGAGCTCAGAAGTTCAAGACCAGTCTGGACAACATGATGAAAACCATCTTTAAAAAAAAAAATTAGCTGGGCATGGTGGTGCATGTATGTGGTCCCAGATACTTGGGGTGCTCAGGCGGGAGGATGGCTTGAGCCCAGGAGGTCAAGGCTGCAGTGAGCCAAGGTCATGCCACTGCACTCCAGCCTGGGAGACCAAGTGACACCCTGTCTCAAAAAAAAAAAAAAGATATAATGATATATAATATGCAAGATACTTTTTTGCATGTCTGAAAAAAGTCAGAGAAGCATGGGGGAGAAGAAAAAAAGAAGAGGAGGAAGAGGAGGAGGAGAAGAGGGAAGAAAAGGAAGAAGGAGAAGACCAACTTAGAAGGACAAAGAATAGAAACCAACAGATCTGTGAGTTCCAGTGGGTGTCGGTTTTGGACAAGAAGTCACCATCACCGAGACTCAATACAAGAAGAGGAAGTGCTGAGAGGCTGACCCAGAGGTCAGAGAGTGTGTCTGCTAGAAAATCAGATGACATGGGATGGGAAGGTATCCTTTCAAAAGGGGCAGATCCATCCATTCATTCAGCGTATAACTATATGTGCTCTGCACTGTGCTAGGACACAACAGTGAACAAATCAGCCCAAAATCTGCCCTCTTGAGCTTAGGTGTCTGGCAAGCAAATTCTTTCTGTGTCCAGCCTGTTTGTGTGAACTTCCCAGCTAGACATTCAGGAAGGACAGAGATTTATTTACTCTACACATCCAAATTGAGCACTTCATTTATGTCAAACAATGCTGGATGCTGGGAATGTGGAATGAGTCCCTGTCTTCAATAATCTTACAATTCAGTGGGAAAAGCCTTATATGCAGTTAGGCATTTAAAGTTAAATGTTTTGGAGGCAAGCAGAGTAATTTGGGAACACAGCAGAAGCCATGGAGTGGTGGGAAGGGTTGGAGCCTGCTTCTGCTTGGAAAGTGAGTTGATTTCAGAGAACCATGATGCGAATTCAGAATCAGTGTCAGTTCATTAGCATAAAGATTCTGTGTTTTGGCCGGGTGCGGGGGTTCACGCCTGTAATCCCAGCACTTTGGGAAGCCAAAATGGGCAGATCACTTCAAGTCAAAAGTTCAAGACCAGGCTGACCAACATGGTGAAACCCTGTCTTTACTAAAAATACAAAAATTAGTTGGGTGTGGTAGCGGGCACATGTAATCTCATCTGTTCGGGAGGCTGAGGCAGGAGAATCACTTGATCCTGGGAGGCGGAGATTGTAGTCAGCTGAGATTGCACCTCTGCACGCCAGCCTGGGTGACAGCAAGAGACTGAGTCAGAAAGAAAAAAAAAAAATCTACCTTTGAAGCATATACCTAAAGTTAGCCTTATGCTCTGGGGCACTGCAATGTCTGTTATCCAAAACCATCCCTCTTCTCTCCTGCGTGTCCTCCCACCATCAGTAGGTTGCTATTAGAAATTCATTTCATTGCCTCTATTTTATTATTTTGAATAACACACTATTCTATTGAAAAGTATTTTAGAAATACAATTCTTGCCGGGCCCAGTGGCTCAAGTCTGTAATCCCAGCACTTTGGGAGGCCGAGGCGGGTGGATCACGAGGTCAAGAGATCGAGACCATCCTGGTTAACATGGTGAAACCCCGTCTCTACTAAAAATACAAAAAATTAGCTGTATGTAGATGGCACATGCCTGTAATCCCAGCTACTCAGGCGGCTGAGGCAGGAGAATTGCCTGAACCCAGGAGGCGGAGGTTGCAGTGAGCCGAGATCGCGCCATTGCACTCCAGCCTGGGTAACAAGAGCGAAACTCCGTCTCAAAAAAAAAAAAAAAGAAATACAATTCTTATAATCAAATTTGCAACTTTAATGTTTTGACAAGAGCTATGTCCCAAAATATCTTGTTGATAAAAACACCGAAATATCTGTGACATTCTGAGAGACACAATGTAAAACACAATCAGGACACAATGTGTCTAGGTTTTATTTTTTTCTTTTTCATGTTTTCCAAGGCATGAAGAGTACAGTAGAGAAGAGAGGAGTCATGGATGAGGGAGAGCCTTCAGCCAGGAAAGAATCCATGAAGGACGAGGGAAAGCGTGTCCAGCAGTTGAGGAGGTAAAAGCGAGTCTAATGTTTATGAACAAAGCTACAGACAAGGGGGAAGAAAAGATACAGACTAGGAGATCTTTCCCATCAACATTACTCTGGAAATCAGTGGAACAGTTTTATACTGAAACAATGAAGCAAATAAGAAAAAAAAAAGACTATTTATTCATTCAAATATTATGTTATGCTTATTTTATGACACTGTGATAGATAATAGAGGTACAGTCTCTGAAGCGCCCATGAAAGGCAGTAGATTGTGACTGTTTATGGTGTTCATTCTTCTACCCAATTGGGTGAATTTATGGTCTGTGAAACCCTAAACTCAGTTCATTGAGGGCATGGTACTAGAAGTTTGGCTTCCAAAATCATGTTTCCAAGTCCTGTCTTAAGGAAGGACTTGAGCTTATGAAAGTTTATATGAGGGAAACCACACATTAGAGCTGGAAAATTTTACAGCTTACTTTACTGCTTTTTTCTTTTTTTAACTTATGGAAACTGCATTCCCTAAGTCTGGGAGGAAAAGGAAGTTTCTGCTTCACACCCTTTTGAATTCTCACATGGAGTAGTCTGCTTTTACGCTGTACGGCACCAGCTTCCGGAGCTACTACTAGGGAAGCTTCTCTCAGCTTTTTGAACAGAGAAACCTTGTGTGGATCAGTAAATGCAGTGTCCTTGGGAGAATTTCCAGGAACTCATGACTGCTGGAACCATCTATCCTAGGCAGGCTCCGGTCACCCTCTTTTTGGAGAACTATATGACTAGATTATGGCAAGTTTCTCTTTGTATCTAGGGATGTTTGGGGTAAGTGGTGATGATGGCGCTACAGTAGAAACAATGAACATAGTGAATGAAATTCATCTCATTCAAAAAGTGGTAGAGGTTCTACTATGTGCTAGCACTGTGCCAGGCTCCAAAGCCTGGATAATACATAACACAGAGACCCTGTGCTCAAGGGGATCACAGACAAGTGGGTGAGACAGATCAATGTGTGATAAATGCAAAAAGCAGCCGAAGTCTGGTACTATGGTAGCACGAGGTAGAGAGGAGGCAGGGAAGTCCTCCTGGTTGACCCTGTGGCTGAGTCCTTAACAAGGGATAGTCCTTAACAAGGGGAAAATTTGGGGGAGGAATTTCCAGATTGAAGACAGCCTACACCGTGGGGTAAGTTTGGGGCCTGTGAGTAGTTCTTAACAATGAGAAGTGAAGAGGGCATGAGATGAGGCCAAAGAGGGAGATAGAGTCAGATGTTCTGAGGCCCCTTGCCCTACCACGCTAAGAAATCTGAACAGCCTCCTCAACAGTCTGTAGGGACACTGAGGGAGCTTGGGGAAGGAAGTGAGCATTTTCAAATGGTTTTTGTTTTTGTTTTTATTCTTTCTCCTATAAACTTAAAAAATTCTCATGGGAGAAAATTTGGAGGTGACAGAAAGGCATAAAGAAAAAAAATCACCTTTAATTTTTCCACACAGAGATAACCACTGCCAATTTTGGTATATTTGGTATACATACTTTTATATGTTTGCGGTCACTTTCTTTATACAACTTTACATTTGCTTTTTTCATTAACATTCTTTCCTGGGCATTTCCTTACTTTGTATTCTTTTTTTAAAAAAATAAACTTGTGATTTTGAAATAATTTTAGACTAACAGAAGAGTTACAAAGACAATGCAGAGAGTTCCTGTAGGCCCTTCCCCCAGCTTCCAAGATGTTAACCATGTACTTTCTTATTAAAAAAAAAAAAAAAAAATTCTTTCTGGCTGGGTGTGGTGGCTCACACTTGTAATCCCAGTACTTTGGGAGGCCAAGGTGGGCAGATCATGATGTCAAGGGATCGGGACCATCCTGGCCAACATGGTGAAACCCTGTCTCTACTAAAAACACAAAAATTAGCTGGATGTGGTAGCGCACACCTGCTACTCGGGAGGCTGAGGCAGGAGAATCGCTTGAACCTGGGATGTAGAGGTTGCGGTGAGCCAAGATTGTGCCATTGCACTCCAGCCTGGCAACAGAGTGAGACTGTTACAAAAAATTTTTTGTTGTTGTTGAGGTAACTATCCATATATAATTTATTATATTGGGTATTATATTGAGGTAAAATATCCGCATATAATTTACCATCTTTACCATTTTTAGGTGTACATTTTAGTGTTATTAGATACATTTATATTCTTTTTTCCCTTTTATCTCATTCTTCCCTCATCCCTCCTGGCCTCTGCTAACCATCAGTCTACTCTCTATCTTCATGAGATCCACTTTTTTAGTTCCTGCATATGAGTGAGAACATGCGAAATGTCTTTCTGTGCTTGGTTTATTTCACTTAACACCATGGCCTCCAGTTCCAAATGCAAATTTTGCAGTTGCTGCAAATGCCAAGATTTCGTTCTTTTCTATGAATAACATTCAATATGTTACATGAGTAACATTCAATATGTAATAGTTTTCTTTTATCTATCCATTCATTGATGAGTACTTTGGTTGATTCCATACCCTGGCTATTGTGAATAAACATAGGACTGCAGATATCTCTTGGATACATGTATTTCCTTTCTTTTGGATATATACCCAGTAGTGGAATTTCTGGATCATGTTCTATTTTTAGTTTTTAGTGTTTTGAGGAAACTCCACACTGTTCTGCACAGTGACTGTACTAGTTTACATTCCCACCAGTAGTGAAGGGGGTTTCCCTTTTCTCCACATCCTCAATAGCATCTAACTACATGCTTTCTTTCCCATCACTCTGTCAAAATATATTTACCTTTATCATATTTTCATTGATACTTTTTTTTTTTTTTGAGACGGAGTTTCGCTCCTGTTACCCAGACTGGAGTGCAATGGTGCCATCTCGGCTCACCGCAACCTCTGCCTTCTGGGTTCAAGTAATTCTCCTGCCTCAGCCTCCCGAGTAGCTGGGACTACAAGTGCGCACCACCATGCCCAGCTAATTTTTGTATTTTTAGTAGAGACGGGGTTTCACCTTGTTGACCAGGATGGTCTCGATCTCTTGACCTCGTGATCCACCCGCCTCGGCCTCCCAAAGTGCTGGGATTATAGGCATGAGCCACCGTGCCCGGCCCATTGATACTTTAAAATGACCACTAACTACACTGGAAAACTGACCCCACAGTACTATGAGTTCGTAGACATTCCCAACCTGAAACACTACTTGAACAAGAGCCTCCTGTAGTCAGAGTGCATTACCCTGGAGGAGTGGGAATCCTGGACAAAAGTAGCATTCTACACAGAGAGGTGCTCCTGGGCAGATGGGACTTTCAGGACTCCACAGCAGTCTGCATGCGGGGGCAGCTTGTGTGTACCACTTCCGGACGAACTCTCACTCACTAAGATATTGATAAGTGATCTGCACACATTTCTCCTTTTGTTTATAAAACATACAACTGAGTTTCTTTGTGATTTTGACCCGTTTTTATTATTATTTTTTGTTTGTTTTTTATTTGTTTATGATTTTGACCAGTTTTAACCCTAAGTCTGATCCAGCATTTATTGACATTGACCAAAGCCAGTACTAAATGATTTATGCTTGATTCTAAAGTCCTGGGTCGAATCACTTAGTTCTCTCAGATTGTCCAAAGAAAATATCATGTGCTGGCAAAGGTCACCATTAATGAGAGAAACAAATTATCCCCAAGGCTCAGTCCTAGCCCCTCTGCTTGATCCTTTTCACCATCCATGTGACCTCCTCTTTCTCTAGTACTCTTAGCACTCATCTGTGCTGTTTCGGGGCCTTTTTCCTTCTCTGCCATTTGTGTAGTTGTGTCTGTGTTTATTTCTCATTATATTGTACATTTCTTGTGAATATCTTCGCCCTTCTCATGTATTTCACAGTAGTGATCATAGCACCTTACTATCCCACTCTAAACAAATATTGGTTCATTTGAATTTACTAATTCTCTGTGCTTTTTCTTTGGAGGTGTCATGGAGTCTCATAGCTTCAGCTAATATCTTTTATTATGTAAAATCTGTTGGGTATCTCAAACTGCTTCCTAAATGGTTCTACCCAATAACCTACTTTCATTGCTAATTCCGAAAGTCTAACACTGAAACAATCCCTCCCTCTCAGTCTCTCCAGCTGAATTGTGTCTCTCTGTTCCCCCAACCAAATTCATATATTGAATTCCTAACTCCCAGTACCTCAGAATGTGACCATGTTTGAAGATAGGATCTTTAAAGAGGTAGTTAAGGTAAAGGTAAAACGGGGTCCTGTGGATGGGACCTAATTCAATATGGCTAACTGTCCTTATGCAAAGAGGATATTAGGACACACACACACAGGTGGAAGACCATGTGCAGATACAAGAGAGAAGACAGCCATCTGTAAGCTAACGAGGAGGGTGCAAAAGAAACCAAAGCTGCAAACACTTTGACTTTGAACTTCTGGCCTCCAGAACCATAGGAAAATAAATTTCTGTCGTTTAAACCACCCAATCTTTGTTATGTCAGTCCTACAAAACTAATATACTTCCTTTACCTGAATTATAAGCTGACTTTCCCAATGCACCTCCACATTTCTGTCCCTTACCAGCATCCTCTCAGGCATAACAATCTGAAAGTCTTTTTTTCTAGCACTCTCACTCCTCTCATCATCACTCGATAATTGTTTTGCTTTTTTTTTTTAAATAAGCAGCTATTAATTTAGTCTACCTCAGTTTTGATTCTTATTTCATAGCCTTAACACATTTTCCTCAAATATAGTTTTACACAGATTTCAGTATCTAATTTATCTGTTATAATATACTCTTGCATGCTGTCTGAGTGCCACTCACATGAAATGATTGACAACTCAACCATATCTTTGCCCATATTCTTGCCTCTGTTAGGAGTGGCCTTTCTTCTCTTCCCTGGGGCCTGGTGATTTGTGGATCTAGACATGTAACTACATGCCTTCCTGTTGACCTCTTATATCATCTGTATTTCTGAACTTGGCATATGTTCTTGACTTCCCTAATCTCAACCTCCAAATCCATCTCTCTGCTCTGTTCCTACTCCAGTTACAGTTTAAAATATTAGAATAACATTAAATACCCTCTGATTTCAAAGAAGCACTTTTCCATGTAATTATACCACATACATAGGTGGCAGATACTGAAGACTAATGTAACGTTAAGTTAGAGTTTTTTGTTTAGTGTCAGATTTTTTATTAATTTGGTAGCTTTGGGAAAGTGCTAACACTTTTTTTCAGCCACAACACTAAAGTGGAGATAAAAATATGTGACTTCACTTGAGCATTATCAAGAAAAATAGCTTAAGTATGTGAAAGATTTGTAAGGCATCTACAAAGCAGTATTTGGTATTATTTGTTGAGTTTGACCTTCTTGATGCTTCCCATATTGTCTCTTATTGCCACTAATCCTGTCTTCCCAAGTGCTTGACAAACTCCTTCGGGACGCAGATCATAAGTCATATATTCTTTCTGACTCTTCAAGTACCTAGTCATTGTTTAATACTGATTTTTTTTAAAGCTAACCCCTTAAATCACAGTACGTGAAAAGCCTTTTAAGTAGGATGATTATTAAGTTAATTTTGCATGACTTGGTTCTAGCTTACTCTTGTAATCTCAGCATCGTTATTATAGTATCCTTCTCACTCTCAAAAGTGTGCTTATTTGGACAACACATGATACAGTCACTCTCCCCATAAATATCCCTGCTTAAACAGAACCACAGAAATGTGTTTTATGAAGGTAAAAAGGATGTAGAGCAAACTTTTTCTGTGGGAAAGAAAAGCATGAAAAAGAGAGAATTGTGTCCAAAAGTAAGAGTTCTACTTGGGAAAATTATTTCAGCTAATGGAGACTTTTAAGCCTGTGCGTAAAATTTATTGTACTTAAATGTTTGGATGGAAGATAAGACAAACCAGCTACATTGCACTCCAACTGCCAAGTTCGGTCTTAGAGTTTAACTTTTGGCAGATGTGCTTATATGCTATTCAGGTCAAAAAGCTATTAATCAGGCCAGGCACAGTGGCTCACATCTGTAATTCAGCACTCTGGGAGGCTGAAGCAGGTGGATCATGAGGTCAGGAGTTCAAGACCAGCCTGACCAACAAGGTTAAACCCTGTCTCTACTAAAAATACAAAAATTACCTGGGTGTGGTGGCGTGCGCCTGCAATCCCAGCTACTCAGGAGGCTGAGAAGAGAATTGCATGAACTCAGGAGGTGGAGGTTGCAGTGAGCTGAGACTGTGCCACTGCACTCCAGCCTGGGCAACAAAGCAAGACTCAATCTCAAAGAGCAAAACCAAACCAAACAAATCAAAACAAAGAAAAACAAATCTATTAATCAAACTGTTAAACTGTGTTGTTAAAAGTTGAAGATGTAGTCTACATTCTGATCCGTAACAGTTTTTATTACTCATGTAGTACATAGTTATGCAATACGTACTCAACATACATAGTTTTATTGTCAAGTTAAAATTATATCAAAATATATAGATTGAAAAATGTCTCTCTCTCTCCCTTATCACTCACCCCTCATTCACCTAATCTGTTTTCCATATGTAAACTAATTTTAACCAGAACAACACAAAATAAATATTGAATATGAATAAATTGTAAATATGAAGACATTCCGTAAAAGTAACAAATTACTAATTTGTAATAAATAGTCCACCTTTCTGGAAGAAAATTTGTCAAAATACATCAAAATGTCAAACACATTTTTTGACTCAGTAATTTCAATTCATAGAAATAATGGGACAAGCATAGAAAAATATACATATTAAAGTATTCACTGCAAACTTGGAGCTGATTTTTTGAAAAGATTAAGAAAATAGATAGACCACTAGCCAGACTAATAAAGAAAAGAGAGAAGAATCACATAGACATAATACATTATGATAAAGGGAATATCACCACTGACCCCACAAAAATACAAATTACTGGCCAGGTGCAGTAGTTCATGCCTATAATCCCAGCACTTTGAGAGGATGAGGCAGGCAGATCATGAGGTTAGGAGATTGAGACCATCCTGGCCAACATGATGAAACCCCATCTCTACTAAAAATCAGCTGGGCATGGTGGTGCATGCCTGTAATCCCAGCTACTTGGGAGGCTGAGGCAGGAGAATAGCTTGAGCCAGGGAGCTGGAGGTTGCAGCGAGCCAAGATCGCACCACTGCACTCCAGCTGGTGAGAGAGCGAGACTCTGTGTCAAAAAGAAAAAAAAAAAAAAGGAAATACAAACTACCATGAGATAATACTATAAACACCTTTACGCAAATGAACTAGAAAATGTAGAAGAGTCCCAAGACTAAACCAGGAAGAAGTTGAATCCCTGAATAGACCAATAACAAGTTCTGAAATTGAGGCAGCAATTAATAGCCTACCAGCCAAAAAAAGAAAAAACAAAAAAAGCCCAGGACCCCACGGATTCACAGCTGAATTCTACCAGAGGTATAAAGAGGAGCTGGTACTATTACTTCTGAAACTATTCCAAGCAATAGAAAAAGAGAGACTCCTCCCTAACTCACATTTATCAGGCCAGCATCATCCTGATTCTGAAACTTGGCAGAGACACAACTAAAAAAGAAAATTTTAGGCCAATATCCCTGAGGAACATCAGTTCAAAAACCCTCGATAAAATACTGGTAAACCAAATCCAGGAGCACATCAAAAAGCTTGCCCACTACTATCAAGTCAGCTTCATCCTTGGGATGCAAGGCTGGTTCAACATACACAAGTCAATAAATGTAATCCATCACGTAAACAGAACCAATGATAAAAACCACATGATTATCTCAACAGATGCAGAAAAGGCCTTTGATAAAATTCAATACCCCTTCATTCCTAAAAATTCTCAATAAACTAGGTGTTGTTGGAACATATTCAAAATAATAAGAGCTATTTATGACAAAACCATAGTCAGTATCATACTGAATAGGCTAAAGCTGGAAGCATTCCTTTGAAAACCAGCACAAGACAAGGATGCCCTCTCTCACCACTCCTATTCAATATAGTATTGGCAGTTCTGGCCAGAGCAATCAGGCAAGAGAAAGAAATAAAGGGTATTGAAATAGGAAGAGGAAGTCAAATTGTCTCTATATGCAGATGTCATGATTGTGTATTTAGTAAACCCCATCACCTCAGCCCAAAAGCTCCTTAAGCTGATAAACAGCTTTAGAAAAGTCTCAGGATACAAAATTAATGTGTAAAACTCACAAGCATTCCTATACAACAGTAATAGACAAACAGAGAGCCAATCATGAGTGAACTCCCATTCACAATTGCTACAAAGAGAATAAAATACCTAGGAATACAACTTACAAGGGATGTGAAGAACTCTTCAAGGAGAACTACAAACCACTGCTCAAGGAAATAAGAGACAACACAAACAGGTGGAAAAACATTCCATGCTCATGTATAGAATGAATCAATATCGTAAAAATGGCCATACTTCCCAAAGTAATTTATAGATTCAATGCTATCCTCATCAAGATACCATTGACTTTCTTCACAGAACTAGAAAAAACTACTTTAAATTTCATATGGGACCAAAAAAGAGCCCGTATAGCTGAGACAATCCTAAGCAAAAAGAACAAAGCTGGAGGCACCATGCTACCTGACTTAAAACTGTATTAGAAGTGTACAGTAACCAAAACAGCATGGTACTGGTACCAAAACAGATATACAGACTAACAGAACAGAACAGAGGCCTCAGAAATAAGACCACATATCTACAACTATCTCATCTTTGACAAACCTGACAAAAACAAGCGAAGGGGAAAAGATTCCCTATTTAATAAGTAGTGCTGGGAAAACTGGCTAGCCATATGCAAAAAACAGAAAATGGACCCCTTCCTTACAACTTATATGAAAATTAACTCAAGATGGGTTAAAGACTTAAATGTAAAACCTAAAACTGTAAAAACTCTAGAAGAAAACCTAGGCAATACCATTCAGGACATAGGCATGGGTAAAGACTTCATGACTGAAATGCCAAAAGCAATTGCAACAAAAGCTAAAATTGACAAATGGAATCTAATTAAACTAATAAGCTTTTGATCAGCAAAAAACAAAACAAAAAACAAAAAACAATCAGAGTGAACAGGCAAATTACAGAATGGGAAAACATTTTTGCACTCTATCCATCTGACAAAGATCTAATATCCAGAATCCACAAGGAACTTAAACAAATTTGCAAGAGAAAAACAACTCCATCAAAATTGGGCAAAGGATAAGAACAGACTTTCTCAAAGAAGTCATTTATGTGGCCAACAAACATATGAAAAAAAGCTCATCACGCCAGTTAGAGTGGTGTTAATGAAAAAGTCTGGAAACAGGTACTGGTGAGAATGCAGAGAAATAGGAATGCTTTTACACTGTTGGTGGGAGTGTAAATTAGTAGAGCCATTGTGGAAGACAGTGTGGTGATTCCTCAAGGTTCTAGAACTAGAAATACCATTTGACCCAGCAATCCCATTACTGGGTATATATGCAAAGGATTTAAATTATTCTACTATAAACACACATGCACACATATGTTTATTGCAGCACATTTACAACAGCAAAGACTTGGAATCAACCGAAATGCCCATCGATAACAGAATGGATAAAGAAAATGTGGCATATATACACTATGGAATACTATGCAACCCTAAAAAAGAACGATGAGTTCATGTCCTTTACAGGGACAAGGATGAAGCTGGAAACCATCATCCTGAACAAACTAACACAGGATCAGAAAACCAAACTGCATGTTGTCACTCATAAGTGGCAGTTGAACAATGAGAGCGCATGGACACAGGGAGGGGAATATCACACACTGGAGCCTGTTAGGGGTCGGGGGCAAGAAGAGGGAGAGCATTAGGACAAATACCTCTGCATGTGAGGCTTAAAACCTAGATGACGAGTTGATAGGTGCAGCAAACCACCATGGCACACGTGTATTCTATGTAACAAACCTGCACATTCAGCACATGTATGCCAGAACTTAAAGTAAAATTAAAAAAAAAAAGATATTCATTGCAATATAGTTTGTGATAGTGAAAATCTAGACATAGTTTAATGTCTCATGATTAGAAACTGGTTAAATATATTATGGTATAGTCATGCAATGGAATACTACAGCTTTTTTTTTTCTTTTTTTTTTGAGACAGGGTCTCACCCTGTTGCCCAATTTGGAGCAGTGGCACAATCACGGCTCACTGCAGCCTCGAACTCCCGGGCTGAAGTGATCCTCCTGCCTCAGCCTCCTGAATAGCTGGGACTATGCATATGCATCACCAAACCCAGCTAATTTTTTATGATGATGTAGTATTGTATTTAATTGATGTGGTGGGAAGTCCAAATATGTCCTGAAATGAACAAAAGTAGATTCCTAATGGTTTCTATAGGTGGGGTGTGGTGGCTTATGCCTGTAATCTCAGCATTTTGGGAGGCCTAGCAGGGTGGATCTCATGAGGCCAGGAGTTTGAGACCAGCCTGGCCAACATGGTGAAACCTCATCTCTACCTAGAAATACAAAAAATTAGCAGGGTGTGGTGCTGTGCACCTGTAATCCCAGCTACTCAGGAGGCAGAGGCAGGAGAATTACTAGAACCCAGGAGGAGGAGGTTGGCTTGAGCTGAGATTGTACCACTGAACTCCAGCCTGGGGAACAGAGTGAGACTCCATCTCAAAAAAAAAACAAAAAACAGAAACAAACCTGAAACCAAACCAAACCAAAACAAAAAAAGTTTATATAGTAAAATACATGTGTATGTATATATTTATACATGCATATATGTATAAGTATATATGTATTTAATAAATATATAATTATTTATATACATTTATTAAATTTATACAAATATACATGAATATGTATAAGTACATATGTGTATATATGTATTTAAATAAATGTATGTTATACATACATGTGTATGTATATATTTAAGCACATATATAAACATACATACACATAAATAATATACTTTAAGCATTTATGTATATTGATTGAAAAAGTACATGGAGAAAAATACACAAATGTTCATAGCAGTTATTTTTAAATAATATAATATCCATATTTTTTACTCATTTTATAACTTTTTTTTTTGAGACAGCCTCACTCTGTCGCCCAGTTTGGAGTGCAGTGGTGTGATCTCGGCTCACTGCAACCTCCACCTCCCAGGTTTCAAGGGGTTCTGCTGTCTCAACCTCCCGAGTAGCTGGGATTACAGGTGCACCGCCACACCCGGCAAATTTTTGTATTTTAGTAGAGATGGAGTTTCACCATGTTGGCTAGGCTGGTCTCCAACTCCTGACCTCAGCCTCCCAAAATGCTGGAGTTACAGGCGTGAGCCACAATGCCCAGCCATATTTTGTAACATTTTTGATACAAACTTTGTTTTTCATAATAAGGATATATTACTTTTAGAATCAGAAAAAGGAACCTCTTTTTTTTTGTTTTAAAAAACTTCACCCAAAAAGTCATCTGTTCAAGGGTTTTTCCCCCCACAGCTGATGGGAGAAAATACTGCCAATGTTTTTGGTGCCAATAATGACTTCTACATATGGGTGTAAAATTATCTCTTAACAGCACGAATTGAATTTGATAAAAAAGAGAAAAATAAACGATTTCTATTGAAAATATCTGACCACTGGTTTATTTTGGAGTGAATCAGTCTGCATTGATTCTCTGGAAAGAGTCTCCTGCCAAAGGAGATATTTAGCATGAAAAAAGGCCGCTTGTATATTTGCTTGACAACGTGTTGTGATTTAATGAGTTAGAAGCATAATTTTTAGCTTTGTTTTTGACAACGGACTGATTTAGAGAAATAAAAAGAAAATGTATGGAGGTAATAGAAAACACAAATTTCTTAG
This sequence comes from Callithrix jacchus, assembly GCF_049354715.1. Classification (NCBI taxonomy): domain Eukaryota; kingdom Metazoa; phylum Chordata; class Mammalia; order Primates; family Cebidae; genus Callithrix; species Callithrix jacchus. Next base: position 65,671,327 of record NC_133505.1, read on the forward strand.
GTACTAAAGGAGGGCCTGTTTTACTCCTTGTTTTAAATCCCTCCTGAGTGCCAAATCTTAAGTACCAATTGCTGATGCTTATCTCCACTTGAACAGCTACACAGGCACCTTATTTACAAATTGACTGTATCATCTTCTTCCCACAAATCTTCCACATTTTCCTTAGTTTTCTAATATATCTAAGAGCAAAACCATCCTCCCCATCACCCAGATTAAAATTACCTCTAAGTTTGAATGAAAAGAACAGAGGAATGGGAATAGGATGGAAGGCATGAAGGAGTGAATGGCATTTTTTGTGACTTTTTAAACCATAGTCACAAGCATTTTGTGACTTTTATAACCATATCAATGTTTCATACATTCAATAAATGAAACCAATGGGATGGGTGGGGAGGGGGGACCTGAAAAGGAATACTAACAAGAACAAATGAACCTAACCATATTACAAATGAATAACAACCACTCTGAACGTTGTGGAGAAGAAAAAGAACAAACCTCAATAACTTTTGAAAATAATATTTTCACTATATGATGTATGTCTAAAAGACAAAAAGCTGTGCACAAATAGAAATGCACATAAATACAACTGTATACAAAGAATTACATACAAATATTGTACTTTAGTTATTAAGATTATTTTTAACAGGGGTATGAAATGGCAATTCTGAACCTACTTTATATGTATTATAGGATTGAGCAAACTAATTTAGATTTTAAAAGACAAAGAAGGTCTGTAAATAATTCCTGAAAGCCAGGGATCATTGCTGGAGAAAGAAGTCAAAAATGAATAAATAGTCCAGGTGGGATGGTTCATGCCTGTAATCACAGCACTTTGGGAGGCCAAGGCAGGTGGATCACAAGGTCAAAATATCAAGACCATTCTGGTCAGCATGGTGAAACCCTGTCTCTACTAAAAATACAAAAAGTAGTCAGGCGTGTGGCGCATGCCTGTAGTCTCAACTACTTGGGAGACTGAGGCAGGAGAATTGCTTGAACCTGGGAGGCAGAGGTTGCAATGAGCCGAGATCAAGATCATGCTATTGCACTTAAGCCTGGGTAATAGAGTGAGACTCTGTCAAAAAAAAAAAAAAAAAAAAGGAAACAGAAAAATATCATTTGGCAAATGTCACATTAATAATTGTTTCAAGCAAGAATCACTAATGGCTACTAACATAATGCTAACACATGATGAGAAATAGGATGTTTACGTAGTCTTGAATATGTCCCTTCAAGATCATCACAAATTATAAATGGAAAAATAATAACTTTTCACTGGAGAAACCTGGGAGACAGCATCTTAACCAAATGACAAAAGTTATTGTTATCAGTAGTGAGATGTTCCAGCACCATATGTCTCCTAATACATGTACAGAGAAAGACACAAGATATTCTCTTGGAAAAACATAATTCTGTCAAAAATGCACAGTCTGAATTTAATCATGAGGAAACATAGGCAGTCTACCGAATAACTGGCTACTAATCTTCAAACATAGCAAGGGCATGAAAGGCAAAGCAAGGCTCAAGAACTACCCCAGTTAAAGGAGACTAAGAAACCATGACAACCAAACTCAACCCCGGCTCATGGATCAGAAAAAGACATCAGTGGGACGACGTCTCTGGGGATAGCTGAAGGTCGGTAGATAATTTTTGATGTCATTTCTCACTTTTTTTTTTTTTTTTTTTGAGATGGAGTCTCACTCTGTCTGTTTCCCAGTCTGGAGTACAGTGGCATGATCTCAGCTCACTGCAGTCTCTGCCACCTGGTTTCAAACAATTCTCCTGCCTCAGCCTTGCTGGTAGCTGGGATTACAGGTGCCTGTTACTATGCTTGGCTAATTTTGTAGTTTTAGTAGAGGTGGTATTTCGCCATCTTGGCCAGGCTGGTCTTGAACAACTCCTGACCTTGTGATCCACCCACCTAGACCTCCCAAACTACTTTTCACCTTTTATACACTTATTATTCTGAAGTGAAAAATAACAAACCTTTAGACATTCTGCCTGGCGTGGTGGCTCATGCCTGTAGTCCCAGCACTCTGGGAGGCAGAGGCGAGTGGATCACAAACTCAGAAGTTCAAGACCAGCCTTGCCAATATGGTGAAATCCTGTCTCTACTAAAAATACAAAACAGTAGCCAGATGTGGTGGTACACACTTTTAATCCCAGCTACTTGGGAGGCTGAGGCAGGAGAATTGCTTGAACTGGGAGGTGGAGGTTGTAGTGAGCTGAGATTGTGCCACTGCACTCCAGTGTGGTGGCAGAACAACAGTCTGTCTCAAAACAAAAACAAAAATAAAAAACAAACAGAAAAACACCAACAATTTTCGACATTGGTGCTTTAAAAAAGATATCAATTTGCAGACTGTGCTAAGGGAATGATGAGAACAAAGAAATGAGTAATGGAAGCTTGAGAAGGCTCGGCACAGGCTGGGCTTTCAGGGGGACGGCCCTGGGAAGCAAGGCTCGGGGCAGAAAGAAGGGGGTTGCATGTCACACTGGAGAGCAAAGTTTTAACAGCTACAAAATTGGACTCTCATATAAAGTAGTGGCTGTCCCTTCATTCCCCTCTCCCACCAAATTATGAGAAACATTTGCTTCTTTTATAAATAATAAAAATTACCATTTTATGAATTTATTTTCATTTGTGTAAGGTGACTCTCAAGCCCAAAAGAATGTACTGCTACATAATTTAAAATAATATAAAGAAAATGCATTTTAGAATGAAGCAATTCATTCTAAAGCAATTGCTTTAGAACCAATCCTAAAGCAAACAAAACCTGAATCATTTTGATTCTTCATTCTCCTCTCTACCCACCTTGCTTTTCCTGCTGCCCCCACCCTATTCTCCCTTATTCAGCCTGTCACCAGGCCCTGCCGACTATAACTCCACACTATTTCTTACACTAGGATTCAAATCTAAAGGCCCGAGTTTTCATTTTTCCTTTGTACTTACTGGCCCTACTGCTGTGGACGATTCTCTCTGTGCCTGAATTTCTCTCTCTATCTCTCGCTCTCTCTCTGTGTGTCTCTCTCTTTTTCTGTATGTGTGTGTGTGTGTTTGAGGGGAAGGTAAGAGTCCAGTGAGATAATGCACATGAAAGCCCTTTATAAACTATAATCTGTTATAAAATGCTAAGGTTTACTTGGGGGTTTAATGTGTATTATTTTGATGAGTGGTTTCCAAATTTTATGATTTTATCAAAGTAAAAGGTTTGATTAACTGATAGAATTTTCAACTTGATAAAAAATTCCCGTACTAGACCATTTCATATTAATAAAAAAATGGATGTTTTAACAAAAAAAGGACTTATTATCAGAAAAAAACACAATCTTTCCCAACCTTGAACTGAGTTATATTTCTATACTCATGGTCTTTATTTTTCTCATTTCAAGCAGACTGACCCCATGCCATCCGATTCTAGGGTCAGCATTTAGGAATTGACCTGGACTAAAATGTCCAAAGTGACAACGTTTTGAGCTCCTTGTATCCCTATCTTGCCTTCTTTTCCATTCTACTCCATGTTTGGCATCCAACAATTTTTTGTTAAATGAATGAATGAATGAATAGATACATATTTTAAGCCCAGTGAAAAAATGAACCGGATTCTTTTGCAGTTAATTAAAGGGAGGAGATATAGGAGACAGATGAGCCAGGATGCTCATATTTGGATATAGAGAAGAGAGCTGAGATTGTTTTCCACCTCTTTTCTCTTTGTGTTCTGATCTACTGTTCAGTTATTTTACCTAAGTCAAGGGTGTGTCTCTAACGTAGCAGAACCTTGCTGGAGAGGTACTTCTCAGGGGCAGAGAGGTTTAGTTTATTTTGCAGGCAATGGAGGTGGTGGTTTAGCATATGAGTCTCTTTCTTTTGATAGGCACCACTTGGCAGATCCAGAGAAGGGTTGATGTTCTTTCTCTGCTAAAACCTAGGGAGAGAGAAATGGAGCAGACACCGTCCCATCTGACCCCCCAACTTTTCATCACTGTGTTCACCTATATATCTCTATGAAGTTCTTTACTGAAGGGTAAGGGTAATTTCAAAAAGAGCTCACAATATGGGAGGGACAAGTGTTGAAGTTTAAACCTTGTTGGACTTTCCCTACATCGGGGGTCAAGGCCTGCAGATGCATTGTCCATTTGGATTGGCTTTTCAGCTCTGTTAGTTGCATCTGCACACTATGCTCCTTCTGTCCTCACGAGCACCTGGGGCTTTAGGTATCTTAGCTCAGGAGCTTTAGCCCCTCTTGAGAACCTTCAGCCCCTCTGCATGAGAGGAGATCTAGAATAGAATAATACCCTGGGCTTTAGCTCTGAGTGAGCAAGGGTACTTGCTATTTATTTTTGTCCTGTCTCATGTGCCTGTGTGAGCTCGTGTGTGTGCATGCACGTGTGTGTGTGTGTGTGTGTGTGTGTGCATGTTGAGAGATCTGAAAACTGGGTAGTGGATGGGCTGCAGACCCTTGAGTATGGTTTACTGTGTGCCTTCTAGTTTGAGTTCAATCTTCCCATAGGTAAGAGTAATGAGGCTGTTGGCTTCTTTATTATTTGACTTTAATGAGCACATTTTTCAAATTAGACATTAATTTTTCTTTAATAAACCATAGTTTAAACTTGGGTTGCCATTTTCTCTACTTGCATAGTTCTGGTTTGTCCTTTAAAAACTACAGTCTCCAGCTGGGTGCAGTGGCTCACACCTGTAATCCCAGCACTTTGGGAGGCCAACACAGGTAGGTCAAGATGTACCTTTATTTCTTTATTAAAGTATCTTGATTCAAAAGATTTTCTTCTTATCATAAAGGGATAGGGAAAGTTGCCAGTTAAATTTTCCATCCTACTATTAATGTTGGTTTGAGAGAAGAAGATTTGGAGAAATAGGTAACTGATTTGAAACACGTGATGCTTTAGGACGATTTATTTTTGCTTACGGGTCTTTGTTGCAAAAACAAAAGTAAGATATGAGTATCCTAAGCACAGGATAACACTGCTTCAGCACCTAGTGTGGACAAGATATTTTTTCTTCTTTTGTGATCCTTCCTACCTCTCTTTGGAAAGACTGTTGTCAGAGCTCAAACCCAGGTTGGCCCTGAGCTCAAATCGTAGTCAGTTATGGTAGTCTTAAGAATGGGAGAAGCTAGCGGTGGCCCATGCCTGTAATCCCAGCACTTTGGGAGGCTAAGGCAGATGAATCACTTAAGGTCTGGAGTTTGAGACCCAGACCTCTGTAGGCACTCTGTAAGTCCTTTCTCCATTGCTGTTTTTCCCAACATATCCCTCTTTGTTTTTATCTAAAACCACCACTTTAGATAAAACTACCACTTCAGTCCTTAGGGTGACACACTAGTTCCAGCTCACCGATTCATCCCACCATCACTCCACCCCACCTTATAGATAAAAGTGATTGTAATTGATAAATAGTGTGGATGATCAGAGCTCGGGCCTTCACTATCACCTCCAGAGTGATGAAGTGATGGTCCCCTGGTCCCACTTTTTCTCTTAATCTGTCTTTCTCTCATTCCTTTGTCATCACCAAACTTGGGGTACCCACGGGTGATGTAGGTCTGGCTGCCTACATTTTGGCACCAAACATGGGGCTCATGGATCCCTACATTCTGGCACACCAATGTGTGGGACTCATGGATTACCTGCAGAGGTAATGAGACCAGCCTGGCCAACATGGTGAAACCCCATCTTTACCAAAAATACACACTAAAAAACAAATTAGCACGGCATGGTGGTGCATGACTATAATCATAGCTACTTGGTGGCAGAGGCACAAGAATCACTTGAACCTAGGAGGTTGAGGTTACAGTGAACCAAAATTGCTCTACTGTACTCCAGCCTGGGCGACAGGGCAAGACTCTGTTACAACAGCAACAGCAACAACAACAACAAAAACAACAGAATGGGAGAAATATACTTGACAATAAACCTGTAGATTATTGATTCTATGAGTACTGAAGTCAAGAAGAGTTCAGACTGAATGTGATGTAATTCTGGTTCCGCTTTTCTTTGCTTTCTCCATGGCACTTCAGAAGACATTCCTACTTACTGGCTGGGAGGCCAGAAGCCAAGACAGAACTTTCGGTCTTGCCGCACAGGCGTCTTGCTTTCAACTTTAAACTGTTTTGCTTCCAAATTTGAGCCCCCAAATATAAAATACTGCCTCACCTGGGCCTTTTATGCTGAAAATATGAAATATTTTAGGAAAAGAAACTTTTAAATATTAATATCTGCCAAGTAAGTTTGTTATTAATTTAGTTTTTGAGCAGAGTTACATTTGAAAAAATATATAAAAGAATATGGATAGAGAGATAGATAGAGAGATAGAGAGAGAGATAGATAGATAGATAGAGTTATTCCAGGTTATTTAACTGTTGACGCTTTAAGTGCACTTAAATACACACTTGAATCATTTGAAGGCATTTTTGATTTTTCATTGTTTCCCCCAGCACTTTTCCATGGGTTTAATTGATTTTAAGGTAGTTGCTGAGTTTTAAATTGTACATTAAAATTAGGTGTCCAACAGATATGAAAAAATTATGTGGTTATCCACATATGGTTAAGAAATAAATATATAACACATCATCACTAAGACATTTTGTATATTTAGACTCTAGCCTCTCAAAGGCATAACTACTAAAGCATATTTTTCTGCCCTAATATTTTGTAACTCCATTGGGGTTAATGGATGTTCTAAACAACCTTAAGCTATTTGGAAGAGTGCCTTATGTAACACATTGTTTATCTTCCATAGAATAAATACTCTAAAGGCCTAGTACTTCTCTCCCTAAGCCAGGGCATTCTTGAAATAACTCAGTCAAGAATGAGAGTCCATTATTCAAATAAAATGACTGTTGAAGTGGAAAGTAGTAATTGATTTTTAAAAGAAGATAGTTTTCTAAGTTTTCTAAATTTGTCAAAAACCATTTTAAGTTCCTGAAGGTGCATTTATTCTATGAGTAGCATTATAAATCAAAAGATTTCCTGTTAACCTATTTTAGGATTAGACTTGTAATTCTCATTTTCAAACTTGAGTAATGTAAAGTAATGTATAAAAGCCCTTAAAAAGAAGAAAATAGATTACTAGAATACACATAATTGATGTATATGATTTTTTTTTAAAGACGAGGTTTCACCATATTGGTGAGGCTGGTCTCAAACTCCTGATCTCAGGTGATCCGCCCGCTTCAGCTTCCCAAAGTGCTGGGATTACAGGCGTGAGCCACCGAGTCCGGCGATGTATATGATTTTTATGTCATTGTTATGTTTTTATGTTATAGCTAAGATAGACACATAAAAGCCAAATACATTTACGTATTAAATACAAGACAAATGATAAAAACCAAATATAAAATTGACAATATTAATTTTATTTGTTAGAGGATGCTTTGCTGAAATTGAAGAGCATATGTTGAGGTTAATAATAGGAAGATTTAGTCACATTTTTTTCCATGATTTTTTTTTTAATTTTTTAAAAATTTAAAAAATAGCGAGGAGAGTGGGGAACAGGGGGCGGACGGGCGGTGGGGAGGCGGGGGACGGACCCGGGCCTGCTGCCCGCCGACACCGCCGCCCGCCCGCTCGCCGCCCGCGGAGGCGCGACTGCGGAGCTAGCTGGGCGGCCGCGACGGCCGCCGCAGCTGGGGCGATCCACGGGAAGGGCCCACCTCGCGTCCAGAGTCGCTGCTGCCGCCGGCCCCCTGGGTGCCCGGGCACCGCCCCCACCCCCCCCCGCGGGGGACCGGGCCCCGCCGCCGCCGCCGCCGCCCCCCACCCGCCCCTTCCCCCCGCACCCCGGGGAGGGGAGCGGCGGGGGGGGGGATGATTTTTTTTAGTGCAATAGATTATCATCTGAATCACTGTCATCATCATAGTTACTTATTTAGATTTTAAAAATGATTTTGTTCTGAGCCATTACGATTGATTGGTGGGCCAATTTAATTGTTCACTCCAAAATGCAAGAGAGAAAATCTGACTGGAAAATCCTTCGTTGGATAATATATTTATTTTAATGGATACTACTTGCATACCATTGTAATTTGGCACATACAGAGACAGAATCAGAGTAATACTTTCCCTTGTGATACCATTAAAGCACTGGCTGGAAAACCTGGGCAACCCCACTTATGTCTTAAAACAATTTTTTAAAAATTATTTTTCATTTGTTTTGAGACGAAGTCTCCCTCTGTTGCCCTGGCTGGTGTGCAGTGGCACAATCTCAGCTCACTGCAAGCTCTGCTTCCTGGGTTCAAGTGATTCTCCTGCCTCAGCCTCCCAAGTAACTGCAATAATAGGCACCTGCCACCATGCCGGGCTAGTGTTTTTTGGGTTTTTCGTTTTGTTTTGTTTTGCATTTTTTGTATTTTCACTAGAGGCAGGGTTTCACCATGTCGGCCAGGCTGGCTTCGAACACCTGACCTCAAGTGATCCTCCTACCTAAGCCTCCCAAAGTGCTGAGATTATAGGCCCGAGCCTCTACACCCAGGCTATTTTTGTCTTTATAATTGTTGAGAGGAAAATCCAAACTGAAAGCAATAATGATGCAAGGTGATGGTTGACATTTTTACTTTAGAACCTGCAGTTCTTCAATCAGCTAGCTAGTTATGCTTGCCAAAACATTCTAAGCCAAACTGTGTCATTTCAGATGATCACATGTGTCACCAATCCCACTGAGGTTACATGCAGTGACTGGTATATGTGGTACTATTTGGAAATAACAGTCTTCCAGATGACCTAGGATATGCTTTTTATGAAACTTGTCATAAAAATGGATGGAAAAAAATGGAAAGAATAAAGAGGAAATTATAATAAAATAGAGACCCCAGATAATTAATTGGTTGGGGAAATCCTGGGTTAAATCATATACATCAAATTGCTTTGAAAACTATAGTGTGCTTTACAAGTGCCAATACTGTATTCTTATTCTTATTAGGAAACGAATATAATTGGAAAAATCTGGAGTTAACTAGACAATAAAAAAAAATGGATTAACTCTACACAGCAAACAGAAAACTCCCACAGTGAAAGTCATTAATCAGAGTTTCTAGAAAAACAATATCACTGCACTTGAGAAAGCACAAAACAACATAATCGTTTCATAACTGTACTCTGGGGAAGACTGACCTGGATTCTAAGAGTTGCTTGTGTGGCCTGGTTATGTGTGTGAGTTAGGTGAGGAGGAGGAGGAGCTGTTGAGTGGGGAGGGGAAAGGACCCCTTCCCTGTGAAAGAAACTGAAGCGTTTGATTTGGGACCATTACCTGGGGCCTTGTGGGGCAGAGATGCCTGGAAAGTAAGGAGTAGGGGAGATGCCTAGGTGAGTAGCAGAGTAGGTGAGAAGTCCAGGGTGGAGTCCCAACCACATACGCAACTGCTCCTGGGGCACTGACCCTAAAATAACTAACCTCATAGGAAAAAATCATGTTCCCTTTAGAAAGAGAAAGTTTTTACTACTTGTTTCCTAAGTGATAGATTATATTTTGTTGCTTCAAGAGAAGAAAATGCAGAGAAAGTGATTCCACACACATCAGGAAAGTCCCTTTCCTCTCTTTAGGAATAGCTCTCAACATTGATCTTCAAGTATTGATTAGTCAGAGAAAGGTAGATTTATTATTATTCTCTAATTTCCATTTTCTGAAATGTTAGTATTGTTTTCTCACTGAGAATTCGAACTTTTGGATGTGATTATCAGCCTATCAAGTTGGAATTCAATCTTGGCATCATAACAGGATCATATTTACACCTACTGCAGTTTCCAAAAAACAGCCAACTGAGAGAAAATATTGTGATCAGGAATTTCAATGGGAAAGCCAAAATCTAGAGTGAAAACACATCTTCTTGAAGGATGACATCATAAAGTATATGGGAGACCATCTGGAATTAGGGATAAGAACAGAGAAATTCAATTCAGTTCAGCTGACAGCTTTGGCATGTCCGGTCTGTGTCAGGGACTATGGTTGACGCAGGGGTGCAGAAATGGGTAAGATAGTCTGCTTGGTCTCAAGGAGCTCATGATCAAATAATCAGTCCCATGTTAAAAACTCAAATATTCAGAATTGTTTCAGCTCAAACAGAGAGCAACTGATGTTGCCAGGGTCAAGATGGATTCATGCGAAATAACTAAGTCATTTTAGAACAGAACATTGAAAAGTGCCATCAATTATAGAGCATAAAGTGAAATTGCATTTGAAGGTAGTTTCTTTGTTACTTATATTCTTAACAGGCTCCTTTCTTTAATTCAATTCCTTTAAACACAAATAAGATGATTCTAGGTAGGCGAGTCTTCAAACAGATTTTAGTTTAGCTTGAATTCAAATAGGGAAAGAACAATCAGGGATATTCTACTAAATTGTTAGGCAAAAAATTGTGTCATGTTCTTACTAAAAATAAATATTTCTTATAATCTTCGAATGCTCTAACTGGCATGAATAATTAGTACTGTAATAAAATAAGTTCTGCCAAAAAGTTAATCTGTTATAGAGCAATGAAATGCCTGAAGCTGTGGATCATGGAGTCATTATCCATGAATGACAAATGGTAGTCATAAATACCGGTATTGAAAATTATTTCCCCATGGCTAAACCAAGGTCAGATTTTTTTTTCTGCACTCTTTTTTAGTCCTCTGCATCTATAAATAGCACCAAGAGTGAATAGTTTTGCTGAATACTGTGTTCAGGGTGAGATTCATGTCACTTCATACCCCCACTAACCTCACTCACCATATGGATAAACTCAAAGCAAAGATATTGGATTAAACTCCATATGGTTCCTATCCTGTGTGTCTCTTCCTTCCATCCCAGGCCCAGACTCAGCTCCCCACTGTGCTACCCCAAGTGAGAGGGCCAGACTAGTACATCCAAATGCTTTCCACTACCATCTCTCAGATGCATGTGGGATGCTGTGAAGCTCTAGGTAGGATGAATTCTGTCTGGGAGGTTCAGGTGACTCTGGACCATGTCATTACTGCAAGAGACGAATTTTACTGTCAAGTTGTGGTAAGCATTTAGGTGTGGGTGCTGACTCAGTAAAAAGACCTTTGCATCTTGGCACCAGAGAATTTCAGAGACAAGGGAGAGAGATAAAGAAGAGGAACCTTATTGTCAGCGTTCGCGCCCTTCCACTCTATGCACAAGAGTGTCAGGTGACCTAACAAGCATATTTGCTCCGCAGGAGCCATCAGCAGTCCATGCCCTGAAACCTCAGTCCCTATTATAATATTAGCTCTGTCTTGGGTCTAACAGGGAGAGAAAAGAGAGGGCAGAAACGTCCCTACCTGTATCCTCTTTCTTCTTCCCAGAGTTAACCACTATCTTGTATTTGATCATTTCCCACCTTCGGTATGTACTCCAGTATGTATTATTCCACTTTCAAAAAAACTTTTATATAAATGCTGAATTGTACCAGTCATGGTTCAACAAGGAACAGATGGCATACTCAAAATAGCCTAATTTGGCTGGGTGCAAGGGCTCATGCCTGTAACCCCAGCACTTTGGGAGGCTGAGGCTTGTGGATCATGACGTCAGAAGTTCAAGACCACACTGACCAACACGATGAAACCCTGTCTCTACTAAAAATTAGCCAGGCATGGTGGTGTGTGCCTGTAATCCCAGCTACTCGGGAGGTTGAGGCAGGAGAATTGCTTGAACCCAGGAGTCGGAGCTTGCAGTGAGCCGAGATTATTCCACTGTACTCCAGCCTGTGTGACAGAGTAAGACTCAGTTTTTTTTTTTTAAAAAAAAGCTAATCAAGAATGGCTTTTTGCAGAGATTATTTACCAAGGCATGGGAGTAAGGAACCACAAAGGATAGATAGTGCAATTAAGGAGGGCTTCCTAGAAGTCAATATGTTACTGTCTCTAGGCCCAAAAGGTAGAAAAGGAGCAGTTACCAGACCTAAAGTGAGGGAGTCCTTTAGAGTCCACCACCTTGAGAGAAGCATGACAGGTTGAGGGACACAGGCAGACTTGCAGGGAGGCAGCTGTGGGGATAAATATATTGATCTCACTTTCTTCTCTTCTTCCTATTTCCTTTTGGGGCTTCCAATTGACTAAACCTAACTGGAAGCAGAAAGCACAGAAAACTGTTTAAATGGTCCATTAGTCAGGAACAGAGAGCAGGGGAAGGGGCTAGAGCAGTTTTAGGTGATGGGGTGAGAAATGCAATATATCCATCATATACAGTACTGTCCTATCACTTGCTTTTTTAGTTGACATTGTATTTCTATGATTTATCTATGTTGATGTGCTTACTGTAGTTGTAGTAGTTCATTAATTTTTCACTTAAAAATTCCACTGTATGAATACACCAGAATTTATTCTTCTCTCTTTCTCTCTCTCTCTCTCTCTCTCTCTCTCTCTCTCTCTCTCTCTCTCTCTCTCTCTCTCCCTCCCCTTCCTTTCCCTTCCCGTCCCTTCTTTTCTTTGGACAAGGTCTCGCTCTGTCTCCCAGCTGGAGTGCAGTTCCAGGATCATGGCTCACTGCAGCCTCCTGGCCTCCCATCTCAGCCTCCAGAGTAGCTGGGACTACAGGCTCACACCACCACATCCAGCTAATATTTTCGTATTTTTTGTAGAGAAAGGATTTTTCCATGTTGCTCAGGCTGGTCTCAAACTCCTGGGCTCGTGTTCCATCCTCCTCAGCTTCCCATAGTGTTGGAATTACAGGTATGAGCCACTGTTCCTGGCTCAATTTATCCATTGCTGATGATGGATGGTTTCCAATGTTTCACTATTTTGATATTTCCATGAATGTTCTTGTTCATATTTTTTGGTGTCTATGCTCAAAACTTTCTCTAGAGAATATACTTAGTCTAGAATCAGATAGTGGGACAAAGGATCATGCTTTCAAATTTACCAGGTGATGCCACATTTTTCAAAGTAGTTGTGTCAATTAACTCATTTACCTATAGCATATGAGTTCCTAGTCATCATGCAATATTTTCAAACTTTGAAACTTTTATCCATCTGGAGCCTGTAGAATATTATCTCATTGTGGTTTTAATATGCATTTTTTCAATTAGTAAAGTAATTAAACATATTTCCATATATTTATTGGTCATTTATACTTCCTTCATCATGAAATACTTGTTCAGGTTCTCTTTCTCTTTTCTACTGTTTTAATTTTTTTCTTATTTATATCTTTATACTAATACTGATTCTGTGTTAATTTTTTTTTTTTTTAGGGAGGGAAGGAGGAAGGGAGGAAGGCAGGAAGGGACGGAAGGAGGAAGGGAGGGAGGAAGGAAGGAATGAAGGAAGGAAGGGAGGAAGTGGGGGAGGGAGGGAGGGAAGGGAAGGAAGGAATTCAAGCAATGAGAGAGACATTGCTGACCTGGATCTAGAGGTTTACAAGTTGATTTCTTTTTTTGAGAGAAGGAAAGAAAAAAAAAATGAGTAAAGGAGAGAAAGAAAGAGGAAGAGAGAGAGAGAGGGTGAACGGAAATATTGCTTTATTCTGAAAAAAAAAGGGGTATTAATAATGGCCAATCAATGCTTCATTTAAACCTATGAGTAGGTGTGATGTGGTATTGACAAGAATGTATATTTTATGTATTTGAAGTGGAGAGCTCTATAAATATTTATTAAGTTTACTTGTTCTGGATCTGAGTTCGAGTCCTTGATATCCTTATTAATTTTCTGTCTCATTGAATCTAAGTCTCTATGTATCTGGGTGTTAGGATCGTTAGCTCTTGTTGTTGCATTGATCCTTTTACCACTATATCTTTGTTGCTTTAAAATCTATTTTATCCGCTACGAGAATTGCAACTCCTGCTTTTTATTTATTTATTTATTTTTGCTCTCCATTTGGTTGGTAAATCTTTCTCCATTCCTTTGTTTTGAGTCTTTGTGTATCCTTACATGTGAAACAGGTCTGGATGTAACATGCCGTTGGGTTTTGGCTGCGTCTTTTGATTGGGGGATTTAGTCGATTTAAATTTAGGGTTACTGCCATTTGATGTTAACTGGCTGTTTGATCCATTCGTTGATGTAAATTCTTCTTTATGTTGGTGCTCTTTACTTTTTGGTATATTTTTAGTAAGGCTAATACTGGTTGTTTCTCTCTGTGTGTAATGCCTCTTTCAGAAGCTCTCATAAAGCAGGCCTGGTGGTAATAAAATCTCTGAGTACTTGCTTGTTCATAAAAGATTTTATTTTTCCTTCAGTTGTGAAGCTTAGTTTGGCTGGATATGAAATTCTGGGCTGAAGGTTCTGTTCTTTGAGGATGTTGAATATTGGCCCCCCACTCTCTTCTGGCTTGTAGAGTTTCTGCTGAGAGATCTGCTGTAAGTCTGATAGGCTTGCCTTTGTGGGTAACATGACCTTTCTCTCTGGCTGCCCTTAGTATTTTCTCCTTCGTTTCAACCCTGGTGAATCTAACAATTATGTGCCTTGGGGTTGCTCTTCTTGAGGAATATCTCTGTGGTGTTCTCTGTATTACCTGGGATTGAATATTGACCTGCTTTGCTAGTTCAGAAAAATTTTCCTGAAAAATATCCTGAAGGGTATTTTCCAGCTTGGATTCATTCTCTCCGTCACATTCAGGTACACCTATCAAATGTAAATTTGGTCTTTTCACATGGTTCCTCATTTCTTGGAGACTTTACTCATTCCTTTTTATCCTTTTATCTCTAATCTTGTCTTCTTGTTTTCTTTCATTAAGTTGGACTTTGACCTCTGTTATCCTTTCTTCTGCTTGAACAATTCGAGTGTTTAAACCTGTGCATACTTCTCGGAGTTCCTGTATTGTATTCTTCAGTTCCATTAATTCACTTATATTCTTCTCTAAGTTGTCTATTCTCAATAGGATTTCATCAAACCTTTTTTCAAAGTTCCTAGTTTCTTTACGTTGGGCTACAACATGTTCTTTTAACTCACAGAAGTTTCTTATTATCCATTCCTTGAAGAGTGATTCTGTCATTGGGATGCGCTCGTTCTCTGTCAAGCCTTGTTCCATTGTTGATGTGGAACTGTGATCATCTTTAGAGGGAGAGGCGTTCTGATTTTGAGTATTCTCAGCCTTTTTACGCTGGTTTCTTCCCATAATTGTAAATTTATCCTCCTGTCATCTTTGAAATTACCAACTTTCAGATTAGGTCTTTTGAGTGGACGTCCAAGTTGTTAGTTCCTAGGGCCAGAACAGCGGCGTTAAGACTGATGGTGCTTTTCTGCCCAGGATTCTCCTGTCTGGCTTCCTTCTTGTGTCCGTAATGGGCGACTCTGCCTTCCCGGGGCTCCAAACCTCAGTCAGAAGGGGAACCAGTCTCGTTTACTCTGCGCTGAGAGCTCCCGCGCTGAGGTGCCGTCACAGCCGCTGCGCCGGCCTCAGGAGTCGTGCTGGGGACCCGTGTGGGTCCTCTAAACCTCGGTCAGAAGGGTAGCCAGCCCTGTTTACTCTGCTCTGAGAGCTGCCGCAGGTGCCGGCGAAACCGCTGCGCCGGCCACAAGAGTCGGATGGCGACCCGTGTGATTCCTCCACTGGGGATCTTCTGCTCCGTGAGCAACCAGAATTTGTCTGAAAGTGTGGCGTCCTCTAGTTCTCTGCGCTTCGACTGAGAGCTGCAATCCCGAGCTGTTATCGATCGGCCATCTTGGATCGTTCCTTGAGTCTGTGTTAATTTTATCATCTCTCAATTTGTGGATCACTAAAAAACTGTAACTTTATGTACTTTAAAAACTTTTATGTACTTTTAAAAAAGTCCAGCATGGTGGCTTATGCCTGTGATCTCAGCACTTTGGGAGGCTGAAAGCAAGAGGATGGCTTGAGCCCTGAAGTTCAAGACCAGCCTGGGCAACATAGTGAGACCCCATCTCTACAAAAAATAAGAAAAAAACAGCCAATCTTGGTGGAATGTGCCAGCAGCCCTAACCATTTGGGAGGCACAGGTGGGAAAATCACTTGAGCCTAGGAGGTAGAGGCTGCAGTGGGCGATGACTGCATCACTGCACTCCAGCCTGGGCAACAGAATCAAACCCTGTCTTAAAAAAACAAATGAACAGAAACTCCCGCCCCGTGTAAAATCCCTTAAGTTCTTAATTTTAATGTAGTTAAAATTATCAGTCTTTGTCTTTTTACCTTTTTAAAAAAAGTTTAAAATATACATAATACAAAATTTACCATTTTAGCCATTTGTAAGTGTACAATTCAGTGGCATGAACTACATTCACTTTATTGTGCAACCATCACCATTATCCATCTCCAGAACTGGTTATGCTTTTTCTTAATGTCCTGCTTAATAAATTCTTTGAACCATCAAGACCATAAAGACTGTCTATATATTTGTTTTAAATTCTTAAAATTTTGCCTTTCATATGCAAATTCTTAAATCATCTGGAATTGATTTTTTTATATAGCGAGAGGTGGGGAATACGTTTTTCCTCCCTATAGATAGCCAATTGTCCCTGCACAATTTAGAATTGTCCATTACTTTTTCTTCCATTGATTTGTACAGTGGATCTGTCATATACTAAGTTTCCTCATAGGTGTGGGACCATGTTTGTGTTTTATATTCTGTTCTGTTGATTGATGACTTTATTCTTGGACCAGTATCGTGATGTCTTAAATACTATGGAATTAAGACTAGCCTTCCATCTACCTAAAATGCTTTTCTCCTAAAGATACACATGACTAAATCCCAAGTTTTCTTCTAGTCTCTGTTTCGTGGCCATATTCTTAGCTGGCCTTTCCTGGCTATCCTTTCTAAAATTTCCATATCTCCTTTAAAAACTTTATATCCAGGCCGGGCGTGGGGGCTCACTCCTATAATCCTAGCACTCTGGGAGGCTGAGGCGGATCACCTGATGTCAGTAGTTCAAGACCAGCCTGACCAACATGGTGAAACACTGTCTTTAAAAAAACAAAACAAACAAAAAAACTTTACATCCTTCTTTTCTGTTGGAAATAGATGCTTGGTGCCAGAGAAAAAAATTAGCACCGAGACAAAGGATCTTTTAGCAACACAACTTTTACTTCCTGGACTGCAGGAAGGGTACTCTCACTAGTCATCTTGCCACAAGAGTACAATGAACAAAGGGAAACACACACATTTATTTCTTACACATTTCGGGGTTGTTCTTACTGCTGTGTCTGATGTCCATTAGCTGGAGCCAGACCTTACAATTTAAACTAAAACCCGATTGGCTCACAACTTAAAACTTTTTCTTTTTCTTTTCTTTTCTTTTTTTTTTTGAGATGGAGTTTTGCTCTTGTTACCCAGGCTTGAGTGCAATGGCGTGATCTCGGCTCACCGCAACCTCCACCTCCTGGGTTCAAGCAATTCTCCTGCCTCAGCCTCCAGAGTAGCTGGGACTACAGGCGCGCGCCACCGTGCCCAGGTAATTTTTGTATTTTTTTTTTTTTTTTGAGACAGAGTTCTGCTGTTGTTACCCAGCTAATTTTTGTATTTTTAGTAGAGATGGTGTTTCACCTCTTTGACCAGGATGGTGTCGATCTCTTGACCTCGTGATCCACCCGCCTTGGCCTCCCAAAGTGCTGGGATAATAGGCGTGAGCCACTGCGCCGGCCACTTAAAACTATTTTTAAACAGATAAAAGCAACAGAGAGCAGAGACATGCCTGTGAGCACGTTCAGCACAGATACCTTGGTTAAAGTACAAAGACACAGAATGTACCATGTGCCTATAAGCATGACATATTTAACAGCTACACAGGATACAGCTTAACAAAGTAATTAGCACACTTATGATTTATTCTTTAACAAAAAAGGAAACTTTAAAAAGGAACTTTTCTACTTTCCACATTTTCTGATTATTATTTTTTTTTCTGTTTAGTGTTTGTCTAACATATGATTTATGTCTTTAACTTGTTTATTGTTTCTCTTTCCCACTAGAAAGTTTATGAGGGCAGGAATTTTTGTCTCTCTCATCATTCTTGTATCCCCAGCATAGAAACACTGCCTGGCACTTAGTAAGTGTTTTATTACTATTTCTGGAACAAATCAAATAATGTCAATATAAGGAAGGGTACTACCCTTTACAAATGTGCTTTCTCTCCATTCTCCTGCTCCTTGATTTTAACTAACAAAAGCAATCTAAAGCAAATGGAGAAAAAAATAAAATGCTTTCTTTAGGTTATCAGCTAACTCCTAGAGGTAGGCAGTGAAAGGGGAGGATGGAGGGCCAGAGGTTGGCTAACTCTGCATTAGCTTTTATGGGCCCAATATCTTGCTGGAAATGCCTCCTGTTCTCTGCTTTTCATGGCAAACACAGCTGGCGGGGTTTAGTTTATAGCATGCTTCCTTGGTAAAGAAGCTTACCACACCTTTGGTTTTTAGGGTGAAACACCCCGCGCAGAGGAGGAATGAACACTCATTTAGATTTACCATGGCGACTAAATTCTTAAATGTAAGTGTGACACTTTCTGGGACAGAAGTTCTGGAGCTGTGGAGGAGTTACCTCAGGATAAATGCCATCTGGGGCAGTCTGTCTGTAGCTGGGTAATGCCCAGGGCAGGCACTGAACTTAGCAGTGATGATTCATGGAAATTCTGCCAGAGAAGGTACTCTGTGCTTTATTACAGGCTAAACTAGGAAGCCAACTCATTCTGGAAGGAATGTGTATAAAGTTTTCAGATGAGAACTTGAAGTTTTATAGGTTGGAGTCACATTTGATTCAAACCGTCTGTTTAAGGGGAAGCTGAACCTAGCATTTTTTTCATATATCTCTCACAGTATTCAGCAATTCCATGTCATAAGTATTTGTTGAGGGCCCATGGAGTGCCAGGCACCGGGGTCACAGAAATGAATGAATCATCTTAGTTTTTGAGATGCTATGGCTCAGTGGAAGTAAAACTTAGGTGTTTATGTATGTTTTCCTCCCCATGATTGTGAGGTCAATGTCTGTAATTTACAAGAATGTTGGTTGCCAGGGCTGAGCATTGTGTCAATCCATTTTTGTAGATGAAGTGAATACATGAAAGAGCTCACAGTGATTTTACTGAATATGGGTAGTGAAATGTTTAACATTATTGTGAATTACTGCTACTGTGATATTTAGGTTTATTTTGCAATTGACTCTGGATTCAGAAAAATCTTTTCACAGTGAGGTAGTGACCAAAACTGAGGCATTAGGAAACAATAAAAATGCTGGAATAGCTGACCAACACAGGCTATTTTGTTCCCCGAGGCTTAAAACCAGTTTTTAATATGATGAAAAGGCAGCTATTACGTGACGTAGCTAGTAAGATGTTGGTATGTTAAGCATGAACCTATATTTCCAGTTTTCTTTGAGATGGTCATAAAATGACATAGGCTACTTTGTCATTTATTTTTATTTTTTAATTTTAATTTTTTTTTTTTTTTTTTAGACAGAGACTCGCTATTTAGGCTGTAGTGCAGTGGCACAGTCTTGGCTCACTGCAACCTCTGCCTCCCGGATTCAAGTGATTCTCCTGCCTTGGCCTCCCAAGTAGCTGGGATTATAGGTATCCACCACCATAGCATGCTAATTTTTGTATTTTTAGTAGACATGGAGTTTCACCATGTTAGCCAGGATGGTCTTGATCTCCTGACCTCGCGATCTGCCCGTCTTGGCCTCCCAAAGTGCTGGGATTACAGGCATGAGCCACCGTGCCTGGCCTCGTCTTTTCATTTTATTTTTATATATTCTTTGAGACAGTGTCTCACTTTGTTGCCAGGCTGGAGTGTAGTGGCATGATCTCGGCTCACTGCAACTTCCACCTCCCCTGTTCAAGCGATTTTCCTGCCTCAGCCTTACAAATAGCTAGGATTATAGGCACCCACCACCACATCTGGCTAATTTTTGCATTTCTGGTAGAGACGGGGTTTCACCATGTTGGCCAGGCTCAAACTCCTGACCTCGTAATCCACCCACCTTGGCCTCCCAAAGACCTGGGATTACAGGTGTGAGCCACTGCGCCTGGCTTACTTCATCTTTTAATTGGGCCGATTATTGTAGCAAGCACTTTAGGGAATCACAGAGATGAAAAAAGGGCTCATCCAAAGAAAGCTTAAAACCTAGTAGTGCTGGAATTCTTAATCAGCCACATATGGTGATCTTGAACCTCTTGAAATAGTATACATCCATTATAGGTGCATTTTTCTGAGGAGAGCTTTCATCAAATTGTCCAGTGGTTCATAGACATAATTACATCCCTCTACTACAGAATTTCTTAATCTTAATCTTCCAAAAGATAATGAACTTCAGTAGCAGAGGGCTATAATTATTTAAAGAACTACACCATATGGGAATCATAAAGAGCCTCGGGGATTTCAATGAGGAGCAAAACAGGTGGCAACATCGAGTAGTCTCTTTATAAAATCCTTGCCAATTTCGCAGGAGAAAATTTCTTTGCTGCCAGTGATAAAAACATGTTTCATATTTAACAGTAGTTATTTTTTAATGAGTTACATGTTCCTCTTCTTTTCCCATTTTTCAGTTTGTGTCTTAGGATTTTTTTCTAATGAATTAACTTCTTTGTATCCTGATGGCATTAACCCTTTTGATGTTAATACTTTTGGTAGGCTGAAAAGGCCTAGTTTGATGACTGTAAAATACTTTTAGGAATTTTTTAGTTGCATAATTTTATATTTTTATGGTCAAGTTTTTATATATTTTTTGTAATTTATAATATTTAAATTTGGTATGCAGAGATCAGATATTCATTTAAGTATTCTTATGGTCTGTGCTGCAGGTTTTTTCAGGCAGTTTACATGCTTTCAGTTGTCTTCTCTAGAGCTGGTGATTAGCACCTGCTCCAGGAGATAATAATTACCTGATAATAATTATCATTATGTATTTGATAGAGAGAGGAAGAAAAGAGGTTGGTATGTTAAGCATGAACCTATATTTCCAGTTTTCTTTGAGATGGTCATAAAATGACATAGGCTACTTTGTCATTTATTTTTATTTTTTAATTTTAATTTTTTTTTTTTTTTTAGACAGAGACTCGCTATTTAGGCTGTAGTGCAGTGGCACAGTCTTGGCTCACTGCAACCTCTGCCTCATTACTGCCACATTACTGGAATTGGTATCGTGAGATGGTTAGCACTGTGGGGCCTCGAGAGTTTCCCTGGGTTTGAACATGGCTGTGACATAATGTGTCCTTTCGACTTCAATTAACTTCTCTGTTCATCAGTTTCCGTATCTAGAAAATAGGTTTCATAAAATAACCTTTGGGAAGCCTAGGTGGGTGGATCCCTTGAGGTCAAGAGTTCGAGACCAGCCTGGCCAACATGGTGAAACCCTATCTCTACTAGAAATACAAAAATTAGTAGAGTGTGGTGGCTAGCACCTGTAATCCCAGCTAGTCGGGAGGCTGAGGCAGGAGAATAGCTTGAACCACGAGGGCAGAGGTTGCAGTGAGGTGAGATCGCGACACTGCACTCTATCTTGGGCGACAGAACAAGAATCTGTCGCGCGGGGGTGGGGGTGGGGGTAAATAATCTACCTTATATAGTTATGAGAATAAAATGAGTTGATATGTAAACCACTTAGAACGGGTCCTGGTATAAAGTCAGTGCCAGCTACAGTTTAGTCTAGGCTGGGTAGGTGCTTTGAAGCTTGATATTGTTTTAATATACTCTGCATTTCTAAAAACGTGAACATTTCAAAGCGTTTATTTGATCTCCAAAGGACTACGGTTACCAGAACCTCATCCCAGCACATTTGTAAGCGAGACACGCCTCCCAGAGGCCACGAGTGAAGTTAATTCCAGTTCTCGAAAATCTTGCAGACAGCAGAGAACTGGGGTGGCTCTGACCCGCAGCTTGGGAGTCTGCAGTCCGACATCTGGAAAGTAAGCGGCAGGTCCACTTCATCTCCAGCGGCTCCGCTTCTTCCACCCTACCTTCCCTCTGAGGCTGGGCTCTGCTAATTGCTGTAGACTGCAGAATGATTTCTGCGAATGTGCATTCTTTCATTCATTCGAGTTCATTCCACAGATAATTCAGCTGAGCGCTTACTCTGTGCGAGGCATTGCCGGGGAGCGGGGAAGTGAACTGAATGTGGAACCTGACAGTAAAGGGCTTGCGCCCAATAGGAAATTCAAAATGCGCATTGTACGTAGATGGGCAAACTAACGATGATCTTGTAGTTTCTGTTTCCTCACGTGCCAAATGGGGGTAATACAACATTATAGGGCTTTATCGGTCTGTGAAAGATTAGAGAAAAAAAAAAAAAAAAAAAAAAAAAAAAAAAAAAAAGAGCCCCTAATCGTCAGCTAGGTGCAAAAAGGATCCTAATGCCTGTTTTCGTCATTCCTCCCCCGATTGAAAGTGATGAGTGCCAGCCCTGCAAGTTAAAGCGCCATATTTTCCTCATTTTACGGAGTGTTTGTTTGGTGTCTCCAAACGAAGTTATATTGGTTTAATTTTCGGCATATGCGAATTTTCCTCGCTGGCTAGCATTCAGCATCCTAGTTTCAACCGTTAAAAGCGGCTGACTCCACATACAGGAAGTACATCTAAAAAAAAAATCCCCAAAACACTGATATCCAAAAATTTTAAAGCTGGCAAAGTGGATGAAACACATTGAATTCCCAGACGCGCTTCACTGAGCATGCGCAAAGCCCAAGGCCCAACCCCCTCCAATCCGCCAACGGGAAGTGGGGGAGGGCGGGCCTTCTGCGCTAGTCACTTCCGCCTCCGGTTTCATATGAACTCTCCCGCCACCCGGGAACAGTGGCTGTCAGAGTTTGTGTTTTCCGGAGATTGAATTCTTGCAGGTAAGGGAAACTCCCGCGAATTTAGGACAGAGAGCAATCTTATTGTTGAGGCTTGCAAGTCGAGAGAAAGGAGAAATCCATCACTTTGCAGGCAGCAGGAGCAGGACAGACTTGGCGGGTTCGGAGTATTGGATATTGGTTGGTTGGTTGGGGCAGGCACCTAGGTGCCAGAGAGGAGTTGAGGGGAGATAGGTTTGCCCGTGGAGTGGCGCGGGGGGTTGGGGATGGAATTTTTATAAGGCACTTGTGGATGCTCCCTAAAAGGAGTTCTGAAAGACCGTTGTTGTTTCCCAAAGTCATAGGAAGTAACTGGACCCAGTCCATCAAATAAGAACCTCATTTAGCCAGAACCTACGGCAGTTTCCTCTTGAGCTCAGAATTGCAGACCACTAAAACTTTATTTTAACTCTTGTGATCCCAAAGTGACACACAGGCCTATAATGAGCAGGCATCACCTGACTTTCATGTTGATGAAAATTAGGTTCACCACCTGCATCTCCTCTAGCACTTCTTCCACCCCCATTACAAAATTATTATAGGTGTATTGTAGAAAATCTGGAAAATACAGAAGGATATCATCCAGGAGTTGCCACTGTTAACGTTTTGTGCATGCCTTCAACTCCATTTTTTTCCCCTGTGTTTGTGAAATTAGATTTTTGTGCTTTTTTTTGTTGTTGTTGTTTTCTTTTCAACTTTATTTTCCATCATTTTATGCTTTTTATGTGCTTCCTTCTAAGGAGACCAAGATGGAGTTTACTGGAAAACTGCGGAGGATGCCGTGGTTGGCGGGTGACCAGAGAAATGCTTCCTACCCTCATTGCCTTCAGTTTTACTTGCAGCCGCCTTCTGAAAACATATCTTTAATAGAATTTGAAAACTTGGCTATTGATAGAGTTAAATGTAAGTGATACTTAAACTAGAATGTATATATTCTTGAGAAGCTCACTTACCCTTTGTGATAATGAATGAAAGTAATTCCTTCGTTCAGCAATCCATTCAACAAATATTTATTGAGGTTTTGGAACTCAGTCATTATTTATTGTACAATGCATATTATTGAGTGCCGCTGTGTTCTAAGTGGCAGGGATTTTGAGATGAATAACATAATTTTTTGTGGAAGCTATATTCTAGTACATGGACACAGACATCCAAAATAATAGTCATAAATCAGTATTTTAACTGCTCTAGTAGAAGTTAATGGTAGTGCTGTTGAAACAAAGAAGTGAGAGTGACTGACTTAGTCTGATTAAGTAAGGCTTCTTAGAGATGTTGAAATGCGATCTGGACCTTGAAGAATGAGTAGAAATTTTCCAGCAGAGAAGTGAAGAGTTTTTCCAAGCTGAGATAATGGCCTATGCAAACATTTGGAGCATGAAAGAGAATTTGTTATTTGAGATAACAGTTACAAGTACAGGAGTTTAGGGTGGATGGAGAAGTATGGATAACAGAGGGCATTTTGTGCCATGCTAATCATGTAATAATGAGGTGTAAGAAGGATATGGCCATTGTCCTGGGGGCCTACTTATCCTCAGTGTGTTGCTAGAGGAAAGAATGGGTTAGACATGAACTGAAGCAGAAACACTAGCATTGTCTTCAGAGTTTATGTTCCAGGATATCCTTGTGGGAAAATCAGAAGGAAAGGTAAGATACTGTTAATCATTCTTAGAGGAGCATGATAAGCAATGCTAATACAGAGAGGAGGCACTCCTCAGTACCTGTGTGTTGAGTGAAAGAATAAAGACAAGGGAGAAAAGAGTTTTAGAAAGCTTAGCAGTGTCAGATCCTTCAGAGGGATTAAGATGGTGATTGAAAAGTGTCCCTTGAGTTTGGCTCTTGAGGTGAAATGATAAGGGTGTGAACTACAGCAGCGACAATGGCAGTGATAGGAAGGGAGAGATATAAGGGATGCTGAGGAGGGGCATTGATAGGATTTGGTGACTGGACATGAGAAATGAGGGAGCAGGTGTGGAGTGGCTGAAGTTCCCGTTTGGATGATCTGATGCAGAGAAAGTCTGCTGGTGGAGATGGGCATGGCAGGAAGAGGAGTAGGAATGAGGGAAGGATAATTAAATTTGGATAACATGATAAGGAGGTACCTGTGGGACATGGGTTTATGTTCAGGAGACAATTAGATGTTTTTAGTTCTTGACTTCACAAATGCCTCCAGATAATAATTCATCTGAGGAACGATTGATAAGGGGCTTTAGGAACCTTTGAACAATATGTAGCATCTGTTCAGGATGGTTCATTTGGCTGATTGGATGGCCTTTCTTCTTCACTGTTGTGCCCTGCCCTTGGCTTCATCGGGAAAGGAAGGGCTGCTTTTTTTCTGATGAATCTATGCTGAGTAAATGAAGCCAACTGCCGAACAGGCAGCTACATATGAAGGATGCAAACAAGGAGTGCTTAGAATTTTTTTTTTTCCATATTGATATACTTTTCTGTTCCTCAGCAACAGTGGCTCCGTATAGGAATGATTATTCACCATCCATCCTCTTCCCTTATTGAGAATCCCTGGTATTAGATTATGCTGTGGGACATGGATATTTTTTGCATGTAGATGGACATTTTCCTCTTATAAGCATGTGTAGTTTATATAATGTAGTTACAGGAAATAAACTGGCAATTACTTGTCATGTTCTGTAAATAGGTAATTGTGGAATTGCCCTCCATAGATTTGGTCTTGGATTTAGTTTTAAAACAATATCTTAGGCTGGGTGCGGTGGCTCATACCTGTAATCCCAGCACTTTGGGAGGCCAAGGCTGGCAGTTCACAAGGTTGGGAGATCGAGACCATCCTGGCCAACATGGTGAAACCACATCTGTACTAAAATACAAAAAAATTAGCCGGGGATGGTGGTACGTGCCTGTAGTCCCAGCTACTAGGGAGGCCGAGGCAGGGAAATCTCTTGAACCCAGGAGGTGGAGGTTGTAGTGATCATGCCATTGCACTCCAGCATGGCGACAGGGACTCTGTCTCAAAAAAACAAAAAACAAAGAAACAAGAAAGACATTATCTTGCATTTATACCTTTTTTCTTTTTTTTAGTGTTAAAATCAGTTGAAAATCTTGGAGTGAGCTATGTGAAAGGAACTGAGCAATACCAGAGTAAGTTGGAGAATGAGCTTCGAAAGCTCAAGTTTTCCTACAGAGTAAGTAAAAAAGGAAAAAAAATTCCATCAGTTTCTGTATATTTATGTATCGAGTGTCACTCGGGAAAGGGCTTATATTAAGCACTGGGCTTTTATAAGAGTAATGTATCATGGCCTCTGCCTGAAGGTGCTTCAGTCTTTTAGGGGTGATTGACATGAAGTCAGATGATTATAATATGGCAGGGTTTCTCAATCTCAGTACTAACATCATTTTGGGTCTAATAATGCCTTGTTGCAGTGACTGTCCTGTGCATTGTAGGGTGCTCAGTAGCATCTCCAGCTTCTACCCCTCTGTATTTCCAGACATTGCCAAATCTATCCCATACAATATAGGATAATGACTGTGTTTATAGATGTGTGCTCCAGGAACTCCAAACACCTATATAATTACTCAGATCAAATTGGGGAGGTTTGGAAACATTTTCCAGAAGAGGTAGTACTTGAGTTGCATATTGACAGATGTGATCAGATTTTCATTTTGGGAAGATGACTGCCAACAGCAGATTGACAGGGTCATGTTTGTTAGGAGGGAAACCAGTTAGAAGCCTGGAAATGATGAGTCTGAATTAAATGAGAGAAGGGGACCGATTGAAGAGGTATTAAGAAGGTGAAATCAAAAGGTTTTAGTGACTGATTCCAGGGGAATGGAGAGAGAAGAGTGACAAATGACACCCAGGTTTCTAATTAGGAGAAGTAGTGGATGGTGGTGTGTGATATGCAGGAGGAGAACTCAGTCTTGGAAGATGTAGAGTTTAGTTCTCAACATGAATTTGAGGTGCCTGTGGAGATGTCTAGTGGACAATTGGATATACAGGTCTGGATATACAGGAAGACATCTGGTGGGGGTATAGATTTAGCAGACGGTTGGAATCATCAGGAGTAGGTAAGAGCACCCTAGAATAATATTTGAGTGAGAAGAGCAGATGGTGGAAGACAGGACATGAGGAATACTGATATTGAAGGTAAAGTGGAATTGGAGGAGTTTGGGAAGGAGATTGAAAAGGAGGTTTCTGAGAAGTAGGAGATGAACCAGGATAGTAGTGTCATAGAAGCCAAAGAGGTCTGGAGTTTCAGTAATGATAATGATGTAAATAATGATAATAGGGAATAACAGCTGCAGATATTTATATTAATAGTATATTTACTATGCACCAGACTTTGTTCTAAATGCATTATTTATATTAACCCATGTATGTAATTCATATAGCCGTCTTAGGAGGTAGGTATTATTATCATCCTTATTTTACAGATACAGCCTATTTATTGATAGGCTGAATACCTTGCCCAAGCTCATAAGATGGTAAATGGTGGAGCAAAGATTCAAATCTGGGTATTTTGTTTCTGTGATAGTGCTTTTAACTACAAGTTTCAGAAGCTTAAGATAGATTACATAAGATGAATTGTACAGTGTCCATTGGATTTAGCAGCAGGATGGACCCTTGTAGATAGGGGTAGAGACCAGAACAATGACAGTGGTTGGAGGAGGAAGATGGAGAGGTGGATATGGAAGATGTACTGTTTTAAAATGTGTAGCTGAAAAGAGAGGAGAAATAGGGCAGAATATAGAGGTTATTTTAGGGAAAAGAGAAGATACACAAGCACACATTTGTACATATATGACAAGAGATACTTAAACACGTTTATAAACTGAGCAGAAGATCTAGAATAGAAAGAGGAAGAGGAGAGCTTGAAGATAAAACTTTGAGAAAGCATTTGATAAATCAGGGTCCATAAGAGGCACAAGCAAATGGGTTGAGGGGTTTAGGTGCAGGAATTAGATTTTCATATGAATTGGCTGTGTCCCCACTCAAATCTCATCTTGAATTGTAGTTCCCGTAATCTCCATGTGTTGTGGGAGGGATCCCGTGGGAGGTAATTGAGTCACAGAGGCAGTTACCACTGTGCTGCTGTTCTTGTGATAGTGAGTGAATTCTCATGAGATCTGATGGTTTTATAAGGAGCTTTTCCTTGTTTTGCTTGGCACTTCTCCTTACTGCCACCATGTAAAGAAGGACATGTTTGCTTCCTCTTCTGCCATGTTTGTAAGTTTCTTGAGGCCTCCTCAGCCCTGGGGAACTGTGAGTCAGTTAAACCTCTTTCCTTTATAAATTTTTGGGTATGTCTTTATTAGCAGCATGAAAATGGACAAATACAGCTTTACATGCCGGGAAGAGGAGATGCTCTGTAGAGGTGGATGGAAGGCAACACAACATGTGTATGCAGAAGCTTGGTACTGAAGGATTCTGCCTAGTAGTCTTTATTTTCTGTAAAGTAGGTGAAGTCATGTGTTCAGAGAGAAGGGAAAGGTGCTCTAGTGGGGATCTTAGGACAACTGGTGAAGACTGAAGATTTTCTGAGAAGTGAGGAAGGAGGTGATTTTGTGTCAAATCTCAATATTGCTACTTACTCTGGACAACCTTAATGACCCTGAACAAGTTACATAACTTCTATGTGCCTCAGTTTCCTTATCTTTAAAATAGGATTATAGTAGTGCCTAACTTGTAGGGTATTTTTTTTTTTAAGGATTAAATGGGTTAATGCCTTAAAAAATGCTAAGGACATTGAGTGGTACCTAGTAAGTGCTCAAGACATGTTTGTTCTTATTATTTTGAACCTGACTAAGTATTCCATGGCATTGGTAAGGATCTAGTTGAGCTTATAGACTGTGAAATTGTAATTTCCCAGTTCCTATAGTTGTGTGTGTTTTTTTTCTTCAGAGGTTCTTAGCATTTTGGAAATAGGACTTCAGAGCATGATTGTAGATTAAGTAAGAATCTAGGTTTTACCAAATGGTTGAAATGAAAGAAGTTGAGGTTGGTGCAAGAAGTTGTTGAAGTGGAGAGCTCTGTGCGTATAGGCTGGTTAAGAAGAAAATTAAAAGAGAGGGTTGGTGGGAAGAAAATAGTGGGGTCCAAACCTAAGGAGTTTTGTTGAGATTAGTTTACCTCTCAGTTTCATCTGATTGGTAACTGAAGTAAAATGATAATTACCCTGAAAAGCATATTAAAATATGTTTTGGCAGTGACAACAGATGGACACAGGGAGGGGAACACCACACAGTGGAGCCTGTCAGCCGGTGGAGGGCAACAGGAGGGAGAGCATTAGGACAAATACCTAATGCATGTGGGGCTTAACACCTAGATGATGGGTTGATAGGTGCAGCAAACCACTATGTCACATATATACCTATGTAACAAACCTGTACTTTCTGCACATGTATTCCAGAACTTAAAAAAAAAATATTTTGGGACTGGGTGTGGTGGTTCATGCCTGTAATTCTAGCGCTTTGGGAGACCAAGGTGGGAGGATTGCCTGAGACCAGGAGTTGTAACCAGTCTTGGGAACATATTGAGACCCCATTTGTACAAAAGATAAAAAATTAGCAGGATGAGGTGGGTGTTGCTTGTAGTCCCAGCTACTTGGGAGGTTGAGTCTGGAGCATCACTTGAGCCCAGGAGTTTGACGTTATAGTGAGCTGTGATTGACCATTACCCTCCAGTTTGGGTGATAGAGACCCCTTCTCTAAAAAAAAAGAAATGTTTTTGAAACTCACTTTACCATTGGCTTAGGCTGGCTTAGTATTTCGTTATACCTCTTACCATTCCAATGTATTTATTTTACTCATGTGTCATTATTTTTAAGGAAAACTTAGAAGATGAATACGAACCACGAAGAAGAGATCATATTTCTCATTTTATTTTGCGCCTTGCCTATTGCCAGTCGTGAGTATATGATTATGTTCTCACAGTCAAATCTGGTGTCTTGGGTTATAAATTGGTATGTGGTATGATGTGTTGTGCTGAACATAGGAAAACCCTGAAATAACATCAGGAACTAGTTGATCATGGGTTGAACACTGTTACAGTAAATTGTTTGGAACATATTATTTGCTTAAAAATATTGGAAAAAATTCTTGCAAAAGTTTGCCTGATGAAACACTTCTTAAGTTTGTGAGAGAGACACTTCATTTGAGATTTTAAACTGGAAAGGCTTTTATTAGGAAGAAGGACTTTTGATGATATAAAATGATATCATTTTCCTGCAATAAAATGATAATATTTATAAGAAAAAATTAAACCCACACTTGAATTTGATATAGGTTTTTGGAATTTGAGCTCTGTGGGCTTTGTAAATCCAAGGCATTTTTGTTTGGTAGTTGGTTTCTTTTAAGGTAATAGTGCCACCCAGAGGTAGAAAGAGTTACTTTCTTTTTTTTTTTGAACTTGTTTTCCCCCCGACATGTTAATTTTGGCCACATAATTTAGTTATGGCTATCTTTTTTTTTTAATGGGCTTGTCACGTGAGACTCTTGAGTTGCTTACTATTCAAAGATGATAATTGAGAAATTACTTGCCACTTTTGGTTCTAGAGTTTTTCTTCTGTAAAAAAAGCAAATGAAGTTTGTGAAATTTATATAATAAATTAATTGCTGACAATCTCCTAAAAAAATTGAAAATCCCCAAAAAGTATGAAATCATATTTTGCATCCAGTAGGGTAATTATTTTATTATATAGCAGTAATACCCTAGAACATTTGATTGGTTTTAAATATTGTCATGTACATGTGCGTATTAAATTTTGTGAAATTATAAATCGTAAAGCTGTAGGTCAGGCGCAGTGGCTCACGCCTGTAATCCCAGCACTGTGGGAGGCCGAGGCGGGTGGATCACGAGGTCAAGAGATCGAGACCATTCTTGTCAACATGGTGAAACCCCGTCTCTATTAAAAATGCAAAAAATTAGCTGTCCATGGTGGCGCATTCCTGTAATCCCAGCTACTCAGGAGGCTGAGGCAGGAGAATTGCCTGAACCCAGGAGGCGGAGGTTGCAGTGAGCCGAGATCGCGCCATTGCAATCTAGCCTGGGTAAGGAGAGCGAAACTCTGTCTCAAAAAAAAAAAAAAAATTGTAAAGCTGTAAGCAAAGTTTCCTTTGCAATGTTAATCTGATCAAAGTTACCTTAAAAAATTTGGTTGCTTTTGTTTCGCATTTATAAAGCCACCTCAAGCCAAAGGAGTGCCCAGTTTACCCATTTTCTTTTCTCTCTCTCTCTCTCTCTCTTTTTAATTAGATCCTCATGCCATTGCCCAGGCTGGAGTACAGTGATGTGATCTTGGCTCACTGCAGCCTCGACCTCCCTGGGCTCAGGTGATCCTCCCACCTTAGCCTCCTGAGAAGCTGGAACTATAGGCAGATACCACCATACCTGGCTAATTTTTTTGTTTTTTGTAGATACGTGGTTTTACCAAGTTGCCCAGGCTGGTCTCAAACTCCTGGGCTCAAGCTATGTGCCTGCCTTGACCTCCCAAAATGCTAGGATTACAGGTGTGAGCCACCATACCTAGCCTGTATTTTCTAATAAAAAATGTATATTTTGCAGTTACATTAAATGCATGTATGTTATTTAATAATGCATTTTATGTTATTTAATAATAATGCAGCTAGCTCAAAGCATTCTGTATTTAATCATTTTAATTTTTAACACCCCCTCTACCTTGTACCCAACACATCCCTAGAAGATTCTGATATGTGGTATTCATATTCTTACCATGATAGAGGACTGCATGTTTTTAACTGCTGTTTGTTGGCATCTTGCTCATGTTTGAATATTGTTTTATAAACATTTCTTAGATTTAATAGTCACTGGATTTTTAGTTTGTACTATAGTTTCTCTGTCTTCATTTCAGTGAAGATCTTAGACGCTGGTTCATTCAACAAGAAATGGATCTCCTTCGATTTAGATTTGGTATTTTACCCAAGGATAAAATTCAAGATTTCTTAAAGGATAGCCATTTGCAGTTTGAGGCTGTAAGTAAATTTTTGTACTCATTTCTAATTGTTCTCACCATTCATTTTTCCCTTCTGTCTTAAGTGCTGGTACTAATGTGTGGTGTATTCTCTTTACATTCTCTAAGTACATGCCTGAAAGAGTAGCTAATAGCTTTGTAGAACAATGTATCTGTCCTTCTCTATGACTAGAAGAAAAGGGGCTCCTTAATAACAAAGTCTTACATTTAGTTGTTCTGTTAAATATGTGCTTTATTAAAGCACCCGAAGGTTTACTTTATAAAGGTTCATCTTTAACCAAAATTCTGTAGGCCAAAATTTTAAAGCTAATAATGTATTAAAGAATAAAGATAAGTGATGGTTATTTATTTATAGTAGTGAAATTTAGAGGAGGTAATACTTTATTTAAAAGTCAGCTGTCAGATAGGGTGCAGTTCCTCATGCCTATAATCCCAGCACTTTGGGAGGCTGTGGTGGGCAGATCACTTGAAGTCAGGAGTTCGAGACCTTCCTGGCCAACATGGTGAAACCCCAACTCTATAAAAAATACAAAAAATTAGCCAGGCATGGTGTTGCGCACCTGTAATCCCAGATACTCAGGAGGCTGAGGCATGAAAATTATTTGAACCAGGAGGTGGAGGTTGTGATGCGCTGAGATCGCGTCATTGCACTCTAGTCTGGGCAATAGAGTGAGACTGTGTCAAAAAAACAAAAAATCAAAAACTAATAAACAAAAAGTTGGTTGTCAGTAAGATCTGTCTGAATAGTTTTAAAAAATAACTTTGCAGATAAATCTGAATGATTTACATATTGTAATTATATAAAGAAGAAGAGATCTTTGGGACTCATTTAACAGGGATAAGTATTGGAAATAGAATTCTTTTTTTTTTTTTTTTTTGTGGAGTCTCGCTCTGTCGCTCAGGCTGGCGTGCAGTGGTGCAATCTCAGCTCACTGCAACCTCTGCCTTCCCGGTTCAAGCAATTCTCCTATTCTAGCCTCCTGAGTAGCTGGGACTACAGGCGCATACCACCATGCCCGGCTAATTTTTGTATTTTTGGTAGAGACAGGGTTTCACCGTGTTGGCCAGGCTGGTCTTGAACCCCTGAACTCAGGTGATCCCACCGCCTTGGCCTCCCAAAGTGCTGGGATTACAGGCGTGAGCCACTGCGCCTGATGTAGAATTTATGTCTTTTAGGTAGATATATGCCGCAATGAAAATGTAGAAAAATTCTGCTCTGGAAGTTTTAGAGCAGTCAGGTGGTAGTAGGACTGGTTGAGACTCTATTTTGTTGTTGGAATGTGTGGCTTGAAGCCAAATAAAAGAGTGGAAGTTGCAATAGGTGAAAGATATTATCCTGTGTGGCAAGTAGAAGACATAGTCACTGTAGCAAGGAACACTATGGAGTATATGAGTTAGAGAAAAGAAACCAAAGGAAAGTGAACAAACATTTCATAGATGTTTAGTGTTGAATATATGCTAGGAAGACACTTTCTTTCTTTTTTTTAATTGCATTTTCGGTTTTGGGGTACATGTGAAGAACATGCAAGACTTGTGTAGGTACAGACATGGCAGTGTGATTTGCTGCCTTAGGGAAGCACTTCCTATAGTTTCTTTACTTCATGAGGTTTCCTTCTTTTTTTTTTCTTTTTTTGAGATGGAGTCTCACTCTGTCTACCAGGCTGGAATGCAATGGCATGATCTCGCCATTGCAGCCTCCCTCTCCTGGGTTCTAGTGATTCTCCTGCCCCAACCTCCCAAGTAGCTGGGATTACAGGCACCCGCTATCACATCCAGCTGATTTTTATATTTTTAGTAGATATGAGGTTTCACCATCTTGGTCAGGGTAGTCTCAAACTCCTCACCTCAGGTGATCCACCCACTTCAGCCTCCCAGTGCTGGGATTACAGGCATGAGCCACCGCACCTGGCACTTCATTAGGTTTCTAAGTCACATCTACCTTTACATAGACATAAGTCATGCATGGTACCATCTGAACTAAACCCACTGGATCTTCCATTTTGCTTTTGACTTTGATCCTTGGCGAAGTCCATTATTGCAATTATCAATTATAGTTAATTTATCTTTTCATATTAGAAATAGTTTATTTTTTGCTTTTGTTGGCATTGCTGATTTTTAGTAGGTCATGGAGAGAAGTGTCTTTGAGAAGGTCTGTTATTTATTCTAGAGCAGCTGTCTCCAACCTTTTTGGCACCAGGGACTCATTTCATGGAAGACAGTTTTTCCACTGACTGAGGTGGGGGGATGGGGAGGGTTGTGGATGGTTTTGGGATGAACTGTTCCGTCTCAGGCATTAGATTCTTATAAGGAGTGCACATCTTAGATACCTCACATGTGCAGTTCACAGTAGGATTCGCACTCCTATAAGAATTTAATGCCTCTACTTATCTGACAGGAAATGGAGTTCAGATGATAATGCTCACGCTGCTCACCTCCTGTGCAGCCCAGTTCCTAGCAGACCATCAACTGGTACTGGTATTGTGGCTTGAGAGTTGGAGACCCCTGTTCATTGTTTTTTTATTTGTTTGTTTGGTTTTTGAAATGGAGACTTACTCTGTCGCCCAGGCTGAAGTGCAATGGTGCAATCTCAGCTCACTGCAACCTCCACCTGCCAGGTTCAAGCGATTCTCCTGTCTCAGCCTCCTGAGTAGCTGGGATTATAGGTGTGCACCACCAGCCTGGCTAATTTTTTATATCTTTAGTAGAGACAGGGTTTAACCACGTTGGCCATGCTGGCCTCAAACTCCTGACCTTGTGATCCACCCACTTCGGCCTCTCAAAGTGCTGGGATTACAGGCACAGCACCCAGCCACATGTAGTTTTTTTGATAATAGATTTATTGAGCTAGAATTCACAGATCTTGACATGCACTTTTTTTTTGCAACATATAATTCATTAGTTTTTAGTGTAATTACAGATTGTATAACCAACACCGCCATATAATTTTAGGACATTTTCATCAGCCTAAAAATGAAACCTCATACTCATTTATGATCACTTCCTATTCTTCCTCTCTCAACTCTTGGCAGCCACTAACCTGCTTTCTGTATCTGGACTTGTCTATTCTGAACATTTCATTTAAATGGAGTCATACAATATGCGGTCTTTTGTGATTGGCTTCTTTTACTTAGCATAATATTTTTGAGTTTCATCTATACTGTAGAATATATCAGTACTTAATTTTTTACTTGTCAAATAACATTTTGCCTGTTCAGCATCTGATGGACATTTGGATTGTTTCCACATTTTGACTTTTATGAATAATGTTACAGTGAATATTTGTGTCCAGGTTTTTGTGTGAATATCTTTTCCTTTCTCTCAGGTGTATACCTAGGAGTGGAATTTCTAGGTCCTTGGGTGATTCGGTTTTTAAACTTTTGAGGAGCTATCAAAATGTTTTCCAAAGTGGCTATATCATTATATACCTTACCAGCAGTGGATGAGGGTTCCATTTTCTCCATATCCTCACCAAAAGTCGTTACCTTTTTAAAAAATATAGTCATCATAGTGGGTATGAAGTGGTATGTAATTGTGATTTTGATTTGCATTTCTAATGAAGCTGAACATTTTTTAATGTGCTTATTGGTAATTTTTCTATCATCTGTGGAGAGATGTCTGTGCAGATCCTTTGCCTGATTTTTAGTTGATTTATTTGTCTTTTTATTACTGAGTGTTGAGTTCTTTACATATTCTAGATACAAGTTCATTATCAGATACATAATTTGCAAATATTTTCCCCCATTCTGTAGGTTGTCATTTCATTTTCTTGATGATATTGTTTGAAACAGAAAGGTTTTTTTTTTTTTAAAGTCTAATTTATCTTTTTTTCTTGTCACTTGTGCTTTTGCTGTTGAGTCTAAGAAGGCGTTGCCTAATGCAAGGTCATAAAGATTTACTCCTACAATTTTTTCTGTATTTTGTAGTTTTAGCTCTTACATTTATATCTGTGGTTCATTTTGAATTAATTTCTATACATAGTGTGAAGTAGGAGTCCAACTTCATTCTTTCGCATGTAGATAACTAGTTATTCCAGCATCATTTGTTAAAATGACCATTCTTTCCTCACTGAATTGTTTTGGCACGCTTGTCAAGTCAGTTGACTGTTGATATGGGTTGGCTGTGTCCCCACCCAAATCTCATCTTGAATTGTAGTTCCTATAATCCCCATGTATCATGGGAGGGACTTGGTGGGAGGTAATGGAATCATGGGGTCAGTCTCCCTCATCCTATTTTCATGATAGTGAGTAAGTTCTCACGAGATCTGATAGTTTTATAAGGGGCTTCCTCCTTTGCTTGGTTCTCATTCTCTCCCCTGTCACCCTGTGTAGAGGTGCTATCCACTATGACTGTATGTTCCTGAGGCTTCCCCCGACATGCGGAACTGTGAGTTGATTATACCTCATTCCTTTATAAATGACCCAATCTCAGACAGTTCTTTATAGCAGCATGAGAATGGACTAATGCAACTGTCAATGTAAACATTTGTTTCAGTACTCTTAATTTTATTCCAATGACCTGTCTGTCTTTCCTTATGTCAGTACTATATGGTCTTGATTATTAGTTACTGTTCTTTGTTTTTAAGATTTAAAATTGAGAAGTATGACTTCTCCAGCTTTGTTCTTTTTTTAAGATTGTTTTGGCTACTCTGGGTTCCTTGCATTTTTTAATGAATTTTGGAATCAACTTGTGAATTTCTATCAAGAACCTAGCTAGGATTCTCACTGGGCTTACAATGAATATGTAGTTCAGTTTGGGAGGTATTCTTTTTGTAATGATATTAAGTCTTCCAATCCACAAACATGGGATGTCTATTTAGTTAGATTTTCTTTAATTTTTTTTCAACAATGTCTTGTAATTTTTTGTTAAATTTATACCTAAATATTTTATTCTTCAATGGTATTGAAAGTGGAGTTGTTTTCTATGTTTCATTTTGCAATGTTCATTGCTAGTACATAAAAATCCAGATGATTTTTGTATATTGATCTTATATCCTGCAACCTCGCCCAAATTTTTTTCTAATTCTAACAGTTTTATGGTGGATTCATTATGAGATTATTCTCCAGAGATATTCTGACTCCTTACTTTCTAATCAGGATGCTTTTTGTTTCTTTATTTTTGCCCCGTTGCCCAGCTAGAATATCTAGTACAGTGTTGAATAGAATTGGCAATAGCAGTCATCATGATCTCAGGGGAAGCATTTAGTCTTTCACTATGTTGCATGGTATTAGCTGTGAGTTTTTTTTTTATAGATGCCCTTTATCAGATTGAGGAAATTTTCTTCTAATTCTAGTTGAATATTTTCACTAAGAAAGGATGTTGTATTTTGTCAGTGCTTTTCCTACACCAGTTGAGATGATCATATGATTTCTGTCCTTTATTAATGTGGTGTGTTACATTAATTGATTTTTGGATGTCACACCAACCTTGCAATCCTGGAATAAATGCCCCTTTGTCATGTTATGTAGTCTTTGTAATATGCTGCTTGGTTTGGTTTGCTAGTATTTTGTTGAGGATTTTTGCATTTATATTGATTAGGGGTATTGGTCTGTAGTTTTCTTGTGATATTCTATATCTGGTTTTGGTATTAGGATCATACTGGCCTCATGGAATGAGTTGGGAAATGTTTTCTCCTCATCTGTTTTTTGGAGAAGTTCGTGAAGGATTGCTGTTAATTCTTTTTTAAATGTTTGGTAGAATTTACCAGGGAATTCATCTGGGCCTGGGCTTCTCTTTGTGGGTCATTAAAATTACCAATTCATTCTCTTTACTTATGAATCTATTTAAATTTTTATATTACTTTTTGAGTCAGTTTTAGTGATTTGTCTTTTTTGGAATTTGTTCACTTTATCTAGGTTATCTAATTATTCATACAGTTATTCAGAGTTTTATCCTTTTTATTTCTTAAAGAAAATGAAAGAGTTGGTGATGATGATTTCTCTTTCCTTCTGATTTTAACTATTAGAGTCTTCTCTCTTTTTTTTTTTTTTTGCCATCTGGGTAGAGGTTTGCCAGGGTTACTGGATTTTTGCAAAGAACCAACTTTTGGTTTCATTGATTTTTCTGTGTTATTCTCTAGACTCTGTTTAAGTAGTTTCCACTACAGTCTATTATTTCCTTCTTTCTGCTTGCTTTGGTTTGGTGCTCTTTTACTTCCAGTTTAAGGTAGGAGTTTAGGGTATTGATCTGAGATTTTTTTTTTTAAATATGGATAACTATAAATTTTCCTGTGAGCACTGCTTTAGATGCAATCCATGAGTATTTGTATGCTGTTTTCTTTTTCATATATTTAAAATATTATTTTTTCTTTGACACATTGATTAGAAGTGTTTAATTTGCCCATTTTTGAATTTCCTAAACTTCTGTTGCTGGTTTTAATTTAATTTCATTTTAGTTTGAGAGTATATTTTATATGACTTCAGTCTTTTAAAATTTATTGAGTTTCATTTTATGACTAGCATATGGTCTATTCTGGAGGATGTTCCATGTGTGCTTGTGAAGAATGTGTATCTGCTGTTCTTGATTGGAGTGTTTATAGATACAACTGTAAGATCTGGCTGGATTATAGTGTTTTTCAAAGCTTTTGATTCCTGGTTCATCTTTTGCCTGTTTGTTCTATCCATTATTGCAAGTGGGATACTAAAGTCTTCAACTGTTTAATTATTTATTATCTGTAATTCTGTCAGTTTTTGCTTCATCCATTTTGGGGCTGTCTTGTTAGGTGCATATATGTTTATAATTGTTAAATCTTCTTGCTGGGTTGACCCTTTTGTCATTATTGTTCCTCTCTTTCTCTAGTAAAAATTTTTGTTGTTGTTTTAAGGTCTGTTTTGTTTGATATTAGCAGGTGGGTAACCCCCCATATAGGCATTGAGGAATGAGAGCCAAGCAGAATTCTGACACAGTTAGGGCTTGAGGAATATCTCACTTTATAGTGTTACTACTCAGCTATTTCCTTTTATATAATCCTTTACATAATCATATATTAGTTTATAGAATTAGGGCTTGATGAATCCCTTTATATAATCCCCTCTATATAATCATATAATAGTTAATAGTATGAATGCCTAAAGAATATTTCCCTACATATATACCTATAATTATATCTTGGTTTATAATCGGAGGAATGCCTACAGCGAACATAGTACAGAGCATGAATTAAGAAATAAGCAGCTTATAATTGGAGGAATGCCTAGAGCGGACACAGTGCAGAGCATGATTTAAGGGAAAAACAGCTCTACCAGGACAAGAATCCATGGCCCAGGTGACAGCGTTCAGTATCATAAAGGTACCCGCTGTATGGCAGGCTTGGGGCAAGAGCCACTCCTCCTGATAAAGGAGTTGTAGGACCTTGCTCCAGTTCTTGTGGAAGGCTGCCCTCAGACTGGCAATCCACCTTGGTGACTGTGAACTTTATCAGCTCTTGCTGCTGTGCTGCTCGAAAAGCATCTTCCCATAGAACCCATTAGAAGCTGCCAGAAGGTGGTGGTAACCTTGACAGCTCTGTCACTGCTATGTGACTTAAAGCATCCTCCTATAAATCTTCTTAGAAGTAGTTTGCCCATAGATAGAAGTATTGCACACTGCACCCTCTTCACTGTGCACGGCCCACCTTCAAGCCTCGGTGACCTAATGGGGGTGGACCCCTTACTGCACATGGCCCTTGCCTTCATGGGAACGGGCCCCTTGCTGCGCACTGTCCAACTCCTGGCCTAGGTGACCTAATGGGGGTGGACCCCATGTTTTATTGCTCACGACCCTATCCCTATCCTTAAAGATGATTTCACTCACTGCCCTGCCTCCAACCTATACACAATAAATACTCATGCTTCTGGACATTTGGGGCCTCGTCTGACTCCACTCATAGGTGGTGTGGCCCCCTGAGCCCAGCTGCATTTTCTTTGTACCTCTGTGTCCTGTCTCTTTATTTCTCAGATCCTGTGCCTCAGCACAGCATAAGGCTCACCCCACGACCCTGTGGGGCCCTCAGCCCTACACTAGCCTAGCCATTCCAGATCTTTTATGGTTGTTGTTTACATTATACGTCTTTTTCTATTCTTTGTATTTTCATCCTTTATGTGTGTTTGAATCTAAAATGTGTTTGTTGTAGATACCATATAGTTGGATCATGTTCTTTTCTTTTTTATTCATTTTGGAAGTCTGCCTTTTGCATCGATTGTTTTATCCATTTATGTTTAATTATTGATAACTTAGGATTTCCATATGCCATCTATTTGTTTGCTATGTCTTATGGTTTTTTGTTTCTCTGTTTCTCCTTTACTGCCTTCTTTGTGTTAAATTGGTATTTTCTAGTGTACCATTTTAATTCTTTTGCCATTTATTATGCTATATTTTTTGAGTTGTTTTCTTAGCACTTTCCCTTGGAATTACAATTAAATTTTATTTTAAAATAATCTAGTTGGGATTAGCATTAAGTTAATTTCAGTAGTGTACAAACTTATTTCCATATGCTCTGTTCCCAACCCTCTGCCGTTGTGTTAGTATGGTCATACAAATTATATCTTAATATATCAACAGAGGTAAACTTTTTATGTTCTAGATTGTATGAAAAATGTATTTATTATACTGTCAAGCTTGAGTGTAGTTTGCCTCGGTATACAGGCAAATACCTGTATATTGGGAATATTTCTTATTGGCATTTTGGAGATATTCCTTGCTGTATTACCTTATAGCTTCTAGAGTTGCTCTTGAGAAGCCTGATTTCATTTTGACTTCTTTTATTGTTTGCATGTAACTTTGTGTCCTTTGCCAATCCCACTGCCTTATATAGTGAACTTTCATGGCAATATCTACATCTTTTTTCATTTTTTGGGATGGGAGTGTAGTGGGCCCTTTTAATCTGAAGATTTGGTTCTTTACTTAGGAAATTTCTTTTTATTCTAGCTTTAATAATTTATTTCTTCTGTTTTCTATGTTCTCTCTTTATAATCTTTTTTAGTTGGAATTTATATCTTCTGGATTGGTACTCTTATTTTCTTTTCTGTCCTGACGTTCAGTCTTTTCATTTTATTTTCTGAGAACTTTCTTCAACTGTTTTGCAAATTTTCTATTTATTTATTTTTCCCTGCTGTGTTTAATTTTTTTAAAATTTATTTAAAAAATTGACATTAAATTGTACTTATTGTATAAAATGTAATGTTTTGAAGTATACATTGTAGAATGATTACATCTAGCTAATTAACAAATGTATTACATCATCATAGTTATAATTTTTGTGATGAAAATACTTATATCCACCTCTTAGCATTTTTCAACAGTGTAATTTGTTGTAATTAACTGTAGTCATCATGTTGTACAATGGATCTCTTGAACTTAATACTCCTAAGTGTGATTATGCGTCCTTTGACCGACATCTCCCTAACCCCGTTTCCTCCCTAACCACCCCAGCCCCTAGTAATCACTATTTTACTCTCTATTTCTATGAGATCAGTTTTTTTATATTCCACATAGGAGTGAGATCATGACCTATTTGTCTATCTGTGCCTGGCTTTTTTTACTTAACGTAATATCCCTGTTTCTTTCATGGTGTTGCAAGTGGCAGGATTTTCATCTTTTTCATGACTGAATATTATTCCATTGTGTATATATATCACATTAAAAAATCCATTTATCCATTGACAGACACTTAGGTTGACTCCATATCTTGGCTATTGTGAATAGTGCTGCAGTAAACATGGTGTGCAGATGTCTTTGACATGCTGATTTCATTTCCTTTGGATACATACCCAGTAATGGGATTTTTCTGGAACATATGATGGTGCTATTTTTAATTTTTTGAGGAACTTCCAATTGTTTCTCATTTCCACCAAAAAAGTACAAAGAATAGCTGGGTATGGTGGTGCACACCTATAATCCCAGCTACTTGGGAGGCTCAGGTGGGATGAGTACTTCAGCCCAGGTATTAGAGGCTACAGTGAACTATGATCATGCCATTGCACTCCACCTGTGGCTACAGAGCAAGACTCTGTCTCACAAAGAAACAAGAGGAGAATAATGATTTCCACTTCAAAGATTTGTAAGGTTTAAATGAGGTAGTGTGTATAGAATGCTTGGTACTGTGCATGGGATGTATGGTAGGTAGCAATATTGCAGAGGATACAGAAGCAGCACATGCCTGTATTGTGAAGAAGTTTGGAGGCACTTAGATTGATATGTTTTTACTGCAATTAAAAAAAATACTGGTTTTGAGTCTTTTTGTTTTAGGAAAGAGGAATTTATGGGAAATGTAAGCATAGGTTTAACAAGTGTGTTGGTGTTTAAAATCACTCTAGTTGCTTCTCCTCTGTTTGCCATATTTTATTTATTTATGAATTTATATTCTATTTGACTCTGCAGATCATTTGAGGTGCATTATAATAAACCTGTACATTAAAGTAAGATGCAGAAATATGGATGCACTTGAAAGATTGGCTGAAGGATGATTAATATCCCTATTTATACATCCCGGGGTGGTCTTACACAGCTTCTAAAGGGAAAAGTGACTTTGGCTTCTTGTGTGACTGTTTTGGTTTTTCTAGTTCAGCGATTCTCAATGGGGGAATGGGATGGAGAGGTAGTCCTCCTAGGGTGTTTATCAGAACATGGGTGGAGGTTAGTGTATAGTAAACATTATGCCTTATGTTTTTGAATTATAAAAGATAGAATGTAAAGCTTGATCAGGTATTTGTGGTGATGGGGATTCATGGAAGATAGAGTAACAAAGTATTGCAGAGAGCTTGGCAGAGTAACCATTCCTGTGATAGCCTGCAATCACTTTCCTGGTAGAGACCTTTTCCCCTCTTTTTCATGAACTCTCCCATGGCATCTGATACTGGTAATTAAGGCACTTGAATCAGGTGCTGTTGATTAGCTTTCACCGGTCTCTATAAAAGCTAATTCATTTCATTGTAGGCTTTCCCAACTCTTACCATTTCATCAGTTGGAACATACACACTGTTTTCACTTTGGTTGCAATATATAGTTTGCATTGGAAAACTATTAAACCTAGTCAGATATCAGTGATCCTTTTCGACTTATGACAAAGAAAGGTTTGGGGAAAAGTTATTAGCATTTGTTGCATAAGGTGGTGTCTAATGTGTGACTTGCTGCCTAAGTCAGGTGCTGCTGCCTATGTCAAGGTGGAAGGAAACAGTAGGGAGTGGGCAGACACAGGGCCATCTTGGTTTGTCACAGAAGCTGGATTGTTGGCATATAGGTCCTAGAGTCAACCTGGACTTCAAGTGCTTGTGTGTTGTGTTTGCGTGTATTTCTCTGTCTTTTCAGTTTGCTTAATGCTGCAATTGCTTTTATGTTATCTACTTCTGTAAAATAAATACATTTTACCTTAGGAGGAGATGCAATGTTATACCTTAGTTGTATTATTATGTGTCCTTCAATAGAGAAATATGTATGTAAAAAAGGATAATTAATGTCTGGTGTTCTATTTCTGACTTGGGCAGTGCACTGATCCTTTTTTAGTCTGTACTGGGTTTCTGGTGAGGGGTAGATTCTGAATCCTTACAACATAGAGTAGAAAGCCTTAATATGAAGTGTTCAAAAAGGAAACACTGATATTTTTCATTCTTTGACCTATATGTAAATAAATTGGATTTTAAATCTGAAATTTCGAAGAAGTTTCAGTGAGTAAATATCACTGTCCATGGGGACTATTTTGCATCTCTTGTTGCTGAGTGATTGACTTAACCTTGGTCACATTAAAGGTGAATGGGTAAGGTTAAACAGATTCTATTAATGTTTCTTCAGTTGGCCAGTTAGGGAAAGGTCAGGCTTTGGCAGCTGTCAGCCTTACAGACAAAGGGTTTCTGTGCTGTTGCAGTCTAGAATCTGACAGCAGCTTATAATTTACTTGGATGTTTTTTAAAGCCTCCTTAAGACAGTCAAAAAATAGTTTTTATTGGCTTGGCAATACCAGTGGATCTAAAGGCAGGATGCTTTTCATTAGAATAGTATGGAATGGCAGGGACAGTGAAAATGAGCATTCTTAAGGATGTGAAAGAATATTCTGTGTGTCACAAATGATAACTCTACTTCATATTAAAAAGACTTAGTGTTCAATTGCCATTTATGTTCGGGGTCCTGAGGGCTGTTAGGTGAGGGCAGGTGAAGCTGGTTATGTCATTGCCTGTCTCACTGAAAACAGGTAAACATAAAACTTTGAATTACTTTTGTTTATTTAAAAGTAGCTTTTCTTAGCCTGAGCCTGACATTTAATATTTGTTTTACATCCCTTTTAGTTTAAAGCCTTCATTTCTTTTATCTTAGAAATTATTTCATGTCATTCTTGCTTGGTAACTACTTTTCAGTGAAGATGAATTCAAGTTTAATTTGTCATTTGTTATTGAAAATGTCAGTTATGAATTTATTAGGAGCGTTTGGAGGCTTTTCTCCAGTTAACATTGCAACATTGAGTTTACATTGATTTGTAGTTTAAGGAGTATAGAATTTTAAAATACTTTTGGTGTTCTGTCATTATTTCTGAGATATTGCAAGGTGGCCTTAAATAGTTATAGTTTTTTGATCATTTTGCCCTTTATTGTTTTTATTGTTTATTGGTATAGTTTCGGTTGTCATAGTTTGTTTGGAATGTGTATTCATTATTGTGGTCTACTCCATTTTTATTATGTTAAATATGAATATTATATACATGACAGTAAGGAAT
This sequence comes from Callithrix jacchus, assembly GCF_049354715.1. Taxonomy (NCBI): domain Eukaryota; kingdom Metazoa; phylum Chordata; class Mammalia; order Primates; family Cebidae; genus Callithrix; species Callithrix jacchus. The sequence continues at coordinate 65,715,652 of NC_133505.1, forward strand.
ACTTTATTCAAGTGGGGGGCGGCTACTATAATATGATTTTGTAGTAGGGAAGAGAGATAAGCTCAAGTTGGAATATGGTAGGATAAGTGGGCATTTGGGGCAGGGGTCAGGGTGGATGGAAATTATTAAGAGGTAGTAAACTGATCTAAGGAATTTTGCTGAAGGTGGTCTAGGTTCATGAGATATTGAAGGTGGTCAGACCAAGGGTAGGAGATTTTCTCTAAACTTAGCAGGATTCTTACTGAAACTGAATTAGCAGGCTCTATCAAGAAGAGGTTTCAGGTGCTTGGCTGGAGTTAGGTCAAGGAGACAGTCTTTGTCAAGGTCAAGCATAACTTCTGAATAGGCAAATAAATTGTTTTATGTTCCAAGGCTGGGAAGTAGGCAAGATTGACAGTCCCAAGCAGGCTATTCTCTGAGTGTTGAGTGAATGTTTAATGTCTAGAAAAAATACTGGCTGAATTCAAAATATTTGTCTCATTTCTGTTTCATGAACACTAGACATCTTTAAGATAAGTATAGTAAAATTGAGTACTGGCCGGGTGTGGTGGCTCAAGCCTGTAATCCCAGCACTTTGGGAGGCCGAGGTGGATGGATCACGAGGTCAACAGATCGAGACCATCCTGGCCAACATGCTGAAACCCCGTCTCTACTTAAAATACAAAAAATTAGCTGGGCATGGTGATGCGTGCCTGTAATCCCAGCTACTCGGGCTGAGGCAGGAGAATTGCCTGAACCCGGGAGGCGGAGGTTGCGGTGAGTCGAGATTGCGCCATTGCACTCCAGCCTGGGTAACAAGAGAGAAACTCCGTCTCAAAAAAAAAAAAAAAAAAAAAAAAAATTGAGTACTTATTTTTTTTCAAGGTTAAATATTAGATAATAGGTATTTGTTATATATGAAGTGAACTTTTCTGTTGAATTAGATTTGAGGGATTATGCTGCTTTGTAAACTGTTATTTGTTCTGTTTCTAGGGAAGTTTATGATTTAGAAAGAACTGTGTATTTCTGCTACAATTGTATACCTTTTTTTACCTTCTTTCAAAATGATTTAAATGAAGGCATTAACAGGGCTTCTGTTTTATAAGTAAACACTACAAGTATAATACTTTTGTTCTCATAGTAGTTTTTGGCATCAAATAATCATATAAGCCAGTCTTGTATTATTTTACATATATTTATTGGGCAGCTATAGTAAAATATTGATACATTTTATATTTGGAGAATAGAGAAAAGTTTGAGTTTTCTAGTTAGTTGAGGCCTAACCATTTATGCATATTGTAAAAAATACTCCATGGCAGATGGTCTTAGTGGCAATATTTTAGAGTTCACAAAATTTGGATTTTTCTAATCAACCTACAAAATTAGATTCTGCTCATGATAATATGGTTTAAACCTAGAGATGCTATGGCTAAATGTGAAACTTCAAGCTTAATTACCCTTGAAGGCTAAAATTAACATATGCAGAAATTTCCAAAAGACTTGTGAAAGTCATTTCTCTTTTTTAAAGTTTTCATACAGCTTTTCAGTATAGAACTCTTTCTATTCTCATTGTTCATGGCTTTTTTCATGCCTACAACTTTTACCCTTGAAAAAAAAAGTATGTCTTTAAATTAGCTAAAGTTTCCCCCACACAGAGCTATGCCCTAATTGTTTTATAATGATATACATATATATTTTTTAATTTTATTAATTTTTTTTTGAGACAAGGTTTCACTCTGTCGCCCAGGCTCAAGTACAGTCACATGATCTTGGCTCACTGCAACCTCCACCTTCTGGGTTCAAGAGATTCTCCTGCCTCAGCTTCCCTAGTAGCTGGAATTGCAGACATGTGCTACCATGCCTGGTTGATTTTTGTAGTTTTAATAGAGATGGGGTTTCACCATTTTGGCCAGGCTGGTCCCAAACTCCTAGCTTCAAGAGATCTATCCACTTCAGCCTCCCAAAGTTCTAGGACTACAGGTGTGAACCACCATGCCTGGCCTATATATGTGTATATATGTATGTATATACACAGACATGTATATTTAGATCCTCAAAGAATGAAATTAATTATACTAAATATCATTTCTAGTGTTAAATATTCTCTATAATTTTACATTATGAAGTATGGTTTCCAGAAAGTGGTTCCAATTCAGATACCAAGAGAGGGTTCTTGGATCTCATACAAGAAAGAATTCGGGGTGAGTCCATAGAGTAAAGTGGAAGCAAGTTCATTAAGAAAGTAAAGAAACAAAAGCGACTGTTTAGGCAGAGTAGACCCACGGACTGCTTGCTGGTTGGCTGTTTTTATGGTTACTTTTTGATCATATGCTTAACAAGAGGTAGATTATTCATGAGTTTTCCAGGGAAGAGATGGACAATTCCCAGAGCTCTGGGGTCCTCCCCTTTTTAGACTATATAAGGTAATTTTCGGATGTTGCCCGGGCATTTATAAACTGTACTAGTGCTGGTGGGAGTATTCTTTTTTTTTTTTTTTTTGAGACGGAGTTTCTCTCTTGTTACCCAGGCTGGAGTGCAATGGCGCAATCTCTGCTCACCGCAACCTCCGCCTCCTGGGTTCAGGCAATTCTCCTGCCTCAGCCTCCCGAGTAGCTGGGATTACAGGCGTGCCAAGTATTCTTTTGCATGTTAATGCACTGTAATTAGCATAAAGTGAGCCGTAAGGATGACTAGAGGTTACTTTCATGACCATCTTTGTTTTGGTGGGTTTTGGCTGGCTTCTTTAATGCATCCTGTTTTATCAGCAGGATCTTTAGGACCTGTGGCTTGTCATAACCAGTCTTGCCAACTCCTCTCATCCTGTATGTGAGAATGCCTAACCTCCTGGGAATCTAGCCCCTCAAGTCTGAGCCTCATTTTATTCAGCTTCTATTCAAGATGGAGTTGCTGTAGTTCTACTAGAGCCTTTTGACCGTGTTACTCATGTTTTTTGAAGGTGTTCTGAAAAAAAGATACTGAGCTTTTAAATGTATACATTTAAAAAAAGATCCATAAAGATTATAACCTTTCCCTCTTGTCTCCAAGTTCCCTGAAAATTTAATTCTTTTTGGCTGAAGTCTTGTGTCATGGTCTAGTTCAGAGTCTAGGTCAGACTGCATTATCCTAGGTCTTTTGGATGAGAGTAAGAACCAGGGATTTGGAGGGCTAATATAGTTGTAAAGATAACCATTTTGTGTTCTTAGTCTTTGAGTGGCTTAATCTGAGTTACAAAAGTAGAAGGAGTAGTTGTGTAATAAATCTGTTTGGCCCAGTCCCCAGGAATATATCCATTCTGCTACTCCCCACCCTTCTGAAGGCATACAAAGGACAGCAGCACTGTTAATACCCCTATTCTGGACTTGTCTCCATTTATTCTCTACCTGTTTCTGGTTGCTTATCTCCATGACTTTGAAATACCTTGTGCCATACTTCAGCTGTTGATAGTTGCCTCCTCTCTGGCTTTGTTTCCTGTTCATCTCTGGTCAAAGTATGCTCCCTCCATTCCAAGAGAATTCTTAATGTTATCTTAGAGCTTAATAGCCAAATATATTCCAGTTCCCTTTACTTGGTCCAAGGAATAAGGCTTCTATGTGAACATTAGAAAACCCAGAGGACTGTTTCCAGACTTGCATGGGGTCCTCGTTTCTAAGGAAGGAATATTTACTGACTGCTGTATAAGTAGTGGACTTACTAAGATCTAGATCTGTCTAGTGATGTAAGGAGGCTGAGGAGAGATTATCACTAATAGCTAACTTTCGTAATGGGTTTATTGAGTGTCAGGCACTTTGGTAAATGCTTTACATGGATTGTATACATTTAACTTCTTTTTTTTTTTTTTTTTTTTTTTTTTGAGACGGAGTCTTGCTCTGTCACCAGGCTGGAGTGCAATGGCGTAATCTCGGCTCACTGCAGCCTCTGCCTCCTGGGTTCAAGCGATTCTTCCACCTCAGCCTCCCGAGTAGCTGAGACCACAGGTGTGCACCACCACCCTCAGCTAATTTTTCTTTGTATTTTTAGTAGAGATGGGGTTTCACTGTGTTGGCCAGAATGGTCTCGATCTCTTGACCTTGTGATCCACCTGCCTCGGCCTTCCAAAGTGCTGGGATTACAGGCGTGAGCCACCGCGCCCGGCCAACTTCTTTTTCTTTGGTAGAGACGGTCTCGCTCTGTCGCCTAGGCTGGAGTGCAATGGCATGATCACCGCTCACTGCAGCCCTGAACTCTTGGGCTCAAGGGTCCTCCCACCTCAGTTCCAGTAGCTTGGACTGCAGGTGCATGCCACCATGCCTGGCTAATTAATTTTTTCTTTTTATTTTTTTGTTTCTTCTATAGAAATAAGTTCCTACTGTGTTGCCTAGGCTGGTCTTGAACTTCTGGCCTCAAGTGAGGTCTTGAACTTCTGGACTCAAGTGGTCCTTGCACCTTGGCCTCCCATAGTGCTGGAATTACAGACGTGAGTAATTGTTAACAGCCAGGTTTATGTAATTTAATCTTCACAAGAGCTTCATGGGGAAACTGAAGCTCAAAGAGGTTAAGTAACTTTCCTTAAAATCAGACTTCTATATATTTAGAGATGTATAAGTCACAAAGCATGTTACTAAATATATGAGTAGATTTCTTCACACCTTAACTACTGAAATGAAGTGGAATAGATGCTGACATTTAAGGTGACAAGGCCCATCAAAAGTGCTATGCAAACACAGGTGTGACTTTAGAGATTTGTATTAATGTAGGAAATTAAAGCATTAACTGTAATTTTACTGCGATCTTTCATTTTAGCTGACAGTTGTTGGCAGGAATGGAAACCAAATACATTAAATATACCATTAGTAGTTTTCTCAATATAATATGTGTGCCATCTCTAGGGAAAACATTATATTCACACAACTTAGTTGTTGAGTTTGTTTTTTAGCCCATGGTTTTTCTATGCCCTTTTTGTTTTTCTTCTCTGCTACCTTTTATTTATCTTTTTAAAAACATGTTTCAAATGACATTGTATATTGTAGTTCATGTTCAACAGTTGACTCATGTAATATTCAAAGATCAGTGTAAATCAAAATCCAGGCAGTAGATTAAAAATATATTTAAAAAATTTTTAATTAAATGTATAAGGCAATAGAATTTGTATTTGAAGTGAGAGTCATTATTTTAATATGTCAGGAAAAGAAAATATATAGACTTGAGTTGGTTTTTTTGCTGTCTCACAAGAGAGATGTCATAGAGGAAAGCCTACTGTTTCAAACTGGACCTTTCACAAGGATGGCTTGGTTCAGTCCAAGTAGTTCTGGACTGAACTATAGGGGCTGTCATCATTCCTGCTAGATATTCTGGGCATCCTTGTATTTTTGGTGTTTGTAACAATGATTGGCAAATACAACTGATGTTTAGTGGACAGGAGATGAGGATGCTGGTGCACCTTCAGTGCACTGAATAGTTCTGTATGACTACGGATTTTCCCACATCCTTCTTGAGTTTTTATATTCATGTGAACAACAACAACAACAAAACCCCAGAAACCAAAAAAACTAAATTGTTTCTAATTATCTGAATCTAGAACTAAACACTGTTCTATAAATCAGGACAAAATATTTTTTTCTCTGTGTTTTTGCTATACCCTCATTGTTCCTGTACTGCAACTATCCTGTGAATTGAGGAAGATAATAGTTTCGTTCTGAATGTTTCTGAGTTTGCTTTTTTGGCAAAGCACATCACTGATGTGGTATTTGAAAGACCAGCGCATACACAATGTCAGTCTGCACTGGTAGGTGGGTTATTCTTGATGTTTTTACTAATGGGTGTGGTGTCTAACTACTTGATCGTATTCTCGCGCCCTGTGTCTGATCAATTATGCCACTATTTTGTTTTAAATTTTTTAATATTTTAGTTGTGGAATGCTATTGATTTTAAAAATTGTGTAAGTAGATCATCTCTGAATTTTATTTTTGGATAGTAATGTGAGTATTGCAACATATTTTAAGTATTAAAATATTTAAAGACGCATCGGGTCTGATCATGTTGTTAACCACTAGTTCCCCCAAGGTGTGTTCCTTTGCCTTGCAGATTCTCAAGTTATGATTCTGTTAAGTTCTCCCCTGTAGTATTATTAGCACTGACTGTAGCATATTTCTTAATTTTTTCTTTTTGGAAGATTTAAAGTAGTTTTGGCTTACAGTTCCACTTTTCTTTTTTAACACTTCTCTTTTTTAAAAAACATATGTTTTACCTCGCTAATACTAAAGTAGCTATCATTGCAGTCACACCGTTTTCATAACTAAGGTCATATCTGGATCTTTTCCTATTTTTTTGTAAAAAAAATAAAACAACAAAACTTCTAAAACTAAATCTTGAATATAACTTACTTTCAGTACCCTTAAGAACTTATTAGCAAAGGAGATGAAGGAAAGAGTCCAAAGTGAAAGTAATAATACTTCAGTCCCCTTCAAAAACAGAGTTCAAAACTCTTCATGTCTTGTGAATGCAGAGCTTCCCAGAATCCCTATGAAATAGGGCAAGCTAACTATCAGATAGGAAGGATTAAGACTGACTGACTGTTTACAGATTTTTTGGTGGTATATTCAGTTCTTTCTGTTTCCCTTGGAGTGGTCTTCATAGAGCATATAGTGAAGGAAGCCTTTTTCCCGAGCTTGTGCTGTTCATATAGTGAGGTTTCTAGTCTTTGGATCACTTTTGTAGAATCCTGGAAATCATCCATTTATGATTAGGACCCAAAATAGCCAGACTTGAGGAATCTAATCATAAAAGGAATTCTAATTTTTCAAAATTAAATATATTTATTTACATTTTGATGATGTTAATGTAAAGAAAACCATAGAGGAATTTCATAAATCAGAGAGAACTTTTGCCTTTGGATTAAGGGACTGCTGAAATTTAACTTGAAATCTTCAGGCTTTGAAGATAAATAAACCTCAGGGGAAGCATAGGGGTGGTTTGGGATGAGATAAGTGGGACAGGGTGATATCTTTCCCTTGCTGCTGCTGCTTTTTTTTAAAGACGGAGTCTCACTGTGTTGCCAGGCTGGAGTGCAGTGGCGCAATCTCGGCTCACTGCAACCTCTGCCTTCTGGGTTCAAGCAATTCTGGTGCCTCAACCTCCCGAGTAGCTGGGAGTATAGGCATGTGCCACCACACCTAGTTAATTTTTGTATTTTTAGTACAGATGGGGTTTCACCATGTTAGCCAGGATGGTCTCGATCACCTGACCTTGTTATCCATCTACCTCAGCCTCCCAAAGTGCTGGGAGTACTGGCGTGAGCAACCATGCCTGGCCTCCCTTGCTTCTTTAAGAAGGCTCAGTGGCTGCTAGAGCTCTTTTCTGAGGATTAGCTGGTGATAGATGAGCTTTGTTCCTTTTGTTTTCCAGCAGCAGCAGCCTTAGTGCAACAGTTCCTCAGTGCTGCGTGGTTCTTTCTTCTCTTTACAGCTTGAACATAGAGGCCCATCATCTGATTTTTTTCTGACCATAGTATAACCTCTACTTTTGTGGACGTTTCCTAGATGCCATATACTTCGTTTACTTAACATTACTTTAATGATACCGTCTTTTTTTATTTCAAGAAAATGTGCTCATGTATATTCCACATTGATCTTGATTCTGGTTTTACGTTTTTTGTGACGTAAGTTTGTCATTTTGGGAAATGGTGGAAGATGAGACTAGCAAGATAGGAGGGCAGGGGGGAATTGTGGAAGGTTTTTGAGGATCAGGGTGACAAGTTATGATCTAGTATGATGAAGAGAACTTCAACAGCTGAGTAAATAGAGGAGTGGGGAGTGGAGACCCAAGTTGAGACATGAGTAATTAATTACTGGTTGAGTTTCCCTTATCTAAAATGATTGGGATCAGATGTGTTTTGGATTTTGATTTTTTTTTTTTCTTCAGATTTTGGAAAGTTTGTCTTATGTACTTACTGGTTGAGCATCTGAAAATCCAAAATGCTCCAGTGAGCATTTAATCTGCGTGTCATGTTGATGCTCAGAAAGTTTTAGATTTTGGAGCACTTTGGATTCTGTATTTTCAGGTTTGAGATGCTCAACTTGTTCAATGTTGAGACTTATGTCCGAGTCTTCTTAGGATATTGCCAGTGTTCAGGTTAATGATAAAGAGAATTATATGTTGAATGAATACTGAATGACCAAATGGAAGACTGAATGACAGTCTGAACTATAGCAGTAGCTGTGAGAATGTAAAGAAGTGGGCAGATGTGGTAGACATTGTGGAAATAGCCTGAAGACCGGATGGCTAATGGAATGTGCAGTGAGGATGACTCCAAGCTGTCTGGCATAGAGGGCAAGAGTAGTGTAATGTTAGTAATGCTAGTGAATATAAAAAAAGGAGTATGTTTTTGGGTTAGGATAGTACATTTGATGTGAAAATATTGCTTGTGAGTGCTATGGGCTAGTGGAGATAGACAGTGGACAGTTCAAAATGTTAGCCTGAGTTCAGGAGATTGTGGTTGAAAGTATATAATTACAATACCACAGAAAACAGTATTTGCAGCTGTAAAAATGAAGCTTGCTAAGTAAGGGAGAGAGGATGAATGAGAAGATCTGGGAAAATTAATCTTACAGTAGATTTCTCATGACCCTATGTAAAATACTGAACCTTTCAGTGCCTCATTTTCTTCTATAAAATGAGGATAATTATAGTATCTCCTTAAAAGAATTGTTGTGAGATTGAATGGAATCATCTTTGTAAATTTCATAGGGCTTGGCAGGCACATAGAAAATACTCATTAAAGGTTAGCTATCTTATTAAGTACTTTGGTTATGTACATAAAAATGAACTGATTCTAATACCTTTAATTCTAGAAGTTGTATTGAATGTTTAAAATTAAACAGATGTTCTTATTAGCAGTGATGTTTTTATTTTTCAAGTTAGGACTTTGTGGTTTCTGTAGGTTTGGTTAGTTGTAATCTTGGAACTGTTTTTTTGTGATAAATATGTAATTCACGTTTGGATATTTTTATTTAAAGTTCTTATTTTTCTTGATATCCTTTAAGATGCAGGCTTTACTTTTGGTTGAATATATAATGTTTTCCTTTGATTAGAGTGGAGTAAATGAAGGGTGATGATACTAAAACTGAATCTTGTACCTGACAGGTTTCTTCCAGTGAAAATGGGCTAGGAGAAATCCAGTTGTATTTGGTACGCTTTTTTTTTCTGTGACAAGATTATTATGCTCTAGAAGTGTCATCTGGGGGAGCCAAAGCACTGTACTATAATACTTAAACCAGTCCATTCAGTGTAGAAGGGGAAAAAAAATACTGTCATGAATTGAAGTTCATGATTTTCAGGTGTTTGTATGTTTTTTTTCTTCTGCTTAATAGTAAGTGGCTAGAGGGATTTGTTAAATAGTAAATGAATAAAACTAAATGCAGAGCACATATATAGCTAGAATTTTAATTTTTAAAATTTGTGTTTTAGTTCTATTGCTATTTTAAGGGTAACGAGAAATTAGCATTTTCAGTTGGATATGTATCATATCCCTTCGAAGCTATAGTTGCTTTAACTTAGACTCTTAATTCCTTGTCTAACTGAGACCTATGGTGAGATGCTTAAAAAAAAAAAAAAAGGCAGTCTTTGGATTTTTCTAGTCATTGAACCGGCTAATATTTTCTGAGTTCCTGTAGATACAAAGCACTGTAAGTTATATTTACAGTATCACCACTTGAGTAAGTACTTAAAGACACAATTTTGGAACTGTTTGGTTGATTGGTGTACATCATAGCTATTGTTTGGTTTCTCTAGATAGAGATTGTTCAGGGATGTAATAGGATCTGCATACAAATAGATTGCAGTTTGTGTTGAGAAAGGATAACTTACTTTTAAAATTCTGTCTCTCCCAGCTTTCATTTAGTGTGTTGTATACCACTTAAAATGGATTAGATTTTCTTACTCCTGTTTAAAATAACCTTTTGCATGATTATTTTTATTTGCCACTGCTCTTGAGACAGGGGTGTGTGCATGCACACATGCATAGTAGAAGATCTTTGGTTTGGGTGGTATTTATAGCAGGATAAAGAGATGATTTATTTGAACTTTTTAGTAGGTTACTATCTGTAGTCTTAGGAAAAGTCTATTTTTGAATTTCACTGCTTTTTTTTTTTTTAAAGCAGTTGCTAGAACAGAGGGGCAACTTGTCTTCATCAGAAACTGGGGTTTAACAGATGTTAGAAGTGATATATTCTTCTTCCACCATCCCTTAAACTCTTCTATTTTGTTACCTGACTTCTTTTGTTAAGTTGCTTTCTTTCTTTTTTTTTTTTTTTTTAGCTAATAGGAATGTTTTAGGTGGGTTAAGAGAAGAAAAGTTTTTTTTTAAAAAGCCACCATTATTCCGTGTGAGAGAGAATGTAATTCCTATAGAGAAAAGTAATTAGCTTGGTGTGTTGTAATGGCAGCTTTGTTACTTTTTTGTATTCTTTCTCTTTCTTCCTTTAACCAAGAAGATTGACAGGCTACTTTCTTTTCTATGAGTGCTTTTCTTTAAAACTATATAATTGATTGCTTAGCAAAATGAACCTTGGCTTCAGCAGTATCGAATGGCAAAAGGGGGAAGAAACTCATTTTTCCCTTCCTTCCTTTCCTGCTTCTCTCCCTGCTTCCATGCTTTCCTTCCTTCTTTTCCCTGTTTTTTAAAAAATGCTATTTGAATCTAGTTTGGGTAAAGTTGACCTTTAGGAAGTTGAAGGAGAAAACTGAAATTAAGTATTTTTCTTGTTTTATGAGTATTGTGTTAATTTCCTCCAAATGACAGAATTAGTCTAAATGTTGAGAAGGGCTAAGTTTCAGCAAATGAAGTTAAGCCTAATTTGTATTTCTTTATGTTTACTGTGTATGTGGTAAAATCAGATAATTAATAAAGGTTTAAAGGGATTCTAACTGATAAATTCACCATTTCACCGTCTTAAACATAACATAATTTCCCTAAACTATGCAAAATGCTAATTAAAGGGTTTAATTTGCAAATCATCACCATTTGATTAGAGGCAGATGCTGATTATCTGCACAATTCTAAATGGACCTTTCAAAGATGGCTTTCATTACTTAAAATCAGCTTGTCAAATTAAGACATAAACTTAAGGAATAACAAATACCGGCAGTTAACTATATACTTTCAGCATAAGGCAGGGCAAGATAATTCACAAATGCTGTGTACCAGAGACTCCATGTATACAATGTCATTATGAATTTCAGTAGTCCCAAAGTTTAAGAGTTGAACTTTGGACTTTTTATTGAGCTCATTAGATTCTCTATTCATACCTTTGTTGGTCCTTTGGGTCTTTGACTTTTGTCCTGGCTTTTTTTCCTTCCTGCTGTGAGTCAGACAGCACAAAGGAACAGAGGCAGCCTTGTGCGTGTGCGTTCACACTATGCGTAGAAATGGTCAGAACATAGCGTGGTGGCTCACGCCTGTAATCCCAGCATTTTGGGAGGCCGAGGCGGGTAGTTCACTTGAGGTCAGGAGTTTTGAGACCAGCCTGACCAACATGGTGAAATCCCGTCTCTACTAAAAACACAAAAATTAGCTGGACATTGTGGCGGGTGCCTGTAGTCCCAGCTATTCGGGAGGCTGAGGCAGGAGAATTGCTTGAACCTGAGAGGCAGGGGTTGCAGTGAGTTGAGATTGTGCCACTGCACTCCAGCCTGGATGACAGTGAGACTGTCTTAAAAACAAACAAACAAACAAAAAAACAGAATATTTAACAGACAGATAGGTATACCAGGATCCCTTTATAGGTGACCAAATCTTCCTCTTCCACCTCTAAGAGATGTGGCAGGAAACAGACAACAGGTATGGGTCAGTGTTAATGTCAGGAAGCAGGGGAAACATCTTAGTTCAATAATTGAACAAGAATTTGGATCCAGGCACCCAGCCTTTGTATTCTCCCTGGCTTGTCTTTTTCTCAGAGTGAAGACGGAAAACTATTTTTAGACTGATCAAGTGTGTCTGTGGCTAATTTAAGGCTAAGACTAGGGAAACCAAGGCAGAAACTGCATTACTTTTTTTTGAGACAGGGTCTCATTCTGTTGCCCAGGCTGGAATGCAGTGGTGCAATCATGGCTTACTGCAGCCTCCACCTCCCTAGTCTCAGGTGATCATTCCACCTCAGCCTCTCCAGTAACTGGGACTATAGGCATGTGCCACCACACCAGGCTAATTTTTTTTACCTTTTTTTTTTTTTTTGGTAGAGATGGTTTTTGCCATATTCCCTGGGTTGATCATAAACTCCTTGGCTCAAGAGATCTGTCTGCCTCAGCCTCCCAAAATGTTAGGATTGCACGTGTAAGCCACTGTGACTGGCCAAAACTTAACTACTTCTAATCCAAGTAGAAATACATGGCTGAATAACAGAAAATGTTTGGGGTTTTGCATTCAAGACCTAGGGTGTTAGGATAGGGAATCTGAGGTATAGACATATGAATCCTGCCTTGATCTGCACCAAGATCAGGGGTAGTATGATGAGGGCATGCTGTCTAAGTGGGGATTCTCCAGAGAGGTGATACAGCTTGTGGGTGAAGAGCACAGGCTCTGGTGCTGTAACACCTGGGGTTGAATACCAGTGCTGCTATTTACTGGTTGTTTTTCCTCTCTGACTTGGTCTCCTTATCTGCAAAATAGAGAATGTAATAGTAAAACCTCCTAAGTTTGGGAGGCTTTAATAAGTTAGTACATTTTGTAAAGTACTTGTAACAGTGTCTAGCATATAGTAAGTACACAATGAATATTAACTATTATTATTCTTATTTGTTACCATTCCAGCTTTTGTATGAGATTTACAAGTGATGATATATAGGGAGAACACTGGATTTCATCCCCAGTATCCACTTGAGTTGTTTAAATGTGCTACAAATATATGTATGGGAATAAGAACGTCAGTAGTATAAAGCTAAAAAGCTAATAGAACTTAGAATACTAGAGTTTCATAGAATAGCCACAGATTTGAGTAACCACAGATTTGAGTCCAAATCTTTTAGTGCAGTGTGAGGTTAGGGATATAATGAATAACCACAGATATGAGTCCAAATCTTCAGTGTGAGGAGGTTAGGGATGTAATGAATAACCACAGATTTGAGTCCAAATCTTATCTTCATGCACTGTGAGGAGGTTAGGGATATGTGTAAATAGTTGCTAAACTGACAGCTATTGGAAGAGCCTGATGATGAGTATGTTTTATGTTTGAATTCAAAGGGTGAAAGATGAGGTTCCTTTAAATTTAGTTATTTTTTAACTTTTAGAGCATTAGATTTGTGATAAGATAAGGGATAATAGAGTGCTGTTGATTTTATCCTGGCTAAGATTAATAGTGTAGTTGTCACTGCTATGCCTTATGTCTCTAGAATCTGTCCATCTCCTTTCAGTTTCATGGTCACTATTCTAACTTGGGCTACCATGATTACTTACCCAAGCCATTCTTTTTTTTTTTTTTTTTGGAGACAGGGTCTTGCTCATCCAGGCTAGAGTGCAGTGGCATGATCTTGGCTCACTGCAACCTCTGCCTCCTGGATTCAAGCGATTGTTCTGCTTCAGCCTCCCGAAGGTGGGACTACAGGCTTGTGCCACCATGACTGGTTCATTTTGGTATTTTTAGTAGAGACAGGATTTTACCATAATGGACAGGCTCGTCTCAAACTCCTGACTTTGTGATCGGCCCGTCTTGGCCTCCCAAAATACTTGGATTACAGGCATGAGCCACTGTGGCTAGCTTCCTCTGTGTTCTTTAACACTCTGTACCTCTTCTGTCAGGGCACTTATACTTGAGGGTAATCACCCACCTGTCTTGTAGTGGGCTCTAAGTCTCCTGAGAGCAAAGGACTCCTCTTTTTTATTACCTAACACAATGTCTAGCCTATAGGAGGTCCTCAGTATGTGTTGGTTGAACAAAGGAGTAAATAAATGAAGTAGCCACCTACAGATGTTCACCAGAAGATACATTACCTGAGCCCCCTAGAAACTGTTTGACCTTTTGAATGTTTATTGCAAAGTTTAATTACTAAGTAGTTTCTTCTTCATTTGTGCTAACAGCTTCATAAAATGGATGGATCAAGCAATAGTGTGTAATTAGCGAACTGCATCCACAGAGTCAAGATTCAAACCACTTTTGGCTAATTTTGTACTTACGGACATCTGACTGACCTTGTATTAAAACTTATTAGACAGACTGAGTGGGAAAGTAAAAGTCTTGATTCAGTAGATGCTGGAGAACAGTAAAACACAGAAAAATTTGCAGGTTGATGGGATTTCCCAGATTCAGTATGTGGTGAATCTCTGAAGTTCAAAATCCTTCAAGAAGGTTGCTGGGGTATGCTGGGTATCAGAACAGGAGGGATGTTTCTTTTTAACACCTGGCACAGCTGCAAACTAGGTGGTCTGAAATTTGCAAGTAGTTTTCTCAGTTTTATCTCATCTTGAAGCTTTCATGTGGGTTTAACAATTATTCAATGAAACTGAAGTCAGTGTAGCTAAAATTGCATATTTTTAAAGTGTTAAGAATGAATATAAGTTATGTTCTTTATGAATGAGTATGCCAATATTTCGTATTCTCTATTGGTAGTATAGTGAAAATTAATTGTTTTCGCTCTAAGTATTATAAATAATAAAGATATTTAGGAGTGTATATGCTTAAATCAAATGAATATTTGGCCTTTTAGGAGATCACCTTAGCTGGTATAGTGGATTAAAAATGGCCTCAAATTATTTGATATTTTCTCATTGAGAGGTGGGATCTATGTCACCACCCCTTGAATCTCAGCGGGTTTAAAAAATTATGGTTAAATACACATAATATTTACCTTTTTAGCTATTTTCAAGTGTACAGTTCTTGGTCATTAAGCATATTCACACTGTTGTGCAACCATCCCCATTCATATCCAGAACTTTTTCATCTTCTCCAGCTGAATGAAACTCATTACCCATTAAATACTAACTCCTCATTTTTCCCCTGCCCACCTCTTGACTTGAGTGGGTTTTAACAAATAGAGTATGGCAGCAGTGACAAGAGTACCAGTTTTTGTGTACAGACTTTAAGTAACCGGGAGCTTCTACTTTCTGTCTCTGGCACACAGTCTTCAGGAGCTCTGGGATGCCATTAAGAATTCTAAGTAGAATTTGATGGAGAAATCTGTTCTGAAACCTGGTAGTAACTAGTAACTGCCATGCTGGAGAGGCATGCTGACAGTTCCAGTTGAGCCCAGCCTTTTAGGCACCATTGTCAAGGTGCCATAGGTGAGAGTAGAGCCACCTAAGAACCTCCAGATTAATCTGTTCACCAGCTCAATACCTCTGTTAACCTCGTTTGGTGCCACATAGAGTAGACACATTGCCCGCAGCACCCTTTCTGAATACCTGACCATCAAAATTGAGAGCTGTAATACAATGGCTATTACTTTCAGCTGTTAAATTTTGGGATAGTTTGTTATGCAGTGATAGACAATTAGAACTGGTAGCTTAGCTAGAGAGCTTCTGGCTTATTGCGTTTGAGCTGAAAATAACAAATAGTGCATCTGAAATTCCTCAAAACAACTGTACCATGATTTGGAAATACTATATAAAATGTAATGAAAGATACTATTAACAATTTAATAGGCTGGGCATTGTGGTGCACACCTGTAATCCCAGAACTTTGGGAGGCCAAGGCAGGCAGATCCTGAGGTCAAGAGTTCGAGACCAGCCTGGCCAACCTGGCAAAACCCTGCCTCTACTAAAAATACAAAAATTAGCCGAGTGTGGTGGCTGGTGCCTTTAATCCCAGCTACTCTGAGATTACAGGCTGAAGCAGGAGAACAGCTTGAACCCAGGAGGCAGAAGTTGCAGTGAGCTGAGATTGTGCCATTGCACTCCAGCCCTGGTGGGAGATAAGAGCAAGACTGTGTCAAACAGAACAAAACAAAACAACTAATAATATCGAAAATGAAATTCCAATAATTAAGTAAGTGGAGAAGACAACTCTGAGGAGCTCCGATTACTTAGAAGGGATACAAATAGGAAAATTGTTGATAAATGCTTTTTACCTTTCAGAAATTTGATTGGTGAATCTGCTTAAAAATACCTGAGAAGTTTGTGACTTTTTCAGTTTGAAGAAGAGATTTGCCAGGATTCTGAGAATCCTTTAAATTCTTCCAAAGATAGCTTATTATGTTTAGTACGCTGGAAAGTAATATAATAAGGTATAAGGTCTGATAAAATAAGGTTGATCTTTTTTTTTTGAGCATTTTTTTAATGAGCTTATTGGACATTGTATATCTTCTTTGGAGAGATGCTGTTTAGATCCCATTTCTTTCTTTTCTTTTTTTTTTTTAAATTGTATTTTAGGCTCTGGCGTACATGTGCACATGCAGCATCCTGCAGGATTGTTGCCATGGTGGTTTGCTGTCTCCATTCTCCCGCTCCCCCCTGCCCTGTTGCCTACATCAGGCATTGCTCCCGGTGTTATCCCTCCCTATCCTCTCCCCACTGCCACTGTCCCTCCCCTCCATCCCCGCAACCATCTAGCCCAGTGAGTGTTGTTCTCTTCCCTGTGCCCAAGTGTTCTCATTCTTCATCACCCACCTATGAGTGAAAACATGCAGTGTTTGATTTTCTGTTTTTTTTTTTTTTTTTGTGTGTGTGTGTGTGTGTCAGTTTGCTGAGAATGATGGTTTCCAGATTCATCCATGTCTCTAGAAAGGACATGAACTTGTAATTTTTTTTATGGCTGCATAGTATTCCATGGTGTTTATGTGCTGCATTTTTCTTGTTCAGTCTATCGTCGATGGGCATTTGGGTTGGTTCCAGGTCTTTGCGCTGCAACAAACATAAGTGTGCATGTGTCTTTATAATAGAGCAATTTATAATTCTTTGGATATATACCCGGTAATGAGATTGCTGAGTCAAATGGAATTTCATTTCTAGATTCTTGAGGATTCACCACACTGTCTTCCACGATGGTTGAACTAATTTACACTCCCAACAGTGTAACAGTGTTCCTTTTTCTCCACATCCTCTCCAGCATCTGTTGTCTCCAGATTTTTTTTTTTTTTTTTTTGAAACGGAGTTTCGCTCTTGTTACCCAGGCTGGAGTGCAATGGCGCGATTCTTGGCTCACTGCAACCTCTGCCTCCTGGGTTCAGGCAATTCTCCTGCCTCAGCCTCCTGAGTAGCTGGGATTACAGGCATGCGCCACCATGCCCAGCTAATTTTTTGTATTTTTAGTAGAGACAGGGTTTCACCATGTTGACCAGGATGGTCTCGATCTGTTGACCTCGTGATCCACCCGCCTCGGCCTCCCAAAGTGCTGGGATTACAGGCGTGAGCCACCGCACCCGGCCCGTCCCCAGATTTTTTAATCATTGCCATTCTAACTGCTGTGAAATGGTATCTCAATGTGGTTTTGATTTGCGGTTTTGATTTCTCGAATGACCAATGATGATGAACATTTTTTCATATGTTTGTTGGCCGCATATATGTCTTCTTTTGAAAAGTTTCTGTTCATATCCTTCAACCACTTTTGAATGCATTTGTTTGTTTCTTATAAATCTGTTTTAATTCTTCGTAAATTCTGGGTATAAGTCCTTTGTCAGATGAGTGATTGCCAAAAATTTTTTTCCTATTCTGTTGGTTGCTGGTTCACTCTGATGATTGTTTCTTTTACTGTGCAGAAGCTCTTAAGTTTAATTAGATCCGATTTGTCTCTTTTGGCTTTTGTTGCCATCACTTTTGGTGATTTAGTCATGAAGTCCTTGCCTGTGCCTATGTCCTGGATGGTGTTGCCTAGATTTTCTTCTAGGGTTTTTATGGTATTAGGTCTTATGTTTAAATATTTAATCCAGCTGAAGTTAATTTTAGTGTAAGATATACAGAAGGCGTCCAGTTTCAGCTTCCTGCATATGGCTAGCCAGTTTTCCCAACACCATTTATTAAACAGGAAATCCTTCCCCATTGCTTGTTTTTGTCAGGTTTGTTGAAGATCAGATGGTTGTAGATATGTGGCATTGATTCCTAGGCCTCTGTTCTGTTCCATTGGTCTGTATCTCTGTTTGATACCAATACAATGCTGTTTTGATTGCTGTAGACTTGTAGTATAATTTGAAGTCAGGTAGTGTGATGCCTCCAGCTTTGTTCTTTTTACTTAGAATTGTCTTGGCTACGCGGGCTCTCTTTTGGTTCCATACGAAGTTTAAAGTGGTTTTTTCCAGTTCTGTGACGAAGGGCAGTTGTAGCTTTATGGGGATAGCATTGAATCTATAAATTACTTTGGGCAGTATGGCCATTTTCACAATACTGATTCTTCCTAACCATGAGCATGGAATGTTTTTCCAGCTGTTTGTGTCCTCCCTTATTGCGTTGAGCAGTGGTTTGTAGTTCTCCTTGAAGAGATCTTTTACATCCTTTGTTAGTTGTATTCCTAGGTATTTTATTCCCTGTGTAGCAGTTGTAAATGGGAGTTTGCTCATGATTTGGCTCTTTGTCTGTCTGTTGTTGGTATATAGGAATGCTTGTGATTTCTGCACATTAATTTTATATTCTGAGACATTGACAAAGTTGCTTATCAGCTTAAGGAGGTTTTGGACTGAGTCAATGGGGTCTTCTAAATATACAATCACGTTGTCTGCAAATAGGGACAATTTGACTTTTTTTCCTAATTGAATGCCCTTTATTTCTTTTTCTTGTCTAATTACTTTGGCTAGAACTTCCAATACTATATTGAATAGGAATGGTGAGAGAGAGGGCATCCTTGTCTAGTGCCAGTTTTTAAAGGGAATGCTTCTAGTTTTTGCCTGTTTAGTATGATATTGGCTGTGGGTTTGTCATAAATAGCTTTTATTATTTTGAGATATATTCCATGGATACCTACTTTATTGAGACTTTTTGGCATAAAGGACTGTTGAATTTTGTCAAAGGCCTTCTCTGCATCTATTGAGATAATCATGTGGTTTTTGTCTTTGATTCTGTTTATGTGGTGGATTACGTTTATAGATTTGCATATGTTGAACCAGCCTTGCATCCCCAGGATGATGCCTGCTTGATCACGGTGGATAAGCTGTTTGATGTGCTGTTGGATTCAGTTTGCCAGTATTTTATTGAAGATTTTTGCATCTGTGTTCATCATGGATATTGGCCTGTAGTTTTCTTATTTAGTTGTGTCTCTGCCAGGTTTTGGTATCAGGATGATATTGGTCTCATAGAAAGAGTTAGAGAGGATTCCCTTTTTTGTAGTGTTTGGAATAGTTTCAATAGGAATGGTACCAGCTCCTCTTTGTATGTCTGGTAGAATTAGGCTGTGAACCCATCAGGACCTGGGCTTTTTGTGTGGTAGGCTATTAATTGCTGCCTCGACTTCAGACCTTGTTATTGGTCTATTCAGGGTTTCAGCTACTTCCTGGCTTAGTCTTGGGTGTGTGCAAGCATCCAGGAATTTATCCATTTCTTCCAGATTTACTGGTTTATGTGCATAGAGTTGTTTGTATTAATCCCTAATGGTAGTTTGTATTTCCAAGGAATTGGTGGCGATCTCTCCTATATCATTTTTTATTGCATTTATTCGGTTCTTCTCTCTTTTCTTTTTGTTAGTCTACTGTCTATTTTGTTGATCTTTTCAAAAAACCAGCTCATGGATTTATTGATTTTTTGAAGGGTTTTTTGTGTCTCTGTCTCCTTCAGTTCTGCTTTGATCTTAGTTATTTCCTGTCTTCTTGTTTTTGAGTTTTTTTTAATCTTACTGCTCTAGCTCTTTCAATTTTGACAATAGGATATTGATTTTAGATCTTTTCTCGTTTCTCATGTGGGCATTTATTGCTGTAAATTTTCCTCTAGCCACTGCTTTAAATGTGTCCCATGGATTCTGGTACATCGTGTCTTCATTCTTGTTGGTTTCGAAGAACGTATTTATATCTCCCTTCATTTCATTGTTTACCCATTCGTTATTCAGAAGCAAGTTGTTCAGTTTCCATGTGATTGTGCAGTTTTGAGTACTTTTCTTAATCCTGAGTTCTGATTTTATTGCACTGTGGTCTGAGAGCCTGTTTGTTACGATTTCTGTTCTTTTGCATTTGTTAAGGAGTGATTTACTTCCAATTATGTGGTTAATTTTAGAGTAAGTGTGATGTGGTGCTTGGATATCTTTATTGACTTTCTGTGTTGTTGATCTAATATTGTCAGTAGAGTGTTAAAGTCTCCCACTATTATTGTGCGGGAGTCTGAGTCTCTTTGTAGGTCATTAAGAACTTGCTGTATGTATCTTGGTGCTCCTGCATTGGGTGCATATATATTTAGGATTGTTTGCTCTTCTTGTTGCATTGATCTTTTTTCCATTATGTAATGCCCTTCTTTGTCTCTTTTGATCTTTGTTGGTTTAAAGTCCATTTTATCAGAGACTAGGATTACAACTCCTGCGTTTTTTTGGCTCTCCATTTGCTTGGTAGATCTTCTTCCATCCCTTTATTTTGAGTCTGTGTGAGTCTCTGCATGTGAGATGAGTCTCCGGAATGTAGCACAGCATTGTGTCTTGACTTTTTATCCAGTTTGCCAGTCTTTGTCTTTTGATTGGGTCATTTAGGCTATTTGCATTCAACGTTTATATTGTTATCTTTGAATTTGATCCTGCCATTTTGTTGCTAACTTACTGTTTTGTCTGTTAGTTGACATGGTTTCTTCATTGTGTCATTGTTCTTCACCATTTGGTACGTTTTTGCAGTGGCTGGTACTGGTTGTTCCTTTCCCTGCTTAGTACTTCCTTCAGGAGTTCTTGTAAGGCAGGTCTTGTAGCAACGAAATCTCTCAGCAATTGCTTGTTTGTAAAGGATTTTATTTCTCCTTCATTTATGAAGCTTAGTTTGACCGGATATGCTATTCTGGATTGAAAGTTCTTTTCTTTAAGAATGTTGAATATTGGCCCCCACTCACTTCTAGCTTGTAGAGTTTCTGCTGAGAGATCCACTGTGAGTCTGATGCTCTTTCGTTTGTGAGTGACTGGACCTTTCTCTCTGGCTGCCCTTAGGATTTTTTCCTTCATTTCAATCCTGGTGAATCTGACTATTATGTGCCTTGGGGTTGCTCTTCTTGAGGAATATCTTTGTGGTGGTCTCTGTATTTCCTGGATTGTTGGCCTGCCTTGTTATTTAGGGAATTTCTCTTGGATAATATCCTGATGAGTGTTTTCCAACTTGGAACCTTTCTCCCTGTCACATTCAGGTATGCCAATCAAGTGTAGATTAGGCCTTTTCACATAATCCCATAGTTCCTGGAGGCTTTGTTGGTTTCTTTTCATTCTTTTTTCTCTTGCCTTCTTGTTTTATTTCGTTGATTTGATCTTCTGTCGCTGATATCTTTTCTTCTGCTTGGTCGATTTGGCTGTTGAAACTTTTTTTTAAAGACTAGTCAAGTGCAGTAGTGAGAAGAAGGGAAAGTAGAACAAGGAGTTCGGTCTGTAACTGACTGTGAACAATCAATTGAGATAACTCACTACCTTTGGACCAGGCAGCTGTTGAAACTTGTATATACCTTGCGAAGTTCTTGTGCTGTGTTTTTCAGCTCCATTGGGTCATTTATGTTTTTCTCTAAGCTGGTTATTCTAGTTAGCATTTCATCTAACCTTTTTTCAAGGTTCTTAGTTTCTTTGCATTGGGTTAGAGCATGGTCTGTTAACTCAGAGAAGTTTGTTATTACCCACCTTCTGCAGCCTGCTTCTGTCAATTCGTCAAACTCTTTTTCTGTCTTGTTTTGTTCCCTTGATGGTGAGGAGTTGTGATCCCTGGGAAGGGAAGAGGTGTTCTGGTCTTTGATGGTTTCATCCTTTTTGCACTGTTTTTTTTTTCCATCTTCATGGATTTATCTCCCTTTGATCTTTTAAGTTGGTGATTTCAAGAGAAATCTCTTGAGTGGACATCCTTTGTTGTGGTTGGACCTATATCTTTTTTAGCCTATAGAGGCGCTGCTGGGCTGCCTCCGATTCAGTCAGATTGCTGTGTGAGTGGTCTTCCCCTGGGGTTTGTTTGCCGGTGAAATTAGCCCCACCTTCCCAATGGCGTCTCTCCTTTCCTGAGCTCTATCTTCCTGGTTGGGGCGAAACTGGTGTATTTGCTGCCAAGTAATCTGTGCCCCAGCTTCAGTTTGAGTTTTGTGGTGGGTGGGGCCTGCCAGGCCTTATGACCTGTTTCCCTGCTTTCAGCTCTGCCTCTTTCTGTGGGACCAGTTATTCGGGCCTGCTGGCATTAATCCAAACTTATGTCTCAGTCCCGCTGACAACTTAAGGCACCAGGCACCAGCTGTTGCTCAGATTTGCATTGCGCATGGTGCCCCTCAGTCTGGTGGGGCTCTTGTGGACTGTGGGTTGCAGGAGGGATGAGGTAAGCACAGTATCTGAATCGGAGCTCGGAGTGGGTGAAGTCCCCCGACCCTCCGAGCCGGCTGCACTTTCCAGGTGGGGACGAGTCCCACCCTGTCTTGGTTCATTCTCTCTGGGCAGCTCTTGCCTTGCTTTGGCTCCTTCCCTGGGCTATATTCAGAGTCCTCCCAGTACCCCCAAAATGAACCTGGCACCTCATTTGGAATCCTGAAGTCCTCTAGCCCTCTGCATCTCAAATGCTGGGAGCTGCCTTCCCATGTTGCCTCCTCTCTGCCATCTTGGCGCTGCCCGGTTGATGTTTTTATGTGGTGCTCTTAGCCTCTTAGAGTTTGCCAAAATTTAAAGTAGACCAAGTTAATGAGTGTATTTCATAGCATAGATTGTGGACAGTCCTTTCTGCCTGCTAAATTCAGTTCAGCTCTGATGGTGAATACCTAATGTGTTCAGAGAACTGTGTAGGTGCTTTGGGGGATTTAAAAACACTTTCTTAAGTAGGAAGAGGTATAAATAATGATTAAAAGCAATCATAAGTTACTGTAGACACTATGTTATGCAGGCTTCTTAATTTTTGTATGCCATTTCTAAATGGTTGCAGATTTTTCTCCTTTTATTTTCAGCATTTAATGCTTTGTATTGGCTCTTGATATATGGAGTTTGGATTGCGGAAGGTAAGGCGGAGATTTTAATTTACATGGAAGTCTTTGGAAATTATTTCTTACAGAAAAATTGAAGATAGATAAAATAAAAAAATACAATTTCATAAATCCAGGGAAGCAGGACAGTTGTGGCCTAATAATACCTTTTGTGTTGGCAGGCAGATTTGCTGATATTATGACACTTTGCTTAAGGAATGAGAGTATCATGGTGAATGCAAACATATATGCAGCTGTTAGAGTTTGCTGCTCAGCTTTCTGGATTCCTTAAGCTGTATCACTTTTGGATTGTAATGATTTTACTGGAGGCGTGAAACAAAGTGAACAAGATAAATTCTCTTTTAAATTTCCCAAGGCTGCTTTTATTTCTCTCTACAAAATAGAAATAATAATTTTGTCCTTTTTTTTCATAACACTAACAGTAGCAAGGAAAGTATAGATAAGAACAAGTGACATATTTTGAGTAAGTGGTTAATGTCAGGATCTTTATGGAGAACAGAATGGATCTAAAATGCATGAATTCGGTGTTCTCTCTCTTTTTCTTTTTTGCAGTTTTGGGGGGCATAAAATGAAAAAGGCCACATTTAGGTAGGATAGGAGAACAGGCTGTGGAAGGAGAAGGTATTTGATTACAGTGTGAATAAAATAAATATTTAGAACATTACAAGAATGTCAGCTGACACTCAGAGGTTCGTGTTAATGTTATAGGTTCCTCAAGGCTGAGGAAATATAAGATAAGATAAGAACTCTTATATTTCTGATGTAGAAGAATAGAAGGAAGGCTGTGGATTGATGGGCACAGAAAAATGGCTCTTTGGCAGTGTAGGTAGTGCTGCTTCCTGTCAAACTCTAGTGTTAGAACACTTATAAGCTGGATGTCCCTTCTGAGGATACTATCCTTCCTGAGGGCATTATGGCCTTTTCCTGTATTTGAATCCATGTTTTAAGTGCAGATGAAGCACTTGGAAACTGTGGCACTGTAAGTAGGGTTAGAACCATAACTTGGGATGAGGTGTAACCAAAGGAAGGAAGCTTCATGGACCTTGAAGTAAGATATATGTGTGAGTAGCCTTTCTCTCCTCCTTGATGCAGGGCACATGGATGAGGTGGCTGGGAAACAATTTTTTAAGTCCTTGTCAGTGTCAAAAAGAGGCTTGAAGGGGCTTTAATATCTCAGTCCCTTCCCCACCAAGGCATCACAAATTGACACACGGTTGATAAAAGGTGTGCTTTCTATACAAATGTGTCTTTTAAGGTAAGTCCTCTAGCAAAATCCCACTCCTAAATCCTGCATAGAAATCTTGGAACCACTGTTGTCCTGTATATTATTTTATAGCCGATACTTAATAAATGCTTATGTGTATCCAACATTATGTCATATGTTGTGGAAGGTTTGCACTAACATGTTTATAGTTGAAGAGAGCAGGAAATGACTGTTTTCGGGAAACAGAACAAGGTCAGATAATCTGGTGTTAGAATGTTTCATATGGTCTGTAAGAGTTATGGGGGAAAAAAGTGGCATTGCCATGGGCTGGATTAATGCAGAAAGGCATCATTTATCTGATAGCTGTGAACAGCAACTTAAAAGATAAGGCAGAAAGGAGGTAGCAGAGTTACTCCAGTGGGTGGAATATCGTGTGCCAACGGCAACTTTAAATGTCTGAATAATTTTCTGAGGAACTAAAACTATTGAATTAGGTCAACAGACAGGACACCTTTGTCAAAGCCATAGAGCTGACTTCTAATATTTTCAGTTACAAATATATATATTTGAACCTCTTTAGAATAAAGACCTCCCTTCCCTTCCTCCCAGGTAAAAAAAAATTAGCTGGTATTCTACCATCCATATGAATTTGTAATATATGATAGAAATATAAATTTAGTAACACCTGACTTATTAAAACTTAATTGCCAAAGATTTTATTTCCTATGGTCCATAAGAGAAAATTGCTACAAATCGATTTATTTTTCCTTACTCTTATTTCATTCTCCATTTGCTTGAACAAACATGAGTGCCTCAGTGGTTCATGTTGACTTTAAGCAAGTTTCTCCCTTTCCTCTCCAGCTAAAGAAAGCCATGCTTTTTTTTTTCTTTTTATTTTTGATATTATACTACTGTTAGCTGCTTGACCTGGAAGAGTTCAGTCATCATTATATTTTTCATGAATCGAAGTCCAGCCACCTCTCTTTGATCTTGAAAATACCTGACATGCTGCATAGTTTAGAAATATAGAACCAAGTTAAGTTGAACAGTTTTCTAGTGGGCTACATTGTAGCCCACTAAAAAATGGAAAAGGGAAATTACTTCCTTGTTTTTTTTGGAAAACATTTGCCAGTTGGAGCCTCCAAGAAGATTGAGTTTGAGAGGCCTTTAATTGTGCACCAAAAGGTTATTGCAGAAGATAACATAAGGGAGATGTCATAAAGAAGAAAATTTGAAGCTCAGTAAGAGAAAATTGTGTGAAAAAATGGG
This sequence comes from Callithrix jacchus, assembly GCF_049354715.1. Lineage (NCBI taxonomy): Eukaryota > Metazoa > Chordata > Mammalia > Primates > Cebidae > Callithrix > Callithrix jacchus. Next base: position 65,741,097 of record NC_133505.1, read on the forward strand.
CATTCTGCCAGTTAACTGGGTGCTTGATATAAATAGGTTGGAATTAAAGAAACAGTTGCAAATTTCAAAGACTTCATCAGTTTAACTTAGCTCAGGGAAAGTGGGGTGGTGGTGGGCACAAATTTCAGTTGTGAAAGCATCCTTACCACTCATTGAAGTTTTGCTTATCATTCATTAAATATTTACTGTTGGTGAGGTTTAGTAATATAAGATCAGAAAATTTGTTAATCTAATATTTAATGTTAAATTACTGAAATAAAATTTAAAATACATTTGGGTAAAAGTGAATTATGATCTTAGGCGTTCAATTGTGAACTGTTGACTGTCTCAGCCAAACTGGGCAAAGTATGGTGAGAGTGTGTAGATGGGAGACCCAACAAAATATATAAATGGTCCATCACCCTTGGGTCTACTCATCTACTGAAGAACCATGACACAATTATATACATAAGCAATTAGGAATAAAAAAAAATCATGTGTTTATAAGTATGAAGGAGACATACAAGAAAACATTAAATATTCATCTTTCCATACATGTCTGTCTTCATGTTGCATTAGTTTCAAGTGAAATATGGTTTTTTATATTTTATTGCTATATGCTATACCTTTTCATTCAAAAAAAAAAGAAAAGAGATTGTCTCCTTTATTGGAAGACATTTTTGCTGGATGTAGAATTCTAGTTTGGCAACTGTACTTCCTTTCAGCATATTAAGATACATCACTGCTGTCTTCTGGCTTCTCCTCTTGCTGTGGGGAGATCAGCTGTTAGTCTAATTGTAGCTCCTTTGAAGGTAAGATAGCCACCCTGCTCTTAGATACTCTATTTTTCTTCTGTTTGATTTAAATATTCTGTTTCTCTAGGAGTAGAATTCTTCTTATTTATCCTGTTGAGTTTTACCAGGCTTCTTGAATTTGTAGATTGGTGTCTTGTACTAATTCTGGAAAATTCCCAGCCATTATTGCTTCTAAACTTCCCTTTACCTGTTCTTTCCCCTCTCTGTCTGGGATGTTAGTCAGCTGTATTTTAGGTCTTCTTAGTCATTCAGTTTTCATCCCCAAGTTGTGTTTTCCTTCTTTTTTGTTCTTTCTCTGCTGAGTTACAGATTATTTCTTCTGAACTATTTCCCAGTTTGTTATTTGTCTATTCTGTTTTGTTTTACTCTCACTGAATTTTAAATTTTGGCTATTGTAATTTCTTTTATTTGTTTTTTTTTTTTTTTTTCCCCCCACAACTGTTATGTTACTCTTTACGGATTCCTATTCCTTGCAGTTATTTTAATATTTGTATTTCTTTTTCAAATTTGTTGTAGGCTGCTTTTTAATCTGTCTGGTAATTCTAAGATTTGAAATCTGTTCCTGCTGTTGTTTGTGATTGTCTCTCAGCCATGTTGCCTTATTTCCTTGTGTGGCTGGTTATCTTTAACTGGTGATTGCCCTCCCTCAGCCTTTTTTCAGGAAAATTTCAGGGTGAATGTGCTCTCCTCTGAGAGGTATGTGTTTGCTTTTGCCAGGTTTGTGGGAGTATTATTCAGGGGTATTATGTCAGATATTAAGTCCAGGACACTTTTTAAACCATATTTAAGATAGTGTGTCTCTGGCTTGTCCACACCGTGTATACTTTGAGTGGCCACGGCTTCTCAAAAACTTTTTCTACCGTTTCTTTTCCTGCTTTGCTCAGTGACAAGTCCTCCTGCCCTTCGTTCTTATGTTGTTGGGAGACGGATGGTAGGTCAATTCTGTTTCACTCTTTCCATGAGGATGTTATCCTTTGGGGCTCCGGTTTAATAGAGGGAGGGACTCCTGCAAGATCCTTCTGCTTGGCAGGCCCTAATCCTTGTCTTTTGCTACCTTGCCCTTTGAGACTGAAGATCTGAAGTATGAGGAGATGGTATTTGCTAGTGTCCTCAGGGCAAAAATGACTTTAGTTCTCGTGGGCTTGTCTCAAAATTTGGCCAGCCAGTTCCCTCTTAAACTAAATATTAGCTTAACAGCATTTAAAAAATGCTGTTAAGCTAGTATTTTAAAGTGTTTTGTCCGTCATTTTTGTTGTTTTCAGAGAAATGTAGATCTGAGTAACTTAAGAAATCAGAAACTGCTAATAGCACAGAGCCCATCTGCTGCTGTGCTGTTGGTGATGTTGCAAATTGTTCCCCTCGCCCCTTAACATGTTCTGAGCCTCAAGTCAAGAGAGACTGCTGGGCTGTAGAGGTGATGGTCTAAAGATTTATATGATTTTTTTTTAGTTTAAGTTAAAATACCTTCTTAAATTATTATGTCAAATTAACAGAGGAGCATTATTTCTTTGTTTAACTACCTTTGTGCTCATCTAGAGAAACTGTCAGGAAAGATGATCTTTTATTAAAGGCCCTGCTGTTAAATGTTCACTCAGGAATGATTCTGTCATCTTTAACTTCTTAGTATTTCTTTCCATCTTTCTTCAATTACATATTTTTCCTCCATCTCTGTCACATTGCCAATTCTAGGACTGCCTTATTACTGCTTGTTGGTCTAGCAACTTCTTAACTCTTTAATTACTAGCAGAATTGAACATCATTTTGCGTGTATGGATTTTTGTGCCCTTTCTGGAATTAATCTGTTTTTTTATCTTTTGATGAATTTATTACATCTTTTCATTAATACTTTTTAGTCTTTTGGGGTTTCATTACACAGAATATTTTTCTCTTATTCTATGCTTTTCTGTATTTCTTCAGTTTGAATACTGTCACTTTCCATAGTTTGTATATTTCAGTCAGTGAACATTTCATCAGGTATTTTGGTAAGAACTGGGAATATAGGCTACATGTGGTAGCTCATGCCTGTCGTCCCAGCACTTTGGGAGGCCGAGGCAGGAGAATTGTTTGAGCTCAGTCTGGGTAACATAGTGAGACCCATTCTCTACAGAAAATTAAAAATCAGTGGGGGCATGGTGGCACATTAGCGTGCCTATAATCCCAGCTACTTGGGAGGCTGAGGCAGGAGAATTGCTTGAGCTTCGGAGGTAAGGGCTATAGCGAGCTGTTCCAGCCTGAGCAATAGAGTGAGACCATATCTCAAAAACAAAGAACTGGGAATATAATTGTTATGACACATTTACCTGTGCTTAGGTTCATATGTTAGTGAGGGAGATCTATATGCTTATAATATTGTACATAAAAAAATATAGTAACTGTATTTTGAAGCAGACAGGCATATACAAGTATGGAGGTGGGAGTAACTATGCCTTAGGAAACTGGTGAAACTTTGCAGAGGTAATGTGTTAGCTGCATAAAAATGTTCCGGTAGAAACAGAGGATATGGAAAGACGTTTCAGATAGGGGAAGTATGTGTAAAGTCATAGAAGTGAAAGACATGGTACGCTATAGGAAGTGCAGATAGGTTGGTATAATTGGAGGGCAAAGTCTTTAGGGGAAGAAAATGGAAACTAGAAAGAGTTTAAAAGCCTGAGATAAAAAGGAACCTTGATGGACACAAACAGCTTGTGTAGTGGGGATAATGGAGTGAGTGAGTAGGAAGGACATGGAGATGTGGTTGGGGAAAATGTATGAGAGTTGAGGTGATGAGGTGCTTGTGAACTGTGCTGTGATTGTGGGAGTGGGTTGCAGAAGTGGAGTGTGAGTGGGTCAGAGGATGCCAGAGACTGTGTGAAATGAGTGCTAACTGGATCATATGGGTGTAGCAGTCCATTTGTACAGTGGCAAGAAGGTGGATGTTATGATGTTGACAAGATCTGGATTTGGACTGTGTCTGTTCCAGTTTTAGTACTGAATGTCCCGCATCCTGAGAAACCTCTTATTCCTGGGAAAACTGGATGGTTGGTCACCATAGTAAGATGCCATTAAGCGTATAATGAACTCGAGGCATTGAATAATGGAGAGCAGTAATCTGTAAGGGGGAAGGAGCTGGCTAGGGTGGAGGGAAAAGGAGGGAATAAGGTTATGTTAATTTATGCTAGCATAGTGTCCTCATGAGAGAGCAAGGAGGTAGAGGTCTTGATTAAATTACCTATTTTTTTTTTAAGAGATTTGTTTTCTTGGAGAAGAGAAGAAATATGCTGTAGTATAAGTAAATAATCTTCCATTTTTGGTGTTAATTTTACTATATTCCAAATGTGCCTATGCTATTAAAATAGAAACAGTAATAAAGTAACCAGACAATTGATTTTTATATTGATTAGCTTGGCACTATTACTGAGACATCAACCTACTAATTAGAATGTCAGGATATTAAATTATCGTTCATTTTCTAACTTTTAATGTTTTAGATGATTATAAATGACAAAAAAAATTTGAGTGAAGTACTATACCATCCTATCAATTTTAGTTAATTAATACCGCCACACAGTGTTAATTATTTCCTTTTTTATTTTCTATTTTTGTCTCTTTGCTAAAGATTTTTCCAATTAAAATTTGTTTCCTATTATATGGCTTTCCTTTGTACATTTAAATGAAGAAAGTATGTTGTAAGAATTGGATTACATTGGCTGGGCACCGTGGCTTATGCCTGTAATCTCAGCATTTTGGCAGGCTGAGGCAGGTGAATCACCTGAGGTCAGGAGTTCGAGACCAGCCTGGTCAATATGGCGAAACCCCATCTCTACTAAAAATGCAAAAAATTAGCCGGGCATTATGGCAGACACCTGTAATCCCAGCTACTCGGAGGCTGAGGCAGGAGGATCGCTTGAACCCAGGAGGCAGAGGTTGCAGTGATCCGAGATTGTGCCACTGCACTCCATCCTGGGCAACAGGGGTGATGCTCTGCCTCCAAAAAAAGAAAAAAAAAAATTGGATTGCAGATAGAAAAAAGTATTTAAAACTAACTTTTATTTCAGGTTGATAAATGTTTGAGTTATTTATCACTGTGTCAGAAATACCTCCAAACCTAAAACAACAATTCCAAAACCTAATGTTAAAACCTAGAAACAAAACTTTAATTATAAAACTTAAAACAGTACCCATCTTATTATATCTCACACTTTTGAGGGTTAGGGATTCAGATTGGGCTTACAGGACAATTCTTATGTTCCATATAGTATTATATATGGGATTCCTTAGTTGACAACTAGTCTGGTCTAGGGTGTCCCAGACAACATCATTCACATGCTTATGCATATGTGAGCATATGTGAGGACTTGGAGAAGGCTCGACTCTGCTGGAAGCCTTTCCATGTGATTCCTCAAATGAGGCAGTTAGACTTCTTACTTGGTGATCTAGGACTTCAAGAGAACAAGGCAGAATCTGCGAATCCTCTCAGAAAATAAACCTGGGCCTGGCAAGGCATCACTCATGTCTGTCAAAGTAGTCACAGGCCAGGCCAGATTCAAGGGGAGGGTCAATAGATCTTAGCTCTCAATGGAAGATGTGTCAGACTTTGCAGCCATCTTTAATCCCCATGTACTCCAGATTGAAGATTAGGTCACAGTGCATTTGGGAAACAAATTACCCTTTATAATCACAATATTTGCTACCAATATAGAACCTATATTTTTTTGAAATGGTAATAACAGCATTAAAAGTTATGATGTTTGCTTTTAGCATTTAATCTATTCACAAAGTTTTAATTTTTTAATAAAAGAAATGATTCCTAATTGTTTTATTGTGTGTGTGTGTGTGTGTATATATTATACATTTATTTTAGAAAAGTAGATTCTATTCCTGGCGTATGTTGTTTAGACCAGTGATGTATGCCAGAACCACTAATGGACTTTAAAAAAAATTACACCTCAGGGCTTCAATCTGTAGGTATGGGTGGCACCAGGAATCTGTAATTTTAAAAAGCTTTACTAGCAAATAATGTACATACTTATTTAATGAGCAAGGTCTAAGAGAGCTGTGTGGATTCAAATAGAAGACTCTTATCCAAACTATTTATAACCGTGATTGAGTATTGTTGATTGGAAGCTTATAGAAGCTTAAATCTCTGGGAAGCTTTATTTTTATGTTTACTTTAGAGGCCAGTGTATTAGACCAGTGGTTCCAAAATGGCATCCCCAAGATTATCTTTTGGGAATGTGGGAAGGAAATAAATAATACAACATATATTTTTAGTCTCATCCCTTCCACATTTTGGGCATGGGTATGGCATGTTTTAAGTGCAGAATGTGCGGTAATACATGCATATAATTTGTAAATATATATACATATATTGGAAGTTTGTGCTGAAAACACTTTATTGATGACAGTGTATGTTGCAAAGATGGAGATCACTATTGCAAGTTAGGTTATGCATTGGTAATGACCCCATACCTCAGTGACTTATAGAAAGGTTTGTTCCTTGTTCATCTTATGTGTCTTCATGGGCCGGTTACAACCCTGCTGTGGGTAATTTTGACTCTGGATTCACGCAGATCCAGTAGCTCTGTATATGGAATTTCACCAGTTGCTGCAGCAAAAGGATGAGAGAACTTGCTCAGAAACCTCAGAAAGCTTTTGCTTAGGAATGACACACATCACTTCTGCTCAGATTTCACTGGCCATAGCAAGTCACTTGGCTACACCTTAGTTCAGCAGGTAGGAGATGTGTAATTCTTCCTCAGTGAGGGACTCTGTACAGGGTGAATAGTAATAGTCTATACAGAAATCCACTATCCTTCTATGTGCTGTGTAGAGTATTTGCTTCTCCAGAGCTTCTCCTTAATCTGTTTTCAGGATTTCGACATAGTGAAATTGCCTCTCCCCGTTCCTGGTTTGATGAAGAATATAAAAAAGAAAAAGACACATAGCCCAAATCCCTAATCTATTAGCAAGACAGCATATAAAATAACATGATTTTGGAATATGGAAATATAACTTTACCAAAATAGTTAAAAACCCAGTGTGATTTTTACTTGATAAAAAAGTTATACCATTATATCATGTACTGCTATTTGAAACATTCAGGTACTGACTCTTGAGTGGGTGCATATGAATAATAGGGATTGAGATGTGGGGAATTATGAGTAGTGGTGGCAAGAGCAGAACTTCAAAGCTAGAATGTTCAGAGTCTCTGTTGATTGAAAATTAATCAGAGTGAAGATTGAGCATCTCTAAAATAGTAATGTAAGTCACTCAAAATGTGAGTTCCACGTTGAGCCATTTGTTATACATCTCTTTTTAGAGGATGTTTACTTTAGGAGGAAGCATACTACACCTTGCTTGTAAGATGCTGCAATGATAACATAGCTGACTTTTTCAGTTATTTTGAATACCCCTATAGACCAAGTCCTGTGTTAGTTTAATGAAATGACAAGTTTATAGAAACTGTGTCAGTTGCAGTAAACATTTCACTTTTTTACTTGGGGAAAATGCCTGAAATATAGAAACTAATCAAAATGTAAATTACAGGTAGTAATAACAAGTGTTTACCATGTATTAAAGGTGTGCTGTATGGTAGGACTTTGTAGACACTTCACGTACTTTATTTAATCCCAACAAAAGTTACATGAGATAGGTATGATTTCCTTCATTTTATCCCTGAAGGAACTGAGGTGTAAAGAGGTTACCAAACCTGTTTAGGATTCGAAGACAGGTTTCTATGATTTTGAAAACTATTCTCTCTCCTAGTTTACTCTGCTATTATAATTGTTCCACTGTATCTGTTTTTACTCATATTCTTTGTCAGAAGAAGCAGGAAGCCATTTTATCTTGTCTTGCTCTTTCAGAGAATGAGTGTTTTTCTTAGGTATGCAGCAGGTAATCTCATTTAGGAGGACCTAAATAAATGAAATATGCGTATATTTTCTCCTTTAGTTTTTAAGGAGAAAGCAGGAGAAAAGAGAGTACTCAAGATTATTTTAGGAATTTGAAATAATGAAGTCAATAGTAGTTTATACTAATTATTTAATAGTAAAGTTTCAGACAGTCATCCTACATTTTTCAATGAGAATTGTGGTATTTTTTCCATTTTCATTTTGGTTATAACTAAATAGATAAATGAAGATTTAGAATGTGTTTGACAAATGGATGCATTTTTAAATTCACCAAAGAAAACCAGAATATTTGCTCATAGGCCATGAAACAGGAAGTAACATGAAATTTAGATCAAATGAGCATGATTTTGAGTTTATTTGCTTACTTTCGGTGAAAAGTTTAGAAACACCTTGAATTCCTTAGAATTTTGTCTATAACTTTTTTTTTTTTTTGAGACAGAGTCTCACTCTGCTACCCAGGCTGGAGTGCAGTGGTGCCATCTCAGCTTACTGCAACCTCTGCCTCCCAGGTTCAAGGGAGTCTCCTGCCTCAGCCTCCTTAGTAGCTGGGATTATAGGCATGTGTGACCACACCTGGCTAATTTTTGTATTTTTAGTAGAGACGGGCTTTCATTATGTTGGCCAGGCTGCTGAGCTCAAACTCCTGACCTCAAGTGATCTGCCCGCCTCAGCCTCCCAAAGTACTGGAATTACAGGCGTAAGCCACTGTGCCTGGCCCAGAATTTTATCTGTAACATCTAATCTGCGCAAGAGTAGATAGCTTTTGTTCTTCTTTGGGTGGGGTAGATTTCAATGAGAAGAAATATTGCATTAAACTGTAATTTTTATTTAAGTTTGTGAGGTTTTTTTTCCTCCAAAATTATATCTTGTATATTTCTAAGGTGGAAGACTATTTGGAGAAGTAAAGTCTCTTGTAGCTAAAGTATTCCGTTGTGTGACAGTTGAACTGATGGGTGCTTTCCTGACATTTACTTGGTAAACAGTTAATTGCTTACTAAGTTAGAAACAACTGTGGTATTGGTAACACAAATGCTTGAATTTAGGGAAAGGTTAGATACTATATTATGCTGGTGAAGTTTTAGTGGAACATAGATATTGATATGGGATTTGTATAGTTAGAAGCTAAAATAACATTAGGACAAACATCTGTATGTCCAAAGATACTAATTTCTTTATTGCTGTGTAAAAAGTGATTATAAAAGGATTACGACAGATTAACACATTTAGCTTCAGCTTCAGTTTTGCCAGATCTAGGCAAGATTTATTTGGGCAAAAAACAATACATGTAATCAATTATAATTATTATTAATGGTGGGAAACACAGGTATGTATATTAAAATTATATTTAATTTCAGATAAATGTTTACTGGGAAAATTTGAAATATAATTTTGTATTTAAATTAGATGCTGACTTAAAAAGCAATGAAAGACCATCATGAAGACATGAAAATTTTTTCTCCTTTCGCTGAGCTCCCTGATCAGTTTCTTCCTTTATTAATTGCTGCTTGAAGATTATAGCTTGGCTCTAAAACTTAAAATAGCTACTTCCTCTCAGATATTCTCTGCTGTGTGTGTCTGCTTGCCTATTTGAGTTTCAGAGGATTTCCCTTATGGAATGCAAAGTGAGAGGTAAATAGTAATTAAGTAGAGAAGTTACTGTCAACAGAGATGTATGTAAACAAAGCAAATACTAAAACAAAGTAATCTGGCTTTAGCTCTTAGGGAAATATTTGCTATTACTAAATCTCAATTTAAGTACTCTAGAATGAGTATTGATTATCTGTAATTTGTGCCCTCATACCCTTTAAAATTTTTACCTATAAAGCTTCTCATGGTGCTGGGCACAGTGGCTCATGCCTGTAATTACAGCAGTTTTGGAGGCTAAGCGGGTGATCATGAGGTCAGGAGTTCGAGACCAGCCTTGCCAACATGGTGAAATCCCGTCTCTACTAAAAAATACAAAAATTAGCCGCATGTGGTGGTATGCACCTGTAATCCCAGCTACTTAGGAGGCTGAGGCAGGAGAATTGCTTAAACCCGGGAGGCAGAGGTTGCAGTGAGCCAAAGTTGCAGTGAGCTGAGATCATGCCACTGCATTCCAGCCTGGGTGACAGAGCTAGGCTCCATCTCAAAAACAAAAACAAAAACGAAACAAAACAAAACAAAAACCAACTTCTCATGGCATTTAGTTGTATTACATTTTTAGTTTCTGTATCTTTATCTTGTTCTTCACTAAAGAGGAAGTGAAAGTTTCCGGTTGATGACCTTGTCTTGTCTTCCATTGCTTTTGATGTTACATGTTTGTTCAACTTTCCTGCAAAGTAGTATCTGTATTTGTTTGGAGACCACTTGACCTAGTGGATCTTAGCATTCGATAGACTTTGGTTAGAAATCCAGTTTGGTTTTTACTCATATTAATTAGCTGTAGAACTAAGATAATATCTACTATGTAGGGTTATTAGTAGGATTAAAGGAGAGTATAAGTAAAATGGTTAGTTTAGTAACCAGTAGATAGTACACATGGATCTCAATCATCATCAACTTTTGAATAATCTGCTAGATTGACACACCCAAACTTCCTCCTCTGCTGTATTTCAACTTTCATATAGTAACTGGTGTATGAGGTATTAAGCCCAGCCTCAGATGCTCTCCCTCTTCTCACCTCCCACCTTCCAAAAGACCTAATGAGTATTGTTCCTCACCATGTGTCCATGTGTTCTTATCATTCAGCTGCCACTTAGAAGTGAGAACATATGGAATATGTGGTATTTGGTTTTCTTTTGCTGTGTTAGTTTGCTAAGGATAATGGCCTACAGCTCCCTCCATGTCCCTGTAAAGGATATGGTCTCGTTCCTTTTTATAGCTGCATATTATTCCATGGTATATATGTACCACATTTTCTTTATCTAGTCTATCATCATTAATGGGCATTTGGGTTGACTCCATGTCTTTGCTATTGTGAACAGTGCTGCAGTGAACATATGTATGCATGTATCTTTATTATAAAATGATTTATACTCAGTAAGGGGATTGCTGGGTCAAAAGGTATTTCTGCTTCTAGGTCTTTGAGGAATCACCACACTGTCTTCCACAATGGTTGAACTAATTTATGCTCCCATCAGCAGTGTAAAAGCATTTCTTTTTCTTCACAACCTCACCAGCATCTGTTGTTTTTTGACGTTTTAGTAATAGACATTCTGACTGGGGTGAGATGGTACCTCATTGTGGTTTTGCTTTTCATTTCTCTAATGAGCACTGACATGAGTTTTTTTTTTTCATGTTTGTTGGCCACATGTATGTCTTCTTCAGAGAAGAGTCTGTTCATGTTGTTTGCCCACTTTTTAATGTTTTTTTTTTTCTTGTAAATTGGAGTTTTTTTATAGATGCTGGATATTAGACCTTTGTTAGATGTATAGATTGCAAAAATATTCTTCTATTCTTTAGGTTGTCTGTTTACTCTGTTGATAGTTTCTTTTGCTGTATAGAAGTGCTTTAGTTTAATTAGATCCCATGTGTCAATTTTTGCTTTTGTTTTAATTGCTTTTGGTGTCTTCATCTTGAAATCTTGTCTGTGCCTATGTCCTGATTGGTAATGCCTAGATTTTCTTCTAGGGTTTTTATAATTTTAGGTTTTACATTTAAGTATTTAATCCATCTTGAGTTGATTTTTATATATGGAATAAGGAAGGGGTCCAGTTTCAATTTTCTGCATATGCTAGCCAGTTCTCCCAGCACCATTTATTAAATAGGAAATGTTTTCCCCATTGCTTATTTTTGTCATCTTTGTTGATGATCAAATGGTTGCAGACATGCGGTCTTATTTCTGGTTTCTCTAGTCTGTTGCATTGGTCTATGTGCCTGTTTTTATACCAGTGCCATGTTCTTTTGGTTACTGTAGCCCTGTAGTGTAGTTTGAAATCAGGTAGTGTGATACTTCCAGCTTTGTTCTTTTTGCTTAGGGTTGCCTTGGTTATTTGGGCTCTCTTTTGGTTCCATATGAATTTTCAAATAGTTTTTTAACAAGATTATGTGAAGAATGTCAATGGTAGTTTGCTGGGATTAGCACTGAATCTATAAATTGCTTTGGACAGGATGGACATTTACACGATACTGATTCTTCCTGTCCGTGATCATGGAATGTTTTTCCATTTGTTTGTGTCATCTCTGATTTCTTTGAGCAGTGGTTTGTAGTTCTCCTTGAAGAGTTCCTTTACTTTCTTTTTTAGCTGTGTTCCTAAGTATTTTATTCTTTTTGTGGCAATTGTTAATGGGATTGCCTTCTTGATTTGGCTGTTGGCTTGGCTATTGCTGGTGTATAGGAATGCTAGTGAATTTTTTTTTTTTTTGTGAGACAGAGTCGCACTCTGTTGCCCAGGCTGGACTGCAGTGGTATTATCTTGGCTCACTACAACCTCTGCTTCCCTGTTTCAAGCAATCCTCTTGCCTCAACCAGCTGAATAGCTGGGAGTACGGGTGTGCACCACCATGTCTGGCTAATTTTTGTATTGTTAGTAGAGACAGAGTTTTGCCATGTTTGCCAGGCTGGTCATGAACTTCTCACCTCAGGTGATCCACCCATCTTGGCCTCCCAAAGTGCTGGGATTACAGGTGTAAGCCACCTAGCCTGGCTGGAATGCTACTGATTTTAGCATGTTAATTTAATATCCTGAGACTTTGCTGAAGTTGCTTATCAGCTTAAGAAGCTTTTGGGCTGAGACAATATGGTTTTCTAGATATAGGATCATGTCATCAGCAAACAAAGGTAGTTTGAGTTTCTCTCTTCCTGTTTGAATACGCTTTATTTCTTTCTCTTGCCTGATTGCCTTGGCTGGAACTTTCAAGACTATGTTGAATACGGGTGGTGAGAGTGGGCAATCTTGTCTTGTGCTGGTTTTCAGTGGGAATGCTTCCAGGTTTTGCCCATTCCATATGATATTCACTGTGAGTTTGTATATATGGCTCTTATTATTTTGAGATATGTTTCTTTAATACTCAGTTTATTGAGAGTTTTTAACATGAAAGGATGTTGAATTCTATTGAAGGCCTTTTCTGCATCTATTGAGATAATCATGTCGTTTTTATCTTTAGTTCTGTTTATGATGGATCACGTTTATTGATATGTGTGTGTTGAACTAGCCTTGCATTCTGGGGATGAAACCAACTTGATCATGGTGGATAAGCTTTTTGATGTGCTGCTGGATTTGTTTTGCAAGTATTTTGTTGGGGATTTTTGCATGGGTGTTCATCAAGGATATTGGCCTAATGTTTTCTTTTGTTTGGTTGTATCTCTGCCAGGTTTTGGTATGAGGATGATGCTGACCCTTCCTCTATCACCCAGGTTAGAGAGTAGTGTTATGATCATAGTTCACTGTAACCTTAAACTCCTGGGCTCAAGAGATCTTCTCACCTCAGCCTTTTTAAAAAATTATCTGGATGTGATGATGTGTGTCTATAGTCCTGCCTCAGCTGGGGCTATAGGCACACACCATCACATCCAACTAATTAAAAAATTGTTTTTTTAGGTTGGTCATATCATGGTTTATGCCTGTAATCTTAGCACACTGGGAGGCCAAGGTGAGAGAATAACTTGATTCCAGGTAGTTGAGACCAGCCTAAGTAACATAGTAAGACCCCGTCTCTATAAAAAATTTTAAAAATGGCCAGGCATGGTGGCTCACACCTGTAATTCTGATACTTTGAGGGGCCAAAGTGAGAGGATCCCTTTAGCCCAGGAGTTTGAGACCAGCCTGGGCAACATAGTGAGATCCCATCTCTATAAGAAGAAATAAAATAATATTTAAAAAATTTAAAAATAAGTAGCTGGGCATGGTGGTTCGTGTCTGTAGTCCCAATTACTCAGGAGGTTGAGGCTACAGTGAGTCGTGATCATACCATTGCACTGCAGCCTGGGTGAACAAGCAAGACCCTGTGAGAGAGAGAGGTTTCACTTAGTTGCCCAGGCTAGTCTCAAACTCCTGGCCTCAAGCAATCCAACTGCCTCAGCCTCCCAAGTAGCTGGGATTGCAGAAGCCAACTCCCATACCTGGCCATTTTTATATTTTAACCATTCTAATTGTCATGTAATGGTACGTCATTTAGGTTTCCATTATGGTTTCAAATCCTGATGACTAAGGAGGTTGAGCATCTTTTAATATATTTTTTGACTCTCTGAAGTTTCTCATTTGTAAGGTGACTGTTAACGTCTTTTGTTCATTTTTCTATTATATTGACTCTTTTTTTTTTTTTGTTATTTCTGTCCTGGCTCTTCTTGGCCCTTTGCATGTTCTTATACATTTTACAACCAGCTTATAAATTTCCACACACAGAGGCATATACAAAAGCTATTGTGATTTTGTTTGGGATTGTATTGAATCTATAGGTTAATTTGAAGAGGTTTAAAACACTTACAATGTTAAGTTTTCTGGTTGATGTTTAGGGATATCTATATTAATTTTTTTCTAGATTCTCTCAGTAAGATTTTATATTTTTGTTGGTAAAGGCCTTGCATATATTTTGTTAGAAACTTATTGCTATATCCTTGATAGTTTTAATTCTATTATAAATGGTAGCTTAAAAAATTCCATTACTGCATTTTGTTGCTGGAATATAGAAATACAATTATTTTTTCTATAGTTGAATCCAGAAACCTTACTCAATTAGGCCAGCAGTTTTAATAATTTATCGTGAATTCTTCTGGATTTTCTGAGTATACTAAATAACATAATCTGCAAAGAGAAAGTTTTTGTTCTTCTTTTTCAATCTTGATACTTTTTTTGTCCTTATGTATATGGTTTTTATTCATGGAGTTTCATTTCCTGGTGTGCTTTGTTACCATTGTATGCTGGAGATTGTGTTTGGAAAGTTATTTGTGAACTATATTGATGCTTAGCAGGATTATATCTTTCTAGAAGGGTTTTCATCTGTTCGTTGGCTTGGGATCATTGCTAGTCCTGGGCAACTTTAATCTAAATTTGGGATCTGAGATCTCAGACTCACTAGATAAGTTGAAAATGGGCAGCAGATCCATGTGAAGGCTGATAAGGTTCTGGATCATCCTCAAGTAATTGTTCAGTTACCAGAATTTCAGGGGTTTCTTCATGACTCCATTGAGTTTTAAATTTCTGTGCCTAAATTTTTTTGTCTGTTTCTAGAATTTATTTTCCTTTTTCCCTTTTTTTTCTTATATAGGCCTAATAATCTCTGAAATGTCATTTCTTATATTCAACTAAATGTGTGTTTGGAACCTGTTTAGTAAAGCACAGGTTTCATTCAGTGATATAAAACAGCACATCACAAAGCTTTTTCACACATTGCTTGATTTTAGGTCTTAGGGTTGGATATTTGTATATTTTTGTAAGGGCTCAATGGGCTAGAAATGTAATTTCTTAGATTCCACAAAATGTGTGTTTGGAACCTTTTTAATGAAAACCCAGGTTGCATTCAGTCATATAAAACAGCACATCAGAAAGCTTTTTCTCCTCCTCTTCCCCCTCATCCTCCTTTCCCCCTTCTCCTCCTCTTCTTCCTCTTCTTCCTCCTCCTCCACTTCTTCCTTTTCCTCTTATTCTTCTTCTTCCTCCCTTCTTCCTGTTCTTCTTTTTTTCTTCTTCTTTCTTCTTCTCTGTACCACCCAGACTGGAGTGCAGTAATGTGATCATAGCTTACTGCAGCCTTTAACTCCTGGGCTCAAACAGTTCTCCCACCTCAGCCTCCCAAGTAGCTGAGACTACAAGTGTGCACTGCCACACCCAGCCAATTTTTAATTTTTTTTCTGTAGAGATGTGGTCTCACTGTGTTGTCCAGTCTGGTCTCAAACTTCTGGACTCAAGTGATCCTCCCACCTTGGCCTCCAGAAGTGCTGGGATTACAGATGTGAGCCACCATGCCCAGCCTTTTTCTTAAAAAAAAAAAATCATTTTTTATAGTTTCTACTTCATATAGATTTTGCTTGTCTTTTATTTCTGTACACATGGTAGCATAGTTATCTGTATACTTTGTGAGTTCTCTATTGTTTCGTTCATAAAGTGTAGTTTTTTTGTACACCTTGTTATAAAACAGTGTGCTTGACATTGTATCTGAAAATTTATTTGTAGGAATACTTTGAGGCATACTGTGAAGGCTCCTCCAGAGAGGATTTGAGTTTGCCTTTTTGAGGTGCCTGGGCATTTGAATCAGATACCACCTTAAAACAAGATAAAGGCTTGCGATTCCCTGATATCCTACATCATTTGAGCAGATATCCCACTTTATGTGGGCCTGACTTCGTACATTAACTTTCTGTGTTGTAAAGATGTTTTAAAAAATGTATCAGTGTTTTGTTTGGTTTTCTCTAAGAGGTTGACCTGAGTAATACAGCCTGCTTTACTGAAACAGCAAGTTCTGCTGCAGTTTATTTAACTAGATACATGTTGGACATGTATCTAGCCCAGGCTGGAGTGCAGTGGCACAATCTTGGCTCACTGCAACCTCAGCCTTGTGGATCTTGGTTCAAGCTGTTCTCCTACTTCAGCCTCCCAAGTAGCTGGGATTACAGGCATGAGCCACTATGCCCAGCTAATTTTTGTGTTTTTTAGTAGAGATGGGGTTTTACCATATTGGCCAGTTTGGTCTTGAACTCCTGACCTCATGATCCACCTGCCTCGGACTCCCATAGTGCTGGGATTACAGGTGTGAGCCACCATGCCCAGCCCCACAACCTGAATTTTTAAAGGCTATTTGATATATATTATCAATGTGTTGGTACACAAAGATTGTCCTAACACTGCATATTCTAAATATTTTTAACTTTTACCATTTTGACAGGTGGAAAATACTACACATTATTATTTTAATTTAGCATTCATTATTTTTACTTATATAACTCTTAGCTGTTCATGTTTTAATACTTGTATATGGCCAACTAGGAGTTTACTGAGGCTAACTCACACATCAGATGATGTAAATATTTCTCTCAGTTTGTTACTTATATTTCATCTTCATTTACAGAAATATGTTTTGGTATAGAAGTTTAATACTTTTACTAGTCAGATCTATCAATCTTCTTAAAGCCATAATCAGTCTGAGATAATAGATTTATAGTTGTTCTTAGAAAAACTAGTGTTTTAAGTTTGGAATTATCTTATGTGGCTAGAAAATTGAAAAATAGTTAAAGCGCACTAACCTCAATTAGGATATTTTAAGAAATTAACATAACCTGAATAAGGATAATACTCATTTTTATTCTACATTAATCTGAGTTTTTATGGTAAGTGTTTTCCTTTTTCTCATTAAAATATTTTCTCTTTGTCTGCTACTGTTCTTTTGAGGTATACCTTAACAGAGGTATACCTCAAAAAATTTCTGAAGAAATTAACAGCATTAAAATTTGAAAGAAATTTTAATTTAGGTTTTTTTCTCTCTTTTGTCTTTGCTAATGATAATGATTCAGAAATGTTAGAACTGATTTGTGATACCAAGGTTTTACAGTTTTTAATATAAGTATACAGTGTGCATTAAAACAGGAAATTGTTTTATTGAATCTGAATGAGGACTTCAGATATTTATAACAGCTTAAAATATGTTTTTTTAGATAAGTGATAAAGAGAAGACTCTTCGAGAAAAGGATATTATTGCCTCATCAAATTTAAATGTAAAGTTGGAGCAGGAGTCCATTTATAAGGTATGTAAACATGTAAAATATTTCCTAGGTTTTGTTAAATATGTCACATTGAGCTTTATATGTAGATATAAAATCCATTTTTATAGCTTCTCATCACCACAGCTACTCCTTCTCCTGTACACATACTGTCCTCATTGCACTAAGGGTTTGCCAGTGTTCTCTCCTGGGGTGTCACCTTCCACAGATGCATTCCCAAACCTGCTTGGGCTCTGGACCCCCACTGCAGGCTCTTTTCCTAAAGGAATACCCTCCTTGCATTGTTTGGCTTCTTACACCCTGCACTGGGCTGTCCCCTGCCAGGAAACCCTCATCATGCATTTGGCCCAACACTCTGTTTGGAAGTCCCCTTGGCTGCTCTTTGCCTCTGACATCATGCTGTCTTGCCTCATCATCTCTCTGTCATTCTATTTGGGATCTGACATTGTAAGCCTACTTTTTTCCTATGTGAATGCCTTCCTTAACCTACTCAGATTGCACCATCCTGTGCTGGACCACCTTGGTTTCCCCTCCCCACTCAGTGCGGATAGCTACTTCACACAAACCCTTCCAAAAGGGGAAGAGGAAAGAGCTTATATTCATTTCACAATTTGACAACTGCCACCCCACAATTTTCTTTGAAAAGAATGTGCTAATTACGATGAGTGAGTGCCAGTAGTTTAAAATCCCTCCATTCCAGCTTCTTTGTTTTGACTGTTGGGCCATCATTCAGTCAGCCTTTCAAGCTTAGAGTGTAGGGATCAACATTTATTTCTCTTACAGCACACATTTCCAGCTAGTGTGCCTTCACATCATCTTTTGCTTCTACTTGCACATTTTTATTTCCACTGTGACCACCTTAATAAGCTAGAAGCATGGAATATTGTAGCTAAAGAATCCCTAAGGGTCAGTTAGTCCATCTCTTTCTCCCCTCTCTCAGTTTTATAGATCTGGCTGCTGAGATTTAGAGGGATTCATTAGATTTACCAAATTATAAGTCTGGTCAGTATCAGAACTTCGAATAGAATTCATGTTTTAAGCTTCTGTTCCCTTTTTTTGCGTATATTATTGCAATAAACCCTCTTACTTGCTCCTCTGATATGTCCTGTGTAAGCCATCTGTTTGGTGCAGTGTCACACAGTACTGACTTGTAGGGCTGTTTGATTTTCTATGTGTGCCCATGAGGGCAGGGACTGTTTTGAAGTTGTAGAAATTGATGAATTAATCAAAAGTTGCTTGAAAACATACTGTTTATAGTGTGAGATGTCATTGGATGTATAGAAAATTGTATGCATTTATATTTAATTTATCCTTAAAACTTGGATGAATAGGCAGTTTGGGAATCGTTTCTCACCTAATTTTTTAACCTCTTTTTTTAAAAAAGAAAAACTCTGTATTGGAGAGTAAAGATGAGTTTTACAGTTTACTAATAACATATTTTGCTCATCTCTTAGTATTTTAGGATTGTTCATAGGGCTTAAAAAAATCTAAGTACTTTTAAAAATAAATTCTTGGGGCAAATACTTATTTTCATAGCAAAACTGAATGCTTGTTATTTCTATTTCTTAGGATTGAGATTAGCTTTCTCAGTATATTTCTCTGGAATAAGAATGGAAACACAGATGAAAAAATTGGAATTACTTTACTTATTAAGTAATTTTTAGCACTGTTGTTTAGCAATTAGGTAATTACCAATGTTGTTTACCAATTAGGATTCTATCTGATGCAGAATAAAATGTGGGATATATCACGTGAGATGAATGCAACATGTGTAGAAGTCTGAAGTTAAGAGTTTGAAATCCTGGGGATTATGTTTGGTAAATTCAGAGGTTAAGAAATAAAAGAAAGCATTCCAACTTGGCCTTTTAGTGTTGCTATTTTTCAAAGCGTCAACTATGAAATGAATGTATTTTTGTACTGCCACTCTTTCCTAATGCTGTTGAGTTTTAAGGAGGATGAATCAATCATTTTGTTATTCTTTTGACTCTGCTAGACTAATGAATTTCTTTGTTTATACTTAATACATACAAAGGCTTTGGAGGATTTAATGACAGGTGCTGACTTATTTTCCCTATTTCACTCTTAATCAGATCCCTTTTGCTGATGCTCTGGATTTGTTTCGAGGAAGGAAAGTCTACTTGGAAGATGGCTTTGCTTACGTACCTCCTAAGGACATTGTGGCAATCATCCTGAATGAATTTAGAGCCAAACTGTCCAAGGCTTTAGCAGTAAGTATTTAACTTTATGTCCATGTTTGACATGTTCACACTTTCAGTTGTATACCCTTGGTAGTTTTGTTCTATGTTTCTCTAGGAAATAAGTTAATTTAATTTTTGTAATGATATTCAGATTACTTATGATGTTGTACTATTAATCCCAAAACTCCTAGGTTTTTATTTGTTACTGTCCATAGTTTGTTTTTAAAATTTTTTTCTTTGATCTTACTAATACCAATGGTGAGTGATTAGTTTTATGAGTAACCTCCGTGGGTTTCTTCAAGATCATGTCTTTTTTTTTCCTTAGAAATAGACTTCATATGTGGCTCTTAACAATTTAGTGTGGCCTGTGGTAGATATAACTTCTAGGTTTCTGTTCTAAATTAGTATTTGGTATTGGTGGAAAAAGATATAAAAGAAAATCTAAATGCTTAAGTACTAACACAGTGATATGCTGTTGCTGCAATGAATAGCTCTGTAGTGGGTGAATTTGGAGGTAGCTGTGTGGAGTAAATGACATGATCAGTGATTTTTAAGTAGTTTGTTGGAAGTGTGACTCTTAAGTGTTGATATCTTAAAACTATACATATTTTTATATATAAAACTCATATTTTACAGTTGTCTTTTAATCTGAGTCTAGTTTTTAGTACTTTTTTTATACTTCATGCACAAGAGGACTTCAGAGTTTTATGACATGGCTCTTTTAAGCTGTACTGATTATAGATTAAGCATAAGCCAAGCTTTCCTTCTGAGTTAAAAACTGTAGTATTTTCTGATACAAATAAATTTATATTGACTCTCTGGGATTACCTTAATATGCATAATTTAGCTATGTCGGCATTTGGGAAGACTAAAATGTTAACTGTTTTTATTTAATGAAGGAATTTATGAGAATACCTAGCTTAACAGATATTTAGTAACTGTTAATATATTCCTTCTCCATTCCTAATTGTTATTTCTTTATCATCATTAAAGTTGATGCTTTTAAACTGTTTCTGTACTTGTCCATTACTACCCTAGATTATGTTCTATTTATAGCTAAGAAAAGTGTCTTTCACTACTTTTCTTAGAGGTGTGAACCTCAGTGGAGGACACTGATATTTGTTTGCTATTTGGCCATTGCTCTTTTATTATTCTTAGTTTTATTCACCCATTTTCTGTCTGTTGACATTTTTAGACCACACTTCTTTGTGTGAAATAACCAAATATTTTCCAGAATATTGGACAGTCTTAGCTGTCATCTGATAAATGCCAGTGATAGCCCCATTCTCCATGACAACCAAAAATAACACCATGCATTTCAGAAAACTTCTGGCATCTTAATATTGCTTTTAAGCTGATCATAGTCATTTCTTTCTTTCCAAATTGTTGATCTACACATGTAACAATGTAATTGTGGCTAAAAAGTATGAGTTCTTTGGGGACTTCTGAAAAAATTTTTCTTGCTAAAATAAAAATAGGCATGTGGGATTAAGTAGTCTTTTTTTCCCCCTCTGGATATTGTTGTTACTGAATGAGATACCTGGAACAGCTGCAGTCATTTAGAGATGAGGCAGGTACCTTCAGGACAACCCGATTCGTTGCATAGAGATGGGAAAGATGGAAAGAATTTGAGTCCATGTTGCTGTCATTGAGTTGCTGAATTAACCCAGTTCTGGAACCATCAAACTTTGTATTAAATGGGATAATGAAGTTTTAATTTTTAAAGGCACTAACTTAGGAACTCAAAAGTGGAATTCTCTTTCTCTGGTAGCAGAAAGCATCCTGGTACTGGATCCATGTCTGCATTAGTTAATATTTTCTTTTCCAGTTGCAGGTAATAGGAAACCAGCCTGTACTACATTAACCAATAAATGGAATCTGCTAAGTCTTAAAATTTAGAAGTCTAGATACAGTATGAACTTCAGACATAGCTTATGAGTGTTTCATCCCTTTCTCTGAAGATGTCTTTACCCTTATGCATATGCCTTATCCGCGGTCTGGCTTTCTGATAATTGCAAAAATAGTTACCAATGGGGTCAGGCTTTACATCTGTATAGCATACTATTTAAAAGAGTTTCTTTGTCTTAGTTCTTAGTTTTTGTCTTAGTATTTACCATGCTTAAAATGGCTTAAATCATATGTTGTATTAGTTTCCTAGGGCTTCCATAGCAAAGGACCACAAACTAGGTGTCTTAAAACAGCAGAAATGTATTGTTTCATTGTTCTGGAGGGCAGATGTTTGAAATCAAGGTGTCACCATGGCCATGCTCCCTCTGAAGGTGCTGGGGAAAGATCTATTCCACATCTCTTTTGTAGCTTCTGGTAGTTCTTTGACTTGTGGCAACATAACTCCAGTCTTTACATGGGATTCTCCCTGCATGTCCCAAATTTCTACTTTTTCTAAGGATATCAGTCATATTGGGATATCCTTTTTCTAAGGATATTAGTCACCTCTCAACTCCAATGTGACCTCATGGTAACTAAGTGCATCTACAACAATCCTGTTTCTGAATAAGGTCACATTCTGAGGTGCTGGGGGTTAGTACCTCAACATATGATTTTTTTGGGGGGGACACAATTTAATCCATATCACACATGCCTATAACTAAAGCAGTTATTGTGGTTTAAGGGATGACCTAGCCTAACGTCATCCCTTTAGATGGGGGATCATGGGATCTGAGAGTCAGTGTGTTCCTGAAACCACACTATTCCAAACAAAGGCTGGGCGCTGTGGCTCAAGCCTGTAATCCCAGCACTTTGGGAGGCCGAGGCGGGTGGATCACGAGGTCAAGAGATCGAGACCATCCTGGTCAACATGGTGAAACCCATCTCTACTAAAAAAATACAAAAAGTTAGCTGGGCATGGTGGCGCGTGCCTGTAATCCCAGCTTCTCAGGAGGCTGAGGCAGGAGAATTGCCTGAACCCATGAGGCAGAGGTTGCGGTGAGCTGAGATTGCACCATTGCACTCCAGCCTGGGTAAACAAGAGTGAAACTCTGTCTAAAAAAAAAAAAAAAAAAATTCCAAACAAAAATGGATGATTGGTAGGAATGGGGAGAGGGGAGAATGATAATTGGGGGACAGACAACAATTGTCTACTACCTAGAAGACAGTTAACGTGTATTAAATATATGAAGTTTTTCACTTTATAATTCTATTCAAGCCAAGCTGCCCAGTGCCTAACTAATCTAACTATGAAAATGAATCTGAAATTCTTTTACTTTTGGGGTTTTAAAGCTACTTTTGATTTTGTGTATTGTAAAGCTTAAATAAATTTTTAATAAGTTTTTACTGTTTATTTTATAAATTTGCCTTAAAATCAACTTAAAAAAATTTTTACACTTGCTGCTCATTTTTATTTTAGGTAAGCCAAGATAATCTATGTATATTTGTGATTTAATGTATCATTCTACTATTTCAGTGTAGAAAGAAGGATATATGGCAGATTTTTGCAGAATTTTACAATTTTTTTCTACTTTATAGATATAGATGAGAGATCTATACTGAGAGAAAGGACAAAACTTTGGTTCCTAAGTTTGTAATAAATTTATTTTCAGCAAACTGCACCTAAGCTTTGTACCTTGTTGACAAGAAATACAGTATTTATAAACTTTGAATTCCCTTCACTCCTTTCTACTCATTTTTCTCCCTCCAAACATACTTAAAAAATTAATACTTTAAAAAAGTTTAAAATATCATAGACTTACAGAAGATTAAGTAGAAAATAGTAACTTTTTCTTTAAACCATTTGAGAATAAGTTCCTAGGCTGATGTCTTGTTACCCCCAATACTTGTTAGTGTGTAATTCCTACAAACAGAACATTTTCCTGCATAAACACAATTAAATGTCAAAATAAAAAAATTAATGTTGGAAAGTTACTACCATCTAACCCTCAGACCCCATTCAAGTTTCACCAGTTGTCTCAATCATATCCCACATGCAGTTCTAATTTACATGTGTTACTTAGTTGTCATGTCTCTTTAGTCTCCTTCAGTTTGCAACAGATTCTTAGTTTCTCTCAGATTTTCATGGACTTTATTACTTTTGAAGATTATCAGCTAATTATTTTGTATCTCTCAGTTTGGATTTGTCTGATGTTTCTGCATATTTAGATTCAAGTTAGGCATTTTAAGCAGTACTGTTATAGAAGTTATGCTATGTTCTTTTCATTGCATTCTGTCAGATTACATGACTTTTGATTCAGCCCAATTCTGACTGACTTTATCAAAATTTATCCATTCTATTGTTAATAGGCATTTGGCTTTTCCTTTTTTTTCCCCTTGGTTATCACAAATACTGCCATTGTGAACATTGTAACACATTTTAGCAAACATTTCTGTTGGTTATATAAGAATGGAATTGTAGAGTATTGAGTATATTTGTGTTCAGCTTTAATGGATTTAGATTTACTCTAAATGGATTTATTGTGGCTTGGTGTGGTGACTCATACCTGTAACCCCAGTCCTTTGGAAGGCCGAGGTGGGAGGATTGCTTGAGCTCGAGTTTGAGAACAGTCTGGACAACATAGTAAGAATTCATCTCTACTACCAAAAAAAAAAAAAAAAGAAAGAAAGAAAGAAAAAATAGCCAGGCGTGGTGGCATGCACCTGTAGTCCTAGCTACTTGGGAGGCTGAGGTGGGAGGATCACTCGAGCTCAGGAGATCAAGGCTGCAGTGAGCCATGATCATGCCACTGCACCCCAACTTGGGCAACAGAGTGAGACCCTGTCAGAAAGAAAGAAAGAGAGGAGAGGAGAGGGAGGGAAGGTGGGAGGGAGGGAGGGAGGCAGAGAGAGAGAGAGAGAGAGAGAGAGAGAACAGAAGAAGAGAGAAAGAGAAAAAGAAGGGAGGGAGGGGAAGGGAAGGGAAGGAAGGAGAAAAAGAGAAAGAAAGAAAAAGAAAGGGATTTGTCTTGATTACAGGTAGGTTGTGCAGATTTCTGACCTTGGTGTCTTGGGTGTAATAGAAGGCAGATAGTGACTTGCTTTCTCAGGCAGTGCTTGACTTTCTCCTGGGTGGTTCAGGGCCAATCCTGGTTGAGAGGAGGAGGTCCAGAGAGCACGTTTTCTTTTGTAGAAGAGTGGCAGGAGTTGTTGCCTGGGAGCCTGTCCTGCAGTTGTGGAAAGGAGGAGGGAAGCGAAGGAGATTCATTTAGGGCTGTGGCAAAATAGAAGTTTAACCTATTGCTGTGGTCTCTTTATTACTGTCCTTTCTGTTGAGGAAGGTTTTGATCTTGGAGTGTGTAATTGAAAATTAAAAAAAAAAAAAAAAGAAAAGAAAATTTTCAGCTATATAAATGGAAATACTCTTAAAGGATAAGAAAAAGTACCCTAAAGTAGATTTTTTTTGAAAGGTATCTTGATGACTGGTAGTGGATGAAATGAATGGTTCTTCGGAGAGTTGTAAATTGGTGAGTTTTATTTACCCCAGATCACATCTGAAAGTTTGTTCTGAACCTGTGATCATGTGACTTTTATAATGTAACTATCTGGCTTTTGAACATGCTTTAGGATGGATAAAAATTTGATATTACTTTCTCCTTTGATAGGAACTCTGTGGCTCCACTTCCTCTTGGAACCGTTCCCTAAGTCCCAAGATTGTGCTAAATATATCTCCTTTGTGTTCCCATAGCATTCTGTATACTACCAAATTCCAGTTAAATTATTCTGATTATGTGTTTTCCTCCTCAATAAAAGTAAGTTTTTTGAGAGTGAGGGATTTCTCTTAATTCAAATTTTTTTATCTGGTGTAGCATGTGACACATAGGATTAGTGCTCAGTGAAATTTCATTGAACTGACAGCAACTAATGTTCACAGTGTACTGTTTATACATACTGTTGATCCACTACAAGTCTCTGAGAGAGACAGGGATTATATTATGCATTATATGGATGAGGAAAATACAGCTGAGAGAGGACAAAGTAATTTGTCCAAGATTATGTCTGCTAATCATTGCTGGAGCCCTGACTTGATCTCATGTTTTCTGATTGTAATTCTCAGGATCTTTTGATGGTAACTGTGCCTTTGTCAGGAGTTGTATAACCAGGTGATTTAGGTCTTCAAACTCTGATAAAATATTCAAAGGGAAGTATAGTAAGGTCTATACAGAGCAGGCACAAGGGGTGAATTTGGAACTACGATACAATAGATTGATAACCAATTAGGGAAAAATGAGGGAAAGATAGATTTTTCTGCTTCATATGGCAATTTTAGAAGCTATAGTTAGTTCTTTTATTTAATGGTTTATTTATAAATAACTTTTCATTTGTTTATCCATGCATAGTTTTGGGTACTAGAGATACACTACTTAACAAGTTAGATGAAATTTCTTCTTATAAATCTTATATTCTAGTGGGAGAGAGACAATTACCAAAGAAATAAACAATAACAATATTGTAAATGACATGAAGAAGCCAGCTGAACAAATATAGAGGAAACTGCATTCCAGGCAGGAAAAGTCACTAATACAAAAGGCCTCAAAGCGGGGGGATCTTGGTATTTTTTTAAAAATATATTTTATTGCATTTTAGGTTTTGGGGTACATGTGAAGAATATGCAAGATTGTTGCATAGGTACATACATGGCAATGTGGTTTGCTGCCTTCCTTCCCATCACCTATATCTGGCATTTCTCCTTATGTTATCCCTCCCCAGTTCCCCAGCCTCCACTATCCCTTCCCTAGTTCCCCCACACAGACCCCAGTGTGTAATGCTCCCCTCCCTGTGTCCATGTGTTCTCATTGTTCAACACCTGCCTATGAGTGAGAACATCCGGTGTTTGATTTTCTGTTCTTGTGTCAGTTTGCTGAGAATGATGGTTTCCAGGTTCATCTATGTCCCTACAAAGGACAAGAGCTCATTGTTTTTTATGGCTACATAGTATTCCATGGTATATACGTGCCACATTTTCCCTGTCCAGTCTATCATCGATGGGCATTTGGGTTGGTTCCAAGTCTTTGCTATTGTAAACAGTGCTGCAATGAACATATGTGTGCATGTGTCCTTATAATAGAATGATTTATAATCCT
Organism: Callithrix jacchus; assembly: GCF_049354715.1. Lineage (NCBI taxonomy): Eukaryota > Metazoa > Chordata > Mammalia > Primates > Cebidae > Callithrix > Callithrix jacchus. The sequence continues at coordinate 65,767,641 of NC_133505.1, forward strand.
TTGGATATATACCCAGTAATGGGATTGCTGGGTCAAATGGAATTTATGTTTCTAGGTCCTTGAGGAATCACCACACAGTCTTCCACAATGGTTGAACTAGTTTATACTCCCACCAACAGCGTAAAAGCTTGGCATTTTTTAAGAGTCAAAAGGCCAGAGTAGCTAGAGCATAGTGAGCTACCGTAGAGTGCTACAAGATGAGACTGAAATGGCTAGAGCCCTACCTCTGGGAGTTTGAATAAACCAGGGTAAAGAGTTTATTTTTAGCCTAATATAGTGGAAAGACATTGGATGATTTTGAATAAGGGAGTCATATGATCTGATTTATGTTTTAAATAGATTACTGTGGCTGCGGCTTGTAAAACATTTTGGAGGATAAAGAAAAAATGGAAGTAGGAGGACTGGTCTGGAAGTTCTCACAATAATCTAGAGAGTAACTTGAAATGGATTGGTTGTGGTGATATGACTGAGAGAAGTCAGTGGATTTCAGTTAGTTTTTGAAGTATTATTGACATGGTGGATTGGTTGTGAGAGAAAGAGAAGAATCAGCATAATGATAATGAGAGTTTAAGCTTGATGAAAATTTAGTTTTTGCCAAGGGCTGTTCTAAATGCTTTATATGAATTAATGCATTTAGTCTGTATAGTAACTCTATGAGGCAGGTACCATAATCAGTTTCTTAGGCTTGTAGTATCTTTGTACAGGTTGTGAGGAGCAGAAGCAGGATTTGAATCCGTACAGTCTGGCATCAGAGTCTATGTTCTTGACCACTGTATTACACTGCATAGAATTTTGGCTTGAATAATTTCTTAAGGGGTGATGCCTTTGCGAAGATGTGGAAGATTCTGAGAAAAGTACGTAAAATAAAATCAAGAGTTCTGTTCTGACTGTGTTAAGTATAAGGTGCTTATTGGTTATGCAAATGGAGGTGGCAAGGTCCAACTGGGATTTGAGTGTCTGCATTTTTGGGGAGAGTACTATGAAGCCATGAGACTCCAGGAGGCGTGTAGGATGTCAGTGGAGAAGAAAAAGGGGCCCAGATTGAGCTTGATTTCCATACCCCTCCACTCGATGTTGTTTAGCAGCGAACATACTTTGTTGTTAAAAAATGGGCAGATCCTTAAATTGCAGCTGGATTTTTTTTGAGGCAAAAATCTTTTTTTCTCACACAGTGTGACTAATTTCACTTCTTTGTTTGTTTTGAGACAAGGTCTCTACTCTTGTCACCCAGGCTGGAGTGCAGTGGTGCAATTATAGCTTACGGTCCCAGGCTCAGGCGATCCTCCTGCCTTAGTGTCCTGAGTAGCTGGGACCACAGGCATGTCCCACCATGCCTGGCTGTCAATAAACGTTTATGGCCGGGCACGGTAGCTTATGCCTGTAATCTCAGCACTTTGGGAGGGTGAGGTGGGCAGGTCACGAGGTCAGGAGTTTGAGCCAACTTGGTCAACCTGGCAAAACCTGTCTGTACCAAAATTACAAAAAATTAGCCAGACATGGTGGCTGACGCCTGTAATCCCAGCTACTTGGGAGGCTAAGGCAGGAGAATCGCTTCAACCTGGGAGGCGGAGGTTGCAGTGAGCCAAGATGACGCCACTGTACTCCAGCCCGGGTAACAGTGCTAGACTCCGTCTCAAAAAAAAAAAGTTTATGTAGAGTTGGGGTCTCTCTGTGTTGCCCAGGTTGGTCTAGAACCCTTGTGCTCAAGGGATTCTTCCACCTAAGCCTCCCAAAGTGCTGGGGTTACAGGTATGAGTCACCATGCCTGGCCTTAATTTCACTTTCTCTTTGTGAGACCCATCATTAGAGGGTACTGGTAAAATGTTCCAGAAAACATATTTATACATACCTTATTTAGATATAGAAAAAAGGACTTTGAGAAGTTCTCAGGAAAATAATTGACAGGCAGTTAAGTGGCTTTTACTTGGAGTCAGAGAAAAGCAAGGGTTTTATTTTTTTGAAATGGATTTCCTTTTTCTCATTTAAAAAGTACCAGTTGGGTCTGTGGCTCACTAAGTATTTGCTGGTTCAGAAAAATATGCTTTGTAGGCACTTTGATGAAGTAATTTTTATTTCTAAAGAGTTTGGAATCCTCTTAAATCTTTTATCCTCTTTTTAAAAGTAGTTTTCAATTTGCTTCCTTAAACTGTGATTAAATAGAATTAATTTTCTTGAATGGTTACTTACTTGGGAATCATATAGGAGTTTTCTTATTATTTGTGTCCACCTAGCTGATTTCTTGGGTTTTGGTTAATGGTCTTTTTAAATATACTTCCTGAGTATTTAATGCCATCTTAAAGTGGATCACTGTGAAGTAGTCAGTGCTGCAGATAATCCATCAATATGCAAGTAGTGGATAACTTGCCATCACCTCCACCATTACTGTCAGGCACCAGTTCATTTATTCTTTCTTGGTACTGATCTGTAGGAAACAAAACGTTGCAGTTGAAAGCCATGAAACTATTAGGATGGTGCAGAAGTAATTGTGGTTTTTGTCTTTACTTTTAATGGCAAAGACTGTAAATATTTTTGCACCAACCTAATAACAGAAAAAAAAAAAATCTCTTTTTGCGGGGGAGAGAATACACATATGGCCTTTCTAGTTTGACAGGTTTGTTGACTGAGGATGCTCAGCTGAACTTGATTGCTGTTCTATTTGTGAGATCCTGGCTTGTTAAGCATTTTCTAAGATGCAGTTTACAATTTGTTGTCTATTCAACACACATTTTTTTTTTAACTTTTAGGTTTGGGGGTACATGTGAAGGTTTGTTACTTTGGTAAACTAATGTCATGGGAGTTTGTTGTACTGATTATTTCATCACCCAGGTATTAAACCCAGTACCCATAGTTACCTTTTCTGTTCCTCTCCCTCCTCCCAGCCTCCACCCTCAGGTCAACCCCAGTGTCTCTTGTTCCCTTCTGTGTGTTCAAGAGTTCTCATCATGTAGCTCCCACTAAGTGAGAACCTGCAGTATTTGGTTTTCTGTTCCTGTGTTAGTTTGCTAGTTAGTAGCATCCGGCTACATCCATGTTCCCATAGAAGACATGATCTCATTCTTTTTTATGGCTGCACGGTATTCCATAATGTATGTGTACCAGACTTTCTTTATCTAGTCTGTCATTGATGGTCATTTAGGTTGAATCCATGTCTTTGCTATTGGGAATAGTGCTGTAGTCAACATTCATGTAAATGTATCTTGGTGGTAGAATGATTTATATTCCTCTGGGTATATACCCGATAATGAGATTGCAGGGTTGAATGATAGTTCTGCTTTTAGCTCTTTGAGGAATCGCTGTACTCCTTTCCACAGTTGTTGAACAAATTTATACTCCCACCAACAGTGTATAAGCGTTCCCTTTTCTTTGCAACTTCATCAGCATCTGTTATTTTTTTGACCTTTTTGTAATAGCCATTCTGACTGGTGTGGGATGGCATCTCATTGTGGTTTCCATTTGTATTTCTCTAATGATCACTGATGCTGAACTTTTGTTCATGTGCTTCTTGGCCGCATGTATGCCCTCTTTAAACAACTGTCTGTTCATGTCCTTTGCCTACTTTTTAATGGGCTTGTTTATCTCTTGTGTATTTAAGTTCCTTATAGATGTTGGTTATTAGACCTTTGTCAGATGCATAGTTTGCAGATATTTTCTCCCATTCTGTGGGTTGTCTGTGCATTCTGTTGATAATTTCTTTTGCTGTGCAGAAACTGTTAAGTTTGATTAGATCCCATTTGCCAGTTTTTGCTTTTGTCATGGTTGCTTTTGGTGTCTTTGTCATGAAATTTTTTCCCATTCCTATGTCCAGGATGGTATTATCTAAGCTGTCTTCCAGGGTTTTCATAGTTTTGGGTTTTACATTTAAGTCTTTAATTCACTTTGAGTTGATTTTTGTATATGGTAAAAGGAAAGGTACAGCTTCAATCTTCTGCATATGGCTAGCCAGTTATCCCAGTACCATTTATTGAATAGGGGTCTTCCCCACTGCTTGTTTTTGTCAGCTTTGTTGAAGATCAGATGGTTGTAGGTGTGTGGCTTTATTGCTCTCTATTCTGTTCCATTGGTCTGTATGCTTGATTTTGTGCCCATACCATGCTGTTTTGGTCACTGTAGTCCTGTAGTATAGTTTGAAATTGGTAGCGTGATGCCTGTAGCTTTGTTCTTTCTGCTTGGGATTGCCTTGGGTATTCAGGCGCTTATAAGTTCCATATAAACTTAAAAAAAAATTTTTTTTTTGAAGTTCTGTGAAGAATGTTGTTGGTAGTTTGTAGTTTGATAGGAATAGCATTGAATCATATATATTGCTTTGGGCAGTATGGCCATTTTAATATCAATTCTTCCTGTCCATGAGTATGGGATGTTTTTCCACTTACTTGTGTATCTATGATTTCTTTGAGCAGTGTTTTATAATTCTTATTGTAGAGATCTTTCACCTCTCTGGTTAGATGTATTCCTAAGTATTTTATTCTTTTTGTAGCACTTGTGAATGGGATTGCCTTGTTAATTTGGCTCTCAGCTTGGCTGTTGGTGCTGTGTAGGAATGGTAGCGATTTTTGTTCATTGATTTTGTATACTGAAACTTTGCTGAAATTGTTTATCAGCTGAAGGAGCTTTTGGAATCTGACTGGAATTTTCTAGATATAAAATTATGTCATCTGCAAACAGGGATAGCTTGATGTTCTGTCTTCACATTTGGATGCCTGCCCTTCATTTCTTTCTTTTTTTTTTTTTAATTAGTAATAGCTGAATAGTAACTTGATTCTCCCTTATTCTTAATTTAAGAATTTACATTATATTTATAGTTAATTAATTCATCCAATTCTAAAAAGTTTTGCAGTGGCCAAAAATTCATCAAATATCAAAATTCTTGTATAAATCCAATAATTAGTGAAAAATTAGGTCTCAAATAAAAAGAAGCATAGAACTGATAGAGACAGTCAAAGTTTTCATAGAATAGAAGGACTACTAACAGCCTAGAAAGGGAGAAGGAAGATAAAATTTTTTTTAAGTGCGTATCCTAATTTTTATTTTTATTATTTTTAATTTTTCCATAAGTTATTGGGGTACAGGTCGTATTTGGTTACATCAGTAAGTTCTTTAGTGGTTGATTGGTGAGGTTTTGGTGTGCCCATCGCCCAAGCAGTATGTACTTTACCATATTTGTAGTCTTTTGTTTCTCATCCATTGTATCATTCTTATGGCTTGCATCCTCATAGTGTAGCGCTCACATATCAGTGAGTACATACGATGTTTGGTTTTCCATTCCTGAGTTACTTCACTTAGAATACTAGTCTCCAGTCTCATCCAGGTCACTGCATATGCTGTTCATTCATTCCTTTTTATGGCTGTGTAGTATTCCATTATATATGTTTACTACAGTTTCTGTTTTCTTTTTTTTTTTTTTGAGATGGAGTTTCGCTCTTGTTACCCAGGCTGGAGTGCAATGGCGCAATCTCAGCTCACCGCAACCTCTGCCTCCTGGGTTCAGCAATTCTCCTGCCTCAGCCTCCTGAGTAGCTGGGATTACAGGCATGCACCACCATGCCCAGCTAATTTTTTGTATTTTTAGTAGAGACGGGGTTTCACCATGTTGGCCAGGATGGTCTCGATCTCTTGACCTCGTGATCCACCTGCCTCAGCCTCCCAAAGTGCTGGGATTATAGGCTTGAGCCACCGCGCCCGGCTACTACAGTTTCTTTATCCACTCGTTGATTGATGGGCATTTGGGTTGGTTCCATGATTTTGTAATTGTTAGTTGTGCTGTTATAAACATGCATTGGAAATACCTTTTTTGAATAATGACTTCTCTTCCTCTGGTAAATACCCAGTAGTAGGATTGCTGAATCAAATGGCAGTTCTACTTTTAGTTCTTTAAGGAATCTCCACACTATTTTCCATAGTGGCTGTACTAGTTTACAATCCTACCAGCAGTGTAGAAGTATACTCTGTTCACTGCATCCATGCCAACATCTACTGTTTTTTGATTTTGGTCATGGCCATCCTTGCATGAGTAAGATGGTATCGCCATGTGGTTTTAATTTACATTTCCCTGATCATTACTGACATTGAGCATTTTTTCATATATTTGTTGGCCATTTGTGTATCTTCTTTTGATAATCGTCTATTCATATCTTTAGCCCACTTTTTGATGGGATTTTTTTTTCTTAATTTGTTTGAGTTTGTTGTAGATTTTGGATATTAGTTCTTTGTCAGATGTATAGATTGTGAAGATTTTCTCTCACTCCTTGGATTGTCTGTTTACTCTGCTGATTGATTGTTCCTTTTGCTGTGCAAAAGCTCTTTAGTTTAAGTAGGTCCCAGCTATTTTTGTTTTTATTGCATTTGCTTCTGGGTTCTTGGTCATGAAATCCTTGCCTAAGCCAATGTCTAAAAGGGTTTTCCCAGTGTTGTTTTCTAGGATTTTTATAGTTTCAAGCCTTAGGTTTAAGTCCCTAATCCATCTTCAGTTGATTTTTGCATGAGGTAAGAAATGAGGATCCAGTTTCATTCTCCTACATGTGGCTAGCCAATTTTCCACCACCATTTGTTGAAAAGGGTATTCTTTCCTTATGTTTTTGTTTGCTTTAAGTATTTGGGTTTATTTCTGGGTTCTCTATTATGTTCCATTGGTTTATGTGCCTGTTTTTATACCAGTACCATGCTGTTTTGGTGACTATGGTATTATAGTATAGTTTGAAATCAGGTAGTGTGATGCCTCCAGATTTGTTCTTTTTGCTTAGCCTTGCTTTGGTTATGTGGGCTCTTTTTTGGTTCCATATGAATTTTAGATATGTTTTTTCTAATTCTTTGAAGAATGATGATGGTATTTTGATGGGATTGCACTGAATTTGTAGATTGCTTTTGGCAGTATGGTCATTTTCACAATACTGATTCTACCATTCATGAGCATGGGATGTATTTCCATTTGTTTGTATCATCTATGATTTCTTTCAACAGTGTTTTGTAGTTTTCCTTATAGGGGTCTTTCGACTCCTTGGTTAGGTATATTCCTAAGTATTTTATTTTATTTTTGCAGGTATTGTAAAAGTGGTTGAGTTCTTGATTTGAATCTCCACTTGGTTGCTGTTGCTGTATAGCCGAGCTACTGATTCGTATACATTAATCTTGTATCTGGAAACTTTGCTCAATTCTTTCATCAGTTCTAGGAGCTTTCTGGAGGAGTCCTTAGGGTTTTCAAGGTCAATGATCATTATGTTAGAAAGTGACAGTTTGACTTCCTTTTACCAATTCGGATGCCCTTTCTTTTTCTTGTCTGATTGCTCTGACTAGGACTTCCAGTACTATGTTGAAGAGGAGTGGTGAGAGTGGGCATTCTTGTCTTGTTCCCGTTCTCAGAGGGGATGCTTTCAACTTTACCCCTTTCAGTATTATGTTGGCTATGGGTTTGTCATAGGTGGATTTTGTCACATTAAGGTATGTTTCTTGTATGCCAATTTTGCAGAGAGTTTTAATCACAAAGAGATGCTGGGTTTTGTGGAATGCTTTTTCTGCATCTATCGAGATGATCATGTGATTTTTGTTTTTAATTCTGTGTATGTGGTATATCACATTTATTGACTTGCATATGTTAAATAATCTCTGCATCCGTGGTATGAAATCCACTTGATCATAGTGATTATCTTTTTGATATGTTGTTGGATTCGTTTAGCTAGTATTTTGTTAAGGATGTTAGTATCTATGTTCATCAAGGATATTGGTCTGTAGTTTTTTTTTTTTTTTTGATTATGTTCTTTCCTGGTTTTGGTATTAGGGTGATGCTGGTTTCATAGAATGAATTAGGGAGTGTTCCTTCTTTATCTTTTGGAATAGTGTCAAAAGGATTGGTACCAATTTTTCTTTGAATGTCTGATAGAATTCTGCTGTGAATCCATCTGGTCCTGGACTTTTTGTTGTTGGCAATTTGTAAATTACCATTTCATTCTTGCTGCTTGCTATTGTTGGTGTGTTCAGGGTATCTAATTCTTCCTGATTTAAGCTAGGAGGGTTGTATCTTTCCATGAATTTATCCACCTTTTCTAGGTTTTCTAGTTTATGCGTGTAAAGGTGTTCATAGTAGCCTTGAATGATCTTTTGTATTTCATGGTGTCACTTGTAATATCTCCTGTTTTGATTCTTAGTAAGGTTATCTGGATTTTCTCAGTTAATCTTGCTAATGGTCTATCAGTTTTATGTATCTTTTGAAAGAACCAGCTTTCTGTTTCATTTATCTTTTGTATTAATTTTCTTGTTTCAATTTCATTTAGTTCTGCTTTGATCTTGGTTAGTTCCTTTCTTCTATGGGTTTGGCTTTGATTTGTTCTTGTTTCTCTAGTTTCTTGAGGTGTGACTTTAGAATGTCAGTTTGTGCTCTTTCAGTCTTTTTGATGTAGGTGTTTAGGTCTATGAACTTTTCTCTTAGCACTGCGTTGGCTGTATCCCAGAGGTTTTAATAGGTTGTATCATTATTATCATTCAGTTCAATAATTTTTAAATTCCCATCTTAATTTTGTTTTTCACCCAGTGCTCATTCAGGAGCAGGTTATTTAATTTTTATGTGTTTGCATGGTTTTGATTGTATTCCTGTCTATCTCATTTCTTAAGGTGTGTTAGTAAAGCTTGAGTGTTAGGTGAATATATGTTTAGGATTGTGATATTTTCCTGTTGGACAAAGCCTTTTACCTTTATATAATGTCCCTCTTTCTCTCTTTTAACTGCTGTTACATTAAGGTTTGTTTTGATGGATGTAAGAACAGCTACTCTTGCTTGCTTTTGGTGTCCATTTCCATGAAATGTCTTTTTCCACCACTTTGCATTAAGTTTATGTGAGTCCTTATGTGTTAGGTGAGTCTCTTGAAGGCAGCAGATAGTTAATTGGTGAATTCTCATGAATTGTGCAATTTGTATCTTTTGCGTGGAGGATTTAGGCCATTTACATTCAGTGTTAGTATATGTGAGGTAACATTCCATTCATTGTGCTATTGGTTGCTTGTGTACCTTGTTTTTTTTGGTTTTGTTTTTTAAATTGTATTTTGTTTTGTAGGTCCTGTGAGATTTATGCTTTAAAAAGGTTCTGTTTTGGTGTGTTCCAGGATTTATTTCCAGATTTAGAGCTTCTTTTAGCAGTTTTGTAGTGGTGGCTTGGTAATGGCATATTCTCTCAGCATTTGTTTGTCTGAAAAATATTATACCTTTCCTTCATCTTTGATGCTTAGTTTTGCTGGATACAAAATTCTTGGCTGGTAATTGTTTTATTTGAGGAGGCTGAAGACGGGACCCCAATCCCTTCTAGCCTGTAGGGTTTCTGCTGAGAAATCTGCTGTTAATCTGTTAGGTTTTCCTTTATAGGTTACCTGGTGCTTCTGTCTCAAAGCTCTTAAGATTCTTTCCTTCATCTTAACTTTGGATAACCTGATGAAGATGTTCCTAGGCGAAAATCTTTTTGTGATGAATTTCCTGGATGTTCTCTGTGCTTCTTATATTTGTATGTCTAGGTCTCTAGAATGGCCAGGGAAGTTTTCCTCGATTATTCCCCCACATATGTTTTTCAAGCTTTTAGAATTGTCTTCTTCCTCAGGAACACCAATTGTTCTTAGGTTTGGTCGTTTACCATAATCTCAGACTTCTTGGAGGCTTTCTTCATATTTTCTTCTTCTTATTTTTTCTTTGTCTTTGTTGGATTGGGTTATTTTGAAGACCTCGTCTTCAAGCTCGGAGTTTCTTTCTTCTACTTGTTCATTCTGTTGCTGAGACTTTACAGGGCATTTTATATTTCTAAAGTGTGTCCAAAGTTTCCTGAATTTTTGATTGTTTTTTTCTTTAAGCTGTCTGTTTCCTTGAATATTTCTCCCTTAATTTCTTGTATCATTTTTTAGATTTTCTTGCACTGGGCTTAACCTTTCTCTGGCCCCTTCCTGTTTAGCTTAATAACTAACCTCCTAAATTCTTTTTCAGGTAAATCATGGATTTCCTCTTGGTTTGGATTAATAGCTTGTGAACTACTGTGATTTTTTTGGGGGAGTGTGTTGAAGAGTCATATTACTAGGGTTGTTTTTCTGGTTTCATCTCATTTGGGTAGCCTCTGTCAGAGGGAAGGTTTAGGGCTGAAGGCTGTTGTTTGGATTCTTTTGTCCCATGGGGTGCCCCCTTGATGTTGTACTCTCCTGCTTTTTCTGTCTACGTGGCTCCAGGCTGGTACTGGGGTTTGTCTGCACAGAGGCCTGTGATGTGAACTGTCTATGGGCCTCTCAGCCGTGGATACCAGTGCCCCTTCTGGTGGAAGTGGCGGAGGGTGCAGTGGACTCTGAGGGTTCTTAGCTTTGGTGGTTTAATGCTCTATTTTTGAGCTGGCTGGCCTCCTCCCAGGTGGTGGCGCTTTTCAGAGAGCATCAGCTATGGCAGTATGGGGAGGAACCAGTCGTGGATGGGGCCTTAGAACTCCCGAGATTATATGCCCTTGGTCTTCTGCTACAGGGTGGGTAGGGAATGACCATCAGGTGTGGGCAGGGCTAGGCGTGTTTGAGCTTAGACTTTCCTTGGGTGAGTCTTGCTGTTGCTGTTGTGGGGAATAGGGGTGAGAGTCCCAGGTCACTGGAGTTGTGTACCTAGGAGGATTATGGCTGCCTCTGCTGAATCATGCAGGTTGTCAGGGAAGTTGGGGAAAGCTGGCAGTCACAAGCCTCACCCAGCTCCCACACAAATAGAAGGGCCGGTCTCACTCCCGTCATGTGCCCCTCCATCAGCCCCAAATCTTTTTCCAGATGGATGGTGAGACAGGCTTGAAAACCTGCCCAAGGCTACCCGCTTCCCAGGTGCAAAAGAAAAGGGCTTGTTTTCATTTCTGCCTGTGGTCTGTGCAAACCGAATTTGTGCCCTCCTTCAAGTTCTGGCCAAGAGGCTTCTCACCCTGTTCAAATTGTTACACAGTTCAGCTAGAGCTTTTCTTCTCCCTGTGGAGTTTTGCCCCCTGTTCCTCTGGCTGCTCTCCCATTGGATCCCTGTGGTGCAAGGCAGGAATGGCCTGCTAGAGGATCCAATGAGCTCCCAGGGCCTTTATGCTGCTTCCTCTACCCCTGTATTTTCCTTGGCTCTCCAAATTGACTCAGCTTCAGGTAGAGGCAGAAACTTCTCCCAGAAACAGTCTTTCAGCTTCTCCAGTGCGGTTGTGTGTTCTGGAGAAGAGAGTCTCTCTTTCCCACTTCTGCAGCTGGGGCACTCACAGTACTTGGAGGTATCTCCTGGGTCCTACAGGAGCAGTATGCTTCCATCAGAGGGTTTATGGGTTCTCTCGGGATTGCTTATTTGTTTTTGCAGTAGATCTGGAGCTAAAATTGACAGTGCAAGCCTCTGCATGCTATTCTGTCTTGAGCTGCAGTCAAGTCCTTCCTCTTGTCTACCATGATGATTTCTGGATCCCCTTCATTTCTTTTTCTTACCTGATTGTTCTGGCCCAGACTTCCAGGATTATGTTGGATAGGAGTAGTGAGAGACGGCATCCTTGTTTTGTGCCAGTTTTCAAGGAGAATGCTTCCAACTTTTTCCCATTCTGTATAATGTTGGCTGTGGGTTTGTCATAGATGGCTTTTATTATTTTGAGGTGTGGTTTTTCAATACGTAGTTTATTGAGAGTTTTTAACATGAAGGGGTGTTGAATTTTATTGAAAACCTTCATTTACTGAGATAATTATGTGGTTTTTGTCTTTAGTTCTGCTTATGTGGTGAATCACATTTGAACCAACCTTGCATTCCTGGAATGAAGCCTACTTGATCGTGGTGGATTAGTTATTTGAGGTGCTGCTGGATTTGGCTTGCAAATATTTTGTTGAGGAGTTTTACATCTATGTTCATCAAGGATATTGGCCTAAAGTTTTGTTGTTGTTGTGTCTCTGCCAGGTTTTGGTATCAGGGTTATACTGGCCTTACAGAATGAGTTAGGGCTGAGTCCCTCCTCATTAATTTTTTGCAATAGTTTCAGTAGGAATGGTATCAGATCTTTATATAGCTGGCAGAATTTGTCTGTGAATCTGTCAGGTCCTGGGCTTTTTTGGTTGGCAAGCTATTTTTACTGATTCAGTTTTGGAGCTTGTTTCTGGTTTATTCAGGGAATTGATTTCTTCCTGGTTCAGTCTTGGGAGGGTGAATATGTCCAGGAATTCATCCATTTCTTTTAGGTTTTCTAGTTTGTTTGCATAGAGATGTTCAAAGTAGATTTTGATGGTTATATTTATTTCTATGGGTCTCTGGTAACATTCCCTTTGTCATTTGTAATTGTGTTTATTTGGATCTTCTTTTCTAATTTATTTGTCTAGCTCATCATCTATCTGTCTTATTAATATTTTCAAAAAAATCAACTCCTGGGTTTGTTGATTTTTGAATGGTTTTTCATGCCTGGACTTCCTTCAGTTCAGCTCTGATTTTGGTGATTTTTAATCTTCTGCTAGCTTTGGGTTGATTTGTTCAGGCTTCTCTAATTCTTTCAGTTGAGATATTAAGTTGCTAATTTGAGATCTTTCTAACTTTTTATGTGGGGATTTAGTGCAGGAATTTCCCTCTTAACACTGCTTTACCTGTAACCCAGGAATTAGGATATGTTGTATCTTTGTCCTCATTAGTTTCAAAGAACTTTGTGATTTCTGCCTTAATTTCATTATTTACCCAAAAGTCATTCAGAAGCATGGTAATTTTCATGTAATTGCATGGTTTTGAGTGATTTTCTTGGTCTTGACTTCTATTATTATTGCATGGTGATCCAAGAGTGTGTTTGTTATGATTTATATTATTTTGCATTTGCTGAGGACTATTTTATGTCCTATTATGTGGTCGAATATAGAGCATATGTTGTGCGGGAATGAGAAGAATGTATATTTTATTGGTTTTGGATTTAGAGTCCTGTAGAGGTCCATCAGATCCATTTGGTCCAGTGTTGAGTTCAGGTCCTGAATATCTTCGTTAATTTTCTGCCTCAATGTTTTGTCTAATACTGTTGGTGGAGTGTTGAAGTCTCACTGTATTATTTTGTAGGAATCTTTTGTCTCTTTGTATGTCTCTAAGAACTTGCTATATGAATCTGATGCTCCTGTGTTGAGTGCATATATATTTAGGATAGGTAGGCCTCTTGTTCAGTTGAAGTCTTTATCATTATGCGATACCCTTCTTTATCTTTTTTATGTTTTGGTTTGTTTGAATTCCATTTTGTCTGAAATTAGGATTGCAACTTCTGTTTTTTTTTCTGATTTCCATTTGCTTGGTAGATGCTCCTCTGTCCCTTTTTTTGAGCCTATGGTTGTCATTTCAAGACCCATTAAAAGATAGGTCTCTTGACAGCATACCATTGGGTCTTGCTTTTTTATCCAGCTTGCCACCCATGCCTTTTAAGTGGGACATATGGCCCATTTACATCAAATGTTTGTATTGATATGTCTACATTTGATCTTGTCATTGTGTTGTTAGCTGGTTATTATGCTGACTTGTTTGTGTGGTTGCTTCATATTGTCACTGTTCTGTGTATTTAAGTGTCTTTTTGTATTAGCTGGTAGCAGTCTTTACTTTCTATATTTAGTGCTCCTTTCAAGATCTCTTGTAAGACAGGTCAGGTGGTAATGAGCTTCCTCAACATTTTCTTATCTGAAAAGGATCATATTTCTCCTTCACTTAGGAAGCTTAGTCTGGCTCGATATGAAATTCTTGGTTGTAGATTTTTTTTAATGAATATTGAATATAGGCCCTCAGTCTCTTCTGGCTTGTAGAGTTTCTGCTGAGAGGTCTGTTTTAGCCTGATGGGGTTCCCTTTGAGGTGACAGGTCCTTTCTCTCTAGCTGCCTTTAACATAGTTTCTTTCATTTTAACCTTTGAAAATCTGATGATTATGTGTCTTGGGGATGATCTTCTTGTGTAGAATCTTGCAGGAGTTCTCCATATTTCCTGATGTTAATTGTTGGCCTCTCTCACAAGATTAGGAAAGTTTTTGTGGATGATATTCTGAAATATGTTTTCCAAGTTGTTTGTCTCCCCTTCCCTTTCAGGGATGTCAGTGATTTGTAGAATTGGCCTCTTTACATAATTGCATACTTCTTCAAGGTTTAGTTCATTCCATTTTATTCTTTTTGCTTTATTTTTGTCTGACTGCCTTATTTCAGAGAGCTAGTCTTCAAGTTCTGAGATTCTTCAGCTTGGTTTATTTTGCTAGTAATACTTGTGATTGCATTGTGAAATTCTTGTAGTGTGTTATTCAGCCCTGTCAGATGTGTTACGTTCTTTTTTATAGTGGCTATTTCATCATTCTGCTCCTTTATATGTATATATATATATATATATTTTGTGATTCTTTCCAAGTTTTCTTGGATTGGGTTTAACTCTTGATGTCCATATTTTGAATTTTATTTCTGTCATTTCAGCCAGCTCAGCCTGGTTAAGAACTCTTGTTAGGGAGCCGGTGTGGTTGTTTGGAGAACATGCGACCCTGGTCATTTGAGTTATTGGAATTCTTGCATTGGTTCTTAATTTAACTGCAGTGTAGATTGAGTAGTTAGTAGTATATTGAGAAGTCAATAGACTTATTTTCTTATGTTTTGACAAGGCCAAGCCTTTGTGCAGAATCTTGATGTGAAGCTAACTTCTTGTTGTTGGTCTAAGAGGAGGGTATATTAGCAAGTTATTTTTGGTATTGGAGCTTTGGGGTGTGATGCAGTAGGTGGCACTCTGGCATATTAATTACTTGGTAGACTCTTGCTTGATTTTGTGGCTCCCCGTGTTTCCTCATAATTGAAGCCATGTTCCCTCTTAATGAGTGGGATCCTCTCCCCTTTGAGTATTGGCTGTAGATTGCAGCTTGCCACTCCTGGGATGCCAGTGCATTTCTGGATGATCTCAGTGTTTATGTTCCTTCCCCAACTTGGAGACAGCAGAGGAAGGGACCTTAGTAGTGTTTGTGCCAAGGGTCTTTTGCTTGTCTCATGGGGGCTCCACCTCAGAGAGGTGCAGGTCTATAGTCACCCAGTGCAATCATATGAGGGTGAAGGGTGGGCCTGTGCTGTGGGCCCAAGCCAGGGGTTCCCTGTCTGGTGATGAGCACTTGGGGGGTGGTGGGGGTAAGTGGAACCCGTGGGAGATGGACTGGTCTCCTCCCCTTGGCTCAACTGCAGCTTGTTGGAGGTTTGGATAAGGCATTGAGGGTCTTTGCTTCTTCATTAGTCTGCGGGTAGCAAGGGCAGTTCCACTGCAGAGGCAGTGGCAGAGAGCCTTTCAGTTTCCCCTGGTTGCTCTATCCAGGGAGTTGCAGAGCTGCTACTGGTTTGATATATCTGGCAGGGGATGGCTGGAGGCCCAGGCCTGGAGGATCTGCCCAGTGATTAGATAATATGGGAACGGGGACCTACATAACAGGCTGGCCACTTTTCCCTGGGGCTACTGTGATACCCTGGAGCCCACTCCAGCCCCTAGTCATCTTAGATTTTTCTAGTACCTGGAGGTATCAACAGTGAAGACTGCAAAACTGCAAAGATGACAGCCTGCCCCTCCCTCTGGGAGCTCTGTCCCAGGGAGGTACGGGCGTGTTGCTGGCTCAAATGCACCTGTAGTAGATGGCTGGAGACCCCACATTTCTCTAACATATGTCAAGTTTACTACATGATGCCTAGGTATGGGAAATGGGAAGTTGATGAGACATGACCCTTGTCCTCAGTAACTCTCTTTGTAGTAGGAGGGGCTAAGATGTCCATAAAGTGACAAGGTGACAATGACAAGGTTAAAGAGAGGAGTAGCCTGAAATCTATATTACCTAAGTTCAGAGAAGTTTGAGAAAAGAGAGAGTTGATACTGGGTTTAAATGACTTGGCTAGGTGGAGATGTGCAGCTTACAGAGAGTAGTAGCTATAGGTACCGGAAAGCATAACCTGTGTTTGGGGAATGGTGTTAGTGGTATGATTGGTATGGTTTAATGTCTATGAATAAGAATAGCAGAAGATCAAATTGTAAGAGTATCACCAAGCTTATGAGTTTGAATTTTAGTGTTTTTGCTGGTAGTTTCCACACTTTTGATTCTGTCCCCTCAGTTAAAATATTATCCCTACCATATACAGATATAGGCAGTATAAAATGGGGGTTTTGTCTATTTTTTATTTCTTTATTTTTTGAGACAGAGTCTAACTCTGTCACCTCGGCTGGAGTATAGTGGTATGATCTTGGCTCAATGCAACCTCTGCTGCCCAGGTTCAAGCAGTTCTCTTGCCTCAGTCTCCCAAGTAGCTGGGATTACAGGTGCCTACTACTGTGCCTGGCTAATTTTTGTTTTTTAGTAGAGATGGGGTTTCACCGTCTTGGCCAGGCTGGTCTTGAACTCCTGATCTTGTGATCCACCTGTCTTGGCCTCCCAAAGTACTCGATTACAGATGTGAGCCACAGATGGCACCTGGCCAAAATGGAAGTTTTAAAAAGGAGAAAAGTAGGAATACATGTTAGTAATTTATTTCCCCATTTCAGTAGTTCCTCTTGCACACATCCAGCTTAGAATTCTTGCAAACTACTGGTGTTATTGTTGGAGATGTGTTTTAGCGATGGGGATGTGAAACATCTTCACATTTTTCTCCATATGTAAATGTATGTACAGAAAAATTACACATTATAATACACATTATTTTAGAAAAACAAAGCTATTGGCACAATTCACAGAATAGTACTGGGTAAAAGTTATTTTCTCGTTCTAGTGAAATATTGCAGGTTTTTAATAGAACAGGTTTCATTCGTAACAGAGTCAGTATTGTATTTGAAAGTTTTTTGAAAATTCCAAAGTGCTGTATATAGGAGGTGTGAATTTGAAGTGAAAGTTCATGTGAAGAATATTTTAAGAAGTTTCGAATAGTCCTTTTATTTCTCTTTATAGTGCTTTGTGCAGTTCTGTGTTTCATAATTATAGAAATTATTGGCAAGTATTTTAATGATTCTCTCATTTCAAGTATTCTTTGTTTTCTAGTTGCCAGTAAATGTTAACATACAGAAATAATTTTTAGAGGCTGAGTATGGTGGCTCACACCTGTAATCCCAGCACTTGGGAGGCCGAGACGGACAGATCACAAGGTCAGGGGTTCAAGACCACCCTGGCCAACACAGTCAAACGCTGTGTCTACTAAAAATACAAACATTAGCTGGGTGTGGTGGCAGGCACCTGTAATCCCAAATACTTGGGAGGCTGAGGCAGGAGAATTGCTTGAACCTGGGAGGTGGAGGTTGCTGTGAGCTGAGATTATGCCACTGTACTCCAGCCTGGGTGACAGAGCTAGATTCTATCTTGAAAAGAAAAACAAATAATTTTTAGAGCAGGAAAGGATTTTAGAATTTGTGTAGTAATTATTTGTGTGCTATCCTGCCCTCTTCCCTGGCAAGCAGACTATAAACTGTAGGTTTATAGATTGTGCCTTAGTTTGGGCTGCTGTAACAAATTACCATAGACTGGGCATTATCAACAACAGCCATTTATTTGTCATCATTTTGGCAGCTGGTGAGGGCCTGCTTCCTGGTTTGCAGATGGCTGTCTTCTCATTGTATCCTCAAATGGTTGAGAGCAGAGAAAGAAGCAGCAAACTCTCATGACTTAACTACCTCCCAAAGGCCAATGGATATACTTATTTGTTCTATTATGCTTGGTAGTGCTTAGCAAAGTGTTTTCTAAGAGGCCATCTGTAACACTTACCAAGCAGGCCTCTTCATGTTGCCCATGAAAATCTAGCCTCAGAAAGGTTGAGTGGCCTACCAGAACCCACGTTTCTCATTAGTGAAAGACCTGGGTCTTTCTGATAAGTCTCTCAAAACTTAAGTTTAGTGCCTCTTCTACTATAGTTTGTTGTCTCTCTTGCTTTCTCTGATTTACCCTGAAGCAGGTGTTTCTATTGCATATTTTAAATACTTCAGCGGTTCCAGGGTACAGATTGTGCTATATTCTACTTAATGATACCCGATACCCAGCATAATGCCTTATGGAGTGGGTGCTCAGGATGTGATGAATTACCTTGTGAGAGCTGCATGTTTGCATCTCCTGATTTGATGAGAAAACTAAAGTAACTTAGGGTTGCACATTGGTGTACTGTTTATAAAAGGAAAGAGTAAAGTGTATACCTGATAATATGTGTGAAGTGCTATACATGCAGAATAGTTCTGAAATCCCAATTGCAAATGTTTATGAACTCAGAATATTCCTGAAGAACCGTTACAGTTGGTTGCAGTAGTTCAAACTGTTACTCACTGGACAGTTTTTCTCTGCAGTATGTAAGATGTGAATTTTATTTTTTGCTTCAAAATTTACAATGCAGCATAAACCAGGTTTAAAGTCTAGCTACCTTGCAAGGAGCAGCTTCATTCTTCATGGTTGAACTCTCTAGAGTAATCCTTGGGTTGCTATTTTTGTGATCACTTTTGTGGGTTTTTTTTTTCTCCTTCCTTATTCATGGAAAAGATCAGATCCTGTATACTTTTTAAAAAAATAACAAACACTCCAGTTTTCCAGATCATTTATCATCTTAAGAATTATAGTTACCTATTTTAAAAGGCTTCGCCTAGATTGGCTATAAAACACTTAAATGTTTTCATACATTATTTATACATTTTTTTCCCCCACTGAGCTGTGTTGCTTTCATTGACATTTGAATGCACTGAAACACAGATTTTTATCCCTGTACCTATTTGTGATGGGAAAGTATCAGCAGATTCAGTTGCTAGGAAACAACTGAATACTGAAATAGTTTTTTTTGAGGGGGGGAATTGTAAATTCAGTTCTTTGACATTTCTACTCTTATATAGCAAAAATTTCTTCAGTCACTACAAAGAAAGATTCATCACCTGTTAGTTTTCCAGTTTAGAAATTTTGTACAGGGGGAAGCTGGGCATACGTAAATCCTACAGGATTGATGAAGTGTTGAGAGTGTAATTTTGAACAGTGACTGGACAATGAAAAGTAATGATTACATATATGCCTTTGAGTTTTAGTCTCCTCAGAATTCTCTGATTCATCATTAATGAGAGAAATTGAGAGCAAGAACAAGAGAGAGACATATGCAAACACATACACATTCCAATTGAAACCAAAGTAAAATACTGTATTAATTAAACTAACCTTCTCATAGTGATAGGATTGGCCACATTCTATATTAAATCACCCAGGTCTGCATTTTTACTTGTGATGTTTAATAATTATGTGCCAGATAATTAAAAAGAAGTGTGTGATTTGTCTTTCTTTTATAACTGATTGTCATTTATTTTTGTCATAGTAGTATAACCTTTAAGTAATTTTTCCTATGTATCTACTATGTGCTAGGCAAAAACATGGAAGCCATAGGTATGGTTAAGTTTTCAGGTTGCCTAGTACGCGTGAGTGGAGGCAGCCAACCGGATTAAATTGAGAACACATATAATAAATTTAATTGTGTCTGGGACACAGTATATACTTATTAAAAAATTAGAAACCTACCTTCATCACCACTATCACCGCTATCATCATCCGGCAAGCTAGTTCTTCAACTGAAATCAGTTCAGAGTAACCAGGGAGACATAGAAACACTCATCGTATGTGTGGTCAATAAAAAGAGAAGTCAATACCAGTTAAAGAGGTAGCATAGGAAAGAGTGCAATGGACTTGTCTTGGGATTGCAGAGGAGTGTCGGAGATGTCAGGTGTGAGCTGGGTTTTGCAAGGCTCTCTCTTAGCTGTGAGCATTCCCTTGACCTTGTCTTTTTTAGGGAGTTAGGGAGTGGGGAGTAAGACAACTGCTTTTTTTTTTTTTTCCTTCTTAATTATTTTTAAGTTCTCTCATTTCTTCCTTGTCCATACCCTTGGCTGATAATGAGCCTTGACATCTATCTTGTTGCCTGTTCCATTCAGACAGATGAGTACCGTCCATGGTTCTAATTCTGTACCTTCAATTTTCACTGCTTGTCTATCTAATTGCACATCTACATTTAGGAATTTGTCAAGGAGTACAGAATCCATCTTCTGATTTACATGCATTGAGAGTCTTGTGTCTCAGAAATAAAAATCTTAATAAGGCTTTATGTCTTTATTCAAGTGACAGAGAGAACCCTATGAGCTTAAGTAGGCAGTATATATACTAAAATTGGACTGGTGCAGAAAATGTTACCCAACAAGTTCTAGGAGAGTAATGTATAAGTTCAAATGAAAAATAAAAACAAAACATGAAAATCATCTGAGACCAGTTGATACTGGAAATAATCGAGGAATGATAGAATTGAGAATAACAGGCTTGGTTTCCCTTAACATTTTAAAGGGATACTAAGAGTAGAAGGAAATGTTTTATGAGACTCTTATTGTTTTGGATAAAATCTTATTTTTTATAATTTTACATTTTTCATGCCTACATTTAAAAAGAGAAACCTAACATACAGTCACGAGACTTTAGAAATATTATGGAAAGTACTTATGCTCTGGTTGTGGTTGTCCTTTGTGGCTCTATGATTTTGTTGGTATGTAAGATTATATTTGTTGAGTTGCAAAACAGCCAGGTGAACAGTGTCAACGAGTGTTCTAAATTGAGATGTGATGGGGTAATGATCTAGAAAATAGATAACTGAACCTGGATAAAGATAAAGAAGACAGATTACTTGCTCATAAATTTGAAACAAAAGACTGGTAAGCAAGATTGGTAACCTGAATGTTACCTTCTTTAACTATGTCATCAAAAGCTCCACAGTTATAACATTGATTATTAAAGCCTAAAGTAATGGAAAGAAAGTGAAATACTGTTTAATCTTTGAGGAAAAAGCAAATATAGCTTTGGATTTTGGCAGGGCAACTATAATCTCAAAGGAAGGGAATAACAATTTGCATTTATAGTCTTTTTTTCTAAGTAGCTTAAAGTTTTACAAGTATATTATTATGAATCCTTTGGAGTACTTAAGAATTTTGTTCAAAATATTAAGAAGCAAATAATCTGTACTTCTTATACATGGCTGCAAAAATGACATACTGAAAGTTACAGGTTTTTTTTTGTTTTGTTTTTTTACTAAAATGGCGTCATTGTTCTATGTGTCCACTGTTTTTCTTTTCTTATTCTTCTTTTCTTTCTTTTTTATTTTTTAGTGAAAGTGTTTATTAGGAAAGCAAAGGAATAAAGAATGGCTACTTTATAGGCTGAGTGGCCTCCACTATTATTTTTTAACACCTTGGCTAAGAGATTTATTTATCCTTCAAATATTTATCACTTGCATACTGTGGGTTAAGCCTGAGGCAGTACACAGTGGCATACCCACATGGGGTAAAAAGTAGGTAGAAAAAGAGAGAATTTGAAACTGGGTATTTTCTCCTTCAATTTCATGTGGCATCAAATCATTCTTTTGAGGTGAAGAGCCTCTGAACTGATTTTAGTTGAAGAATTGGCTTGCTGGGTGATGGTGGTGGTGGTAGTGGTGATGAAGGCAGGTTGCTAATTTTTTAATAAGCACATACTGTATACTTGACACAATTAAATTTATTATATGTGTTCTCAATTTAATCCTGTTGGCAATATTATGAGATGGTTATTTGCATGCATTTTGCAGAGGAGGAAACTTGGAAAGGTTGGGTAACTTAGGCAAGGTCACAGAATTCTAAGCCAGTGTACCTGAATCTATAATTTTTATGCTTAGGATCTTTAATGATGTTCCTCTCCCTCTTTGTTGAAAGCAGGCACACATGTATGTGTTGGTGAGCATAAATGTGCCAATCATTGTGATATGGCTCCAATGAGTGGAAGAACACAGGCCTCTTGTTTTAGGCGGAATTAGATAAGAATACACGGATACATGTGGAGTGGTTTTAAGAAGCGGAGAGTTTAATATGCAAGAGAGAAGGGAGAAGAAAGAAGGAAGAAGCTCCTCTTTACAGAGACAGAGGGAGGGGGCTCCAAAGCTGAGAGTAGAGACCCCCAGTGTGGTGGAAGCCTGCCAGGTATGTGAAGAGGCTGAAGTAGGTGGTGTCTGATTTGCATAGGGCTCAGGGGATTGGTTTGACCAGGCATGTCATTCATATAGCCTGCGAAAAAAACTGGCCAATATTTCTCGACAGTTTTAAGTTTGGCATAATAAAATATATTGCCCTTGTGTTTAACTGTATGATCTATTTATAGTTAAGTTTTAGATGTTGATTTTTTTTTTTTCTTATTGGTTTCCAGTTGTTTTAGCACTATTAGTAGACAAGACTGGGCTGGGTGCATTGGCTCATGCCAGTAATCCCAGCACTTTGGGAGGCCCGGGCGGGCACATCACTTGAGGTCAGGAGTTTGAGACCAGCCTGGCCAACATGGTGAAACCCTGTCTCTACTAGAAATACAAAAAATTAGCTGGGCCTGGTGGTGGGCACCTGTAATCTCAGCTACTCAGAGGGCTGAGGCAGGAGAATTGCTTAAACCTGGGAGGTGGAGGTTACAGTGAGCTGAGATAGCACCTCTGCACTTCAGCCTGGGCAACAGAGTAAAACTGTATAAAATAAAATAAATAAGAAAAGACTGTTCTTTTTCATTGGATTCTCTATTTTTCACCTGGTAAAGAATAGTTTGATTGTGGGTAAGTTGCTGTACCTTATTCTGTTCCGTTGATATAAATGTCCTTGAAATAGTTATCACTCTGTCTTGATTATTGTAGCTTTATAATAAGTTTTGAAACTGGGTAGAGTCAGTGTTTCAATTTTGATCTTTTTCAAAAATTGTTTTGGCTCTTCTATGTATGGTAACTATGCTGAATTTATTTATTAATTTTAATAGCCTCTTGCTTCTTGGTAGATTCTTTGGTATTTTCTACATAGGTGTCTATGTAGTCTGTGAATATAGATAGCTTTATTTTTTTTCTTTCCAACTCTATGCCTTTTATTTATTTTTCTTGCCAATTACCCTGGCTAGGACCTCTACTACGATGTTTAAAAGAAGTGATGAGAGTGTGCATCTTTGTCTTGTTCCTGACCTTCAGGGTAGATACATTTAGTTTGTCACTATTAAGTGTTTTCCTGGATGTCCTTTTATCAGATTAAGGAAGCTTCTTTCTGGTTTTTGTTTGCTGTTTTTTTTTTTTTTTTAAGGATGGGGTTTCACCATGTTGGTTAGGCTGGTCTTGAACTCCCGACCTCAGGTGATCCACCCACCTTGGTCTCCAAAGTGCTTGGATTACAGGCGTGAGTCACCACGCCTGGCCTGCTGTTTTTTTTTTTTTTGTTGTTGTTGTTGTTACGAATGTGATATAGTTTGGATATTTGTCCCTATCCAAATCTCATGTTGAAATAAAATCCCCAAAGCTGGAAGTGGGGCCTGGTGGGAGATGTGGATCATGGGAGCATGTCTTGGTGATATCTGCATGATAGTGAGTTCTCCTGAGATCTGGTTCTTTAAAAGTGTGTGGCACCTATCCTCCAACTCTATCTGTCTTGCTCCTGCTCTCACCGTGCGAAATACCTGCTACTGTTTCATCTTCCTCCATGAGTAAAAGCTACCAGAGGCCTCCCCAGAAGCAGATGTCACTATGCTTTCTGTATAGCCTGAAGAACTGTGATCCATTTAAACCTCTTTTCTTATAAATTACCCAATCTTGGTTAAACCTAATAGCTTATGCCTGTAATCTGTGTATTTTGGGAGGCTGAAGTGGGTGGATGGCTTGAGCTCAGGAGTTTGAGACTAGTCTGGGCAACATGGTGAAACTTTGACTCTACAGAAAATATGATTCATGGATGTGGTGGTGCAGGCCAGTAGGCCCAGCTACTTGGGAGGATCACTTGAACCTGGAGACATCGAGGTTGCAGTGAGCTGTGATTGCACCACTGCACTCCAGCCTGGGTGACAGAGTGAGGCCTTGTCTCAAAAAACAAAATAGATAAAATAAAATAACCAATCTGAGGTATTTCTTTGCAAGAATGGCCTAACACAGAATGGGTGTTGAAGTTATGCTTTGACCATTTATTCATCTATTGGGATGACAGTATGGTTTAAATTTTTTTTGGTCTGTTAATGTGTACTTGATTACATTGATTTTAAAAATATTAAATCAATTTTGCATTCCTGGGATAAACCTACTATGTAAAGGTATATTATATTTTTTTTTATACATTGCTGAATTTTTATATTACTGCCTATGAGGGATGTTGACCTAGAGCTTTCCTTTCAGATAAGGGCTATTTGATTTTGATATCAGATAATGCCGAACTCATTAATGAGTTGGAAAGTATTTTCCTTCTTACATAAGCAATTTAAATAGCAACACAGTATAAATAATACTGTTTAATCACTTAACATATGGAGTTATATAAATTGCCAATATTCTTCTCTCTCTCTCTCTCTTTTTTTTTCTTTTTGTGCCTAAAATATACCTTAACTAGGTTTGTGTTATAAGCTGGGTTAATATTTTACAGTTAAAATATTTTTAATATTAAGAGTTTTTGAGAACATAGGGGAAAAGTTCTGTGGTTTTAACAAATACATAGGCATGCTAATTTTAAAACAAACACTAGACCTTTTTGTAGAAAATTTGGGAAGTGTAAGACGGCATGAAGACAAATAATTATGTAGATTATATTGTTGAAATAATATGGAATTTAACATTTGGAACTCCTTAACATATACAAGCATTTTCTCAATAGTTTAATTTTTATTAACAGCATGCTTACTATGTAATCCATCACATGGATTTAGAATATTTGTCTATAATATAGGTATAATATATTTATTTTACTTATCTAATTAATTGATATTAGACTTTTACCCTGTTACTAATTTTTTACAACACATATAATGCTGTGGTGAGCACTTCTTATATCAGCCTCTATTTTTATTTATGATTTGTTTCTTTAGGTAGACTTATAAATTAAATTATTGAGTCATAGAGTCTGAATATCTTAAAACTCTTGGAACATTCATGGAATGGCTTTTCTCTGTACTACTACTTCAGTTTGTATTTCTCCAAATGATATATAAAAGAGTTGGTTCAACTCTTCAATTCAGGATTTTACAGTTAAATATCTTGGCTGATATGATAGGTAAAAGTAGTAACTTACTGCTTTTAATTTCCATTTCTTTAATTACTCGGGAAATATTTTTAAAGATTTTTTGAAAAGTTTTAGACAAGTCACTCAGAAGAGTTATGCAACAGAAATATTAAGAGGAAATAAATATCTAGGAAAACAAATTTCTGTAATAAAAGAAACAAATGGAAAAACAAAGGCATAAGGCTATAGAATCTGTATGCCATGAAGAAAGAAAGTAATTTTAGTTTGTATTAAATGATTTCATTGCATTACTGGGAAGTGGATAGAGTCATACAGAATATAAGAACCATAGTCTTATGTTCTCATTTCTTCAAAATATACTAACACTTAATAACTTAATAAAAGAACCTCAGTACTTATAAGTTTGCTTTTTGTGGCTTCTGTCATTGATGAAAGATTTTGGAGTGTAGCTACCCATTAACTAAAAATAGGTATCTGGAGCATGGCAAAAGAGACTACTTCAGCCTTGCAAGTATGATATTGATCCACTCAAAAGCAGTAATTTGAAAGAAGTGAAAGAAAATAGCAGTGAAACTCAAGCTATGTGAAGATATAGGCAGAAAATTTGGTCTTTACAATAAATTTGATAAACAATACAGTTGTCTAACAGAAACTTAGGGGAGAAGGAAAAATGGAGGGCAATAAATTTGAGTAGAAGTATGTTTCAGTGGATAAAAGAAAATGTGAATTTTAAAATACAAACTTGGTATATCATTTTTCCATAGTAGGGAAGTTTATTTACAATCTATTTGTTTCCGTAAAACATCTAAGGTAGCTTAAAATAAAATCCATTGACCAAAATAGGTATTCCAAAATCAAATGGTTAATTTCAACAATACAAAAACTGCAATTACATTTGCAGCAACCTAAAAGAAATAGAAAATTAGAACTAATGAACAACTCATAACTCTTGAGTGTCAGCATGGGTGCTGTGCTTGGGCTTCACATTTGATCATAAACATCCAGGGAGAAAAGGCAAAAAGGAAGCCATTTATTTACATAGAGGGGCTGTACCAAATTCTGATGTGATGAACCTTAAGGATTGTGCTGTACTAAGTAAGTAAAATTTTTTACTGATGAAGGGTATATGAATTAATATTAAATCATCAAAGTGGTCACATATTTTAAAATATTGATACACTTGTTAAACATTATAGTGGTCATGTGATTTGAACTCTCACTGTATATCCTGGGATTTATGTATTTATCTCATCTATGCAATATTCAGTGAGAAGCTACTATACACTTAGCATTGTTACCAGGGCTTTGAAGAGTACAGATGCTTTAAATAGTCCCACATTAAAGTTTAAGTGATAGACAAGGCAAATGAACAGCAGCAAATGCTTAAATGTAAAGCTCTAGGTACTTGCTATGAATACATTGATGTGGACTAGGCAAAATGCTTCATTTAGTTAAGTGGGAAATAAGCATTTGGTTGAGTGGTGAATAAGTCGTGGTGTAGGAAGAAGTTCTGTTGAGATGTACTGTGGCAAGGATTGAGATGCTTCTGAGCTTCATCTTTTAAATTCAGTTTAGATTCCAAATAATATCAGAATACAGAATGTTAGGAGGTCACTTTTCATGTCTTCTGCAAAGGATGCACAAATGATGCTATTTAAAGAACATGAATATTTCTATGACAGTTGAGAAATATAGATCCATCTTAATCCCTAATGCTTACCATACTGCTTCACATATTATATTGGTTCTGTAATTGTTTATTGAATGAACAACTTAAAAGAGAAAATGGGAGAGAGGTGTTCTCAATTTGTAAGGAAAAATATTAACTATAAAATAGAAAACTAAATAATTTGTAAAGAAAGGACTTAGTGATGAGAGTTGTTTATTTTTCTAGTGTAATTATGGTGAAAACTTGTTAGTATTGTTTTCACTGGAATCTTATTAATCTTCAGTATTTAGGTGAAACAGTATGAATTTATAGGAAGTTGTATGTACTTACAAAATAATTCCATATATGAATCTTTTGTTACTAATCTGGTAAAGAAGCACAAATTGGCTGGGCATGGTGGCTCACGCCTATAATTCCAGCACTTTGGGAGGCCAAGGCGGGTAGATCACGAGGTCAAGAGATCGAGACCTTCCTGGTCAACAAGGTGAAACTCCATCTCTACTAAAAATACAAAAATAGGCTGGGCATGGTGGTGCGCACCTGTAGTCCCAGCTACTTGGGAGGCTGAGGCAGGAGAATTGCTTGAACCCAGAAGGCGGAGGTTGCAGTGAGCTGAGATCGTGCCATTGCATTCCAGTCTGGGTAACAACAGCGAAACTCCGTCTAAAAAAAAAAAAGAAGCACAAATTTTGAATAGCTAGATGATAGTACCTGATGAAACATTGCTTCTTAATTAGCAAAGTTCTTTGATTGCCTTGTTTATTACCTGCTGGACTGTTATGTATTGGGTATTTCTGACAGCTAAAATTACTTTGCCTTTCTTTATGATATATAAATTCTATAGCCTTTATGCCTTTGTTCTTTTATTTCTGTTACTTCAGGAACTTGTTTTTCCATATATTTATTTCCCCTTAACACTTATGTTGCGTAACTATTCTGAGTATTTTGTCTGAAAGTCTTCAAGAGACTGAGAAAATATTTTTTAAGTAATTCAAGAAATGGAAATGAAAATCAATGTGGTTTGTGGAATATGTAAACAAATGTTTCTAAAGTACATTCTCCGAATGAAGTATAGACTAGAAGTGGTTTAAGGTGGGATTCTTGACAGGAGTGACTTACATACTCTTCTAGTTGACATGAACAAATGAACAGATAAGTTGTATAGCATTTAAAAAAATCACTCAATATCCAAGAGCTATGCCAGTTCAGAGAAGGATGGGATCTCTAATTTGTTAAATACTGTAAAAGCAACACTAATTAATCTTTAAAGATAGATGTTTCATTTATTTACTCAGTGACTTTCTACTTGTTAAAGTAAGAAAAAAAATTACAGACAACACAATAAAAATATTTAAAAATTTATTAAAAAAAAATTACAGGCATACATCAAAAGTATTACAGGTTCTGTTTGAGACCAATAGGGTGAATATTGCAATATGGCAAGTCATAAACTTTTGTTTCCAAGTGCATATAAAACTTAGGTTCACTCTATACTGTGGTCTATTAAGAATGTAATAGCATCTCTTAAAAAACAATGTACATACCTTAATTTAAAGTACTTTATTGCTAAAAATTGCTAATGATCATTTGAATCTTCATTGAATTGTAATCTTTTTGCTGGTAGAGGGTCTTGCCTCAATGTTGATGTTCACTGACTAATCAGAGCGGTGATTGCTAAAGGTTGGGGTGTCTTTGGCAGTTTCTTAAGACAACTATTGAGTGTTCTTCATTCTTTCAAAAGAATGAGAGTCTGTCCTCTCAAAGCATTCCACTGCTTGATCAACTAAGTTTATATAATAATCTAACTTCTTTGTTGTCTTTTCCACAATGTTCATAGCATCTTCTCCAGGAGTAGAATCTATCTCAAGAATCCACTTTCTTTGCTCATTCATGGGAAGCAACTCCTCAGCCTTTAAAGTTTGATCACCAGATTGCAGCAGTTTATTCCCATCTTCAGGCTCCACTTCTAATACTAGTACTCTTGTGATTTCTACCACATTTGCAGTAACTTCTTCCACTGAAGTCTTGAACCCTTCAAAGTCAACCATGAGAGTTGGAATCAACTTCTAAATTGCTGTTAATGTTGTTATTTCCTCTCCCATGAATCACAAATGTTCTTGATAGCATCTAGATTGGTGAAGTGTTTGAGAGAGTTTTCCACTTACTTTGCTCAGATCCATCAGAAGAATCACTATAGTAGCTCTAGTGTTACAAAATGTATTTCTTAAATAATAAGACATGAAAGTTAAAATACTCCTGATCCATAGGCAGCAGAATGGATGTGTATTAGTAGGTATGAAGACATTAATTTCCTTGTACACCTCCATGAGAGCTCTTGCCTGACCAGGTGCATTGTCAATAAGCAGTAATATTTTGAAAGGAAACTTGTTCTGATCTGTGGGTCTCAACAGTGGGCTTAAAATATTCAGTAAACTATGCTGTAACAACAGATGTGCTATCATCCAGGCATTATTGTTCCATTTCTAGAGCACAAGCAGAGTGGAATTAGCCTAATTCTTAACGGCCCTAGTGTATTCAGAATGGTAAATGAGCTTTGTCTTTACCCTGTCAAGGGAAAAGGAGTCAGCCTGTTTTTTGAAGTTTGAAGCTAGGTTTTGACTTCTCCTCCCTAGCTGTGAAAGTCCTATGTTGCATCTTCTTCCAGTATTAGGCTGGAGAATGGGGTGGTTAGACTATTGAGAGTTGCCATCCATTTCCTAGTATGCAAAGGGGATGTTGAACTTAGGCTTATTCTAGGTTGGTTTTGGTACCCATTAGCGTTCAGTTTGCTGTATGTGATACAATGACAAGAGTGTCTTGTTATTGCCAATTTGTAAAGCCTATAATGGCATTGAGGTGGTTTTTGGTGGTCTGTACTGTGTGGAGGAGGAACCAGCTATGAAAAAAGGAGGGAGTATTTATTGTTCTTAAGAACAGGGTGTTATTTCCTGGGTCATAGTGGCTGGCATCATGCAGGCAGGGAATTTGGGCTCCAGCCAAATGCTCTGAGCTATAGGCTTGGTCTAGTTCCAGCAAATTCATTAATATATATTTACCAAACTCTGGTATTATTTTGGATGAATTTATGAGAGGATTGGAGATGAGGGCAGGAAAGAGGGGTGGTGGTATGTTGTGTGGTTGCATTCATATTTAATCCTCAGTTTTATATTTGGAATTTTTAAAAAAATAAATAAAATATCTGTGTCACTTCCATCAATATAGAAGGTGGTACCCAAATTCTCATTCTCTTTTGTAACTAGATCATAAGCATATGGCTTATACTTCACTGATTGGACTCACCTCTCACAGGACTTTGATCTGGAACTGCGGAAACAGAATCTCCATAGAGCTTTTGTGTTTGGTGGTGGTAGTGAGCAGAGACTTTCTGACTTTGGTGGCAGCAGTGTCTTTTTGGTGGTTGCAAGATTGATTTCTTACAGCAGGGATGGTTTTCTTTAGTACTCTGTGAGATGCTAAACAGCAGTTATGGCTATTTTCTGTTAACACTTAGTCCTATTTTAGGACTAATTAGTTCCTGGTTTGATCCTGGAAGCTTAACTTTAAGAATAGTTTCTTATCTTCCCAGCAATTCTGTGAGCTGCCTAGTAGCTTTTTAATAAACTCCTTTTCTGCTAGTCAGCTTCTTTCATGTTCAACTAATATTCTTAGCTGGTCCTGGGTTGATTAGAAGATAAGGCAGCAAAATGAAGACAGAGGCTTTTTGATATCTGCCAGGATGGATAAGAATTCATCCAAAATGCATGGGGACTTGGTATCAGGTTGTATTTTGGGGTTAATTGGAGGAGGAAGGAAAATAACTATGTTGATAATAGGTCTGTTTGGATGTTGGAGGGTATGGAATGGTGATTTTATTTTTGGGCTTGTTTAGTTTGAGATGCCATAGAAATACTCACTTGTGGAGACGTCTGCAATGTAATTGGAAATGCAATTCTATCATTCGGAAAAGAGACCGGGGATAGCAGTGACAATTATTTAACGTTGCATTGAAATTGGATGAGAGTGCTAAAGGTAGCAGCATGAAATGGAGAGAGAGGAGAGGCTGTTCACAATTACAGGGCAGATGGTGGAAGGAGAGAGTGAAGAAATCTGAAAAGGAATGTTCTAGAAAGATGGAAGAGCACTCAGAGAAGCTCAAAGGTGGTAGAGCATTCCAAGGAGCAGATAGTCAGGAGTATGAAGACTGAGAAGAGGCCATTGTATTTTAGTGGCTTTCAGGAAAGTCATAGAAAATAGTACGAAACCTTATAGCAGTAAACAAAGGACTCATGTAATATATGGAACAAAAGATATTAAATAAAATCTGAGTCAAATTTTGTTAGACATATTTGGAGCCCAAATCACAAAATAAAATTTGAAACTGGACACACAACCTCTATCTTTTTCCTTAACAGCTTTTTATCAGGCTAGTTGTTAAGTTTGTCTATTAGACTAATGACACTGATATATCAAATTCTTTTATTTTAATGAAGCAACAGCTCTCTAGTATGCAAAACTTGGGAAAATATTTTGCTTTACAATTTTAGTGTTCATTAAGCATTATTATGTAAGCTGTAAGCACATGCTAGAGAATTTAAATGTTTGTGACATCTGTTTTTTCATTGTGAATGTTAGAAGTTTTCTTTTGTAAGTATTGTAATGATCATTGTTTGACCTTGCTTTACATTTTTGCCAGACTATTCAATGACAGCTATTTGCATTCTGTCTTTCCTTTTATTTTAGCTTTCCTTCCCACTTCCTCCTTTTATATTGCCAACTGAGAAGCTTGACTGCTGGTAGTTAGAATCTCTGCTATGCAAGATTTTCATTTTTCTGTATTATGAAATATTGTCTTTGTACATTTTTATTTTCTCTATTCAAAGAGCGGTCTCTTTACATTTGATATTCTGATAGAATTTATCTGCTGAAAATGAAAGTCTATGCTCCTTGAATTCTGGCTTGAAAATAATCATCTGGAATAGATGTTAGATACTAGAACAAGATGAAAGATGCAAAGATGCCAGTCTTAATTTATAAGTTTATTATCTACAAGACTGGATCTTTACCGTGCCAGTCTTAAAAATGTATCTTGCATTATAATTTGAGCTACAACATTTCATCATACAGTTTAAATTTATAGAACTTTTTATGCATTAATTTACATAGTCAAATAGGAGACGTTAAATTTCAAAGTATTTCTTTTTATTTTAGTTTTTGTGAGATGGAGTCTCGCTCAGTTGCCCAGGCTGGAGTGCAGTGGTGCAATCTCAGCTCACTGCAACCTCTGCTTCATGGGACCAATTGATTCCCTTGCCTTAGCCTCCTGAGTAGCTGGGATTACAGGCACCCGCTGTCATGCTCGGCTACTTTTTGTATTTTTGTATAGATGGGGTCTCACCATGTTGGCCAGGCTAGTCTTGAACTCTTGACTTCAGGTGATTAGCCTGCCTTGGCTTCCCAAAGTGCTGGGATTACAGGCATGAGCCACCATGCCCCGCGGAGAGTATTTCTTAAAGATTTATTTTTTCTGTCATTATTTTTTGCAGTGCTTTAAAATTAACTGCAATTAATTTTCAGTTTATGGAATATGATGACCTGAGTATTATAACATATCACAGAACTTAGATACCAAGTTACTATACCAAAAACTTCTTTAGACTAATTTTATTAAAACGGAATTTCAGTGGTAGCAATACTGTTTCCATTTTTTTGATGGAATTCTCCCCCCCCTTGGTGTGGCTAACATACAAATGATAGGGTTTTATGCTAAACAGGTTTTTTTCCCCCCCAAATGCAGCAGAACTCTGCTTACACTGTGACCTTTCAGAATAAATTGGCAAGCATGTGAGATAACAAGAGCTAAGCAGGGATGGAAAAAAATGTAGTATTTTGCAGGTGAATCTTTGAGATGCCCCATTTACTTGAAATTTTAAACAGTGAGGTAAAAGACTTCAGATGAAGTATGAATGTTTCAGAATGATGATTAATAAGGAGTTTGTCAGGTGCTATATTTTCATTATTAATGCAAAGTAATTTCTTATAACACAAATGGCTTTTTGTAATATGTACACACAAGCTAAGTATCGTATGATAATAACACAACAAAAACCTAGCATCCTTTGCCTTTTTTCACTTTGGAGTTAACTTGATAGCCTACTGGAAAGCCTGTTTTCATTTCTACGTTAGTATTATACCTTGGTGTTTTTCTAACAACTTTTGGTATTTTTTTTCTTTAATCTGAGAAGTTCCAGATTTAGGAACATGTTTTCATAGACGTTTGCATACTTTCAGATAGTTCCTTTAATTTTCCATTATTTTTCAAATAAGCATGTATATAATTTTCATTTGAGGTCAGTATACTGTGACTGACAGTATATAAAATTAATCCGTGTCAAGCAGTTGAAGGTTAACACGAAAGAAATCTAGAAGAACCCAGTGCGAAATATAAGACAACGTAAACTTCACATTAGACCCTATTGCTCTGAATGGATTGGAGGGATGGGGATATTGCTAGTTAGAGTGATGGGAGTGCAATGGATGAGGCTGTGGCAAAGTCAGGAAGCTTGGGAGCAGCAGAATTAGTGAAATGTTAGTAGTTGCTAGATAGTAGGGTTTATGTTAAAGATTCAGGGACTAAACATGGTAATTGTGAAATCCTTTTGAGGAATTTGTGGTAAAGTAGCCAACTAAACTTGGCATGTGCAAAGCCAAGGGAAGCTTCATCTTGCCTTAATAAACATCTCTGACTAATTTAATACTGAAGGATCCATTGCTGCCTGGTGGGTATGTCCCCACCAGGCATACCCACCTGTGATTAAGGGTGGTATGTGTTAGTTCAGTAACTGATCCCATGAGGCAGGGAATCACCCAGTCAGTGCAGGAGTTTTAAGGGGCCAGGTCTAAAGGTGGAGTTGCATCTTTTAGCTCTGTTTAAATCTCCTTTGGTGCCTACACATGAGTGTAGTGGGTACATACCTATGAGTGCATGTACCCTATTTCTTGCTTTTAATTTTGGGCTGACTAGAAATTTTTGTCTCTGATGCCAGTGGTGGGTAGATAAGGTAAGCATGGGCACGCTTTAGCCAGCATGGATTGTGAAAAAGTACATTTTTTTCAGTAAATTAAAAGAAAAACAAAACAGGTACTTAATTTAAACATCAGGCAGCCCCAGAAAGTAGAGACACTGTTAGCTGTCTGGAGCTTAACAGAGAGACCAAGATAGTTCAATTTTTTCTTTGTCACAACCACATCTTAGAGTACTTGAAGCAACGTACTTTATTAACATAAAGATAGTAAATTTCTAGCCAAAGTAGAATATTTAGGGAACAGTTTCTTTAAGTTGTATCTAGGGAGAGATTAAACACAATTGAGAGCCTGGGCAAAGAAAAACAACCAGATTAAAAATATTTAGTTAATTATATAAGAACAGATGCAAAAGATATGAGCAAATGCCTGACTCCACAAGATAACATGAGTAAGTGCTAAAATCAAGGTATTTAAACTTGTCTAGTAATTGGTAAACAGCATATCAAGTGTGGAGATCTTTGCAACAGCTTCATAAAAAGGCTTTATCAAATTCAGAAAACTCTTATATTAAGGAGATTACCATTAAATCGAAGAAATGCCGTAAAAACAATACAGTTTTGTAATTTAAGGAGGATCTTATTTATATTAGAAGAATACATTAAAAAGACGTTGAATTGGCCAGGCGCGGTGGCTCAAGCCTGTAATCCCAGCACTTTGGGAGGCCGAGGCGGGTGGATCACAAAGTCAAGAGATCAAGACCATCCTGGACAACATGGTGAAACCCCGTCTCTACTAAAAATACAAAAAATTAGCTGGGCATGGTGGCGCGTGCCTGTAATCCCAGCTACTCGGGAGGCTGAGGTAGGAGAATTGCCTGAACCCAGGAGGCGGAAGTTGCGGTGAGCCGAGATTGTGCCATTGCACTCCAGCCTGGGTAACGAGTGAAACTCCGTCTCAAAAAAAAAAAAAAAAAAAGACGTTAAATTAATTTAATTGGAATGTGCATTTTTGACTTCATTTAATCCACCTAAAGCTGGAAATATTTTGTTGATCTGCAGTCATCACAAAAAGGTTTTATTATTCTTAATGTAATTTGCATAATTTGAGACAACTAAAATCTATTAATTATTAGATGAGCTATAATTTTATTGTTTATTAATTATTTTATTATTTTTTGAGATGGAGTCTCTCTCTGTCACCAGGCTGGAGTGCGGTGGCACAATCTTGGCTCATTGCAACCTCTGCCTCCTGGGTTCAAACAATTCTGCCTCAGAGCCTCCTGAGTATCTGGGACTACAAGGGTGCACCACCATGCCTGGCCAATTTTTGTATTTTCAGTAGAGACGACGTTTCATGATGCTGGCCAGGATAGTATCGATCTCTTGACCTCATGATCCGCCCGCCTTGGCCTCCCAAAGTGCTGGGATTACAGGCATGAGCCACTGCGCCTTGCCCTATCACTTTAGAGCTTTTATATATTTGCAGATAAATACTGTTCAAATAAAATGACTCAAAAATAACATTTCTAGTGTTCCCTTAAGTGTAGGAGAGAGGAATACCAAATGAATGAATGAATGAATAAACATATATACACGTATATTTTATCTTGGTTAAGTAGATAACTGGACTATTATACTTAGGAATAGCTTTGACTTTTCAAGTTTTTCTCACTTAAAATATGTTCCGTGTCTATCTAGCTTTTTTTTTTTTTGAGATAGAGTTTCGCTGTTGTTACCCAGACTGGAGTGCAATGGCACGATCTCGGCTCACTGCAACCTCCGCCTTCTGGGTTCAAGCAATTCTCCTGCCTTAGCCTCCTGAGTAGCTGGGACTATAGGTGCGCACCACCATGCCCAGCTAATTTTTGTATTTTTAGTAGAGATGGGGTTTCCCCCTGTTGACCAGGATGGTCTCTATCTCTTGACCTCGTGATCCACCTGCCTTAGCCTCCCAAAATGCTGGGATTATAGGCATGAGCCACCATGCCCGGCCTCTAGTTTTTATTATATAATGTGTATTTAAATTATATTTTCATTTTCTTTCCTTTTTGAACAAAGAATTACGATTTATTTGATTTGTATTCTAAACATTTTTAATAGAATTATTATTATTATTATTATTTTGAGACGGAGTCTTGCTCTGTCGCCAGGCTGGAGTGCACTGGCATGATCTCAGGTGACGGCAACCTCTGCCTCCTGGGTTCGTGATTCTCTTGCCTCAGCATCCCGAGTAGCTGGGATTACAGGCATGCACCACTATGCCCAGCTAATTTTTGTATTTTTAGTAGAGACGGGGTTTGACCGTGTTGGCCAGGATGGTCTCGATCTCTTGACCTTGTGATCTGCCCGCCTTGGCCTCCCAAAGTGCTGGGATTACAGGCGTGAGCCACTGTACTTGGCCAATGAAACTATTTTAAATTATTAATAGTATGGTCTAATTGATAAAAACATTTGATATTTGAAATGTTACTCAAAGAATAGAAATCACCACGCATAGGAAACATTTGGTGAACATAATTTTAATGGCCTATTTAAAGACTGTAGTAATAATTCTCAGAAGCCAGAAATTATTAATAGTCTGAGTAATGATGAGAGTCATTCTAGGAATAGAATTACAAGGTACTTTCAGAAGGCCAGAGATCTGAGCGACAGAGAGTGGTGGAGACAATAGTAATCACACCTCTCAGATACAGTGTAGTTTTTTATTTGTTCGTTTTTTTTTTTCTCAGTGGTCAGTTGAAGTATGGTATAAATAGATGGAAATTCAGAATTTCAGGATCTTTTAACTATAGGTCTGTTTATGTCTAGAAGAGACCCTGAGCATAGACTTCAGGAACATTATCAATTTCTATTTCAAAAGTTAAGTATATATGGACAGCTAATAGCTCAGCATTTCTTTTCACATTAATGTTATATTTCAAATATGATAATTCAAGATGTAAAGTAGCTCATATACTGTCTACTCAGATATACTTTACATATAATAAACTTTATGGATTTTAAATACACAAGTCCCTAATATTTGCAAAAGTATACACTCATCATGTAAGTATTATGCCAAACAAGATAAGGAACTATTCCCACCTTCCCAAACAGAATCTTGTGCTCTTTGTAATCATTCTTCTCAAACTTTCTACCTGAAGCAACCACTGAGTGATGTTGAATATTATAGATTAGTTTAGCCTATTTTAGAGTTTTATGTAAGCAGGCTCACACAGTATGTACTTTTTAGTGATCTGGTTTCTTTTGCTTAGCCGGATTTTTGTATGTTTCATCATTTGTCACATTTTATTTTGGAATAGTATCCAATTGTGCAAGAATCCCAAAGTGAGGAAAAGATTTGAACAGACTTTTTAGAAAGGCCGATATACTAATACCCTTAAGTGTGTGAAAAGGGATGCTCAGTATCACTAGTCATTGAGGAAATGCAAGTTAAAACCGCAGTGAGATACAGCAATACACCCACTAGAATGGCTAAAATTTAAAAACTAGGTGTTGGGGACCAAGTTGTATTCTCATGCATTGCTCTTGAGGGCCGTATGGAAGACTTGTTTATGATTATTTATAGCAGCTTTATTCATAATAGCTGCAAATTAGAATCCAAACAAATGTTTCTCAACAGATGACTAGATGAATGCATTTCAATATTGTTTTGATTTTGTTCTTCTACCTGAGATTTATCCTTGGCTAAAGTAGAAATGTGTAAAATTTTCAGAAATTTTGATATGGAAGCATTATGGAAATGAATAGCCAGATCTTTGTTAAGCCAAAGTTATGATAGAATCCTATTTAATTTTATCCTTGATACATTAAATAGCAGGAAATTTCTGCATTGTGTTTATCATCTAGAGAAAGCTAGATTGAAAATGTTGTCCAGCTATATTTTCAGCTTGTCTGAAAATGGCTGCCAACTGAAATTTCAACTCTTCTTTTTTAGAACTGAATTATCTAGAAAATGGAATGAACTTCTGTATTACCCTGGCAGAAATTAACAAAAACTCTAAAGCAGTTTAATTCTTAATGTATTTTTTCAGTCTCAGTTTTTGTGTTACAGGTTTTATTATTTTCCAGATTTCATAAGTATTTAATGAGATTTTGGGAACAGATTTGTTAAAAACTATTAGTCAAATTGTAATTCAAACAAAAAAACTTTTTTGGAATTTTATTTTAACTGTGTTATTCAATTCTTTTTTTGTGTTTTTGAGACTTAGTCCCACTCTGTCACCCAGGCTGGAGTGCAGTGGTGTGGTCTTGGTTCACTGAAACCTCCGCCTCCTGGGTTCAAGCAATTCTTCTGCCTCAACCTCCCTAGTAGCTGGGATTACAGGCATATGCCACCATGCCAAACTAATTTTTGTATTTTAGTAGAGATGGTTTCACCATGTTGGCCAGGCTGATCTCAAACTCCTGCCCTCAAGCAATCCACCAATCTCAGGTTCCCAAAGTGCTGGGATTACAGGCGCAAGCCACCGTGCCCAACCCAGTTGTTCAGTTCTTAAAAGCATCACATAGTGAATTTTTATCAATGTCATTTGTATTATAATCATAATTTGGGGGGGATTGTTTATAAGTGAGATTAAACTATATGAATATGTTAAGGATGATGAATTAAGTGACCTATCAGGAATACTTTTTGAGATGGCAGAAAGTTGGTGAGATTAGAAGTCAGAATTCTTGAATCCTTTATGTATAGTTTGTGTATTGTAATGCTGCTTTTCCTTGAAATAAGAATACTATAAATTTGAACCTTAATCTTATAAATGAAACTTGGAGGATTAACTGTAAGTTTCAGGCTGTTTCAAATTAATTTAAATTTGTATGGAAAGCTCCGATGGTGATTGTTTCCTAAGGGGACTCTGGAAATCCTGTGGCTACGTTTAGCCAGGAGAGAAGCTAGACTAAAAACCGACTTAAAAAACAAAAGGATTAAAGTAGAATTATAGCAGGCTTAATTTTAAACATTTAAAATTGACATATTTTAATTTAAATACCCAAGGTTTATTTTCACTCTGGAAAGTGGTTTTTGTTTGTTTTTTAAGTTTATACATACAAGAAATGTGTTAAACCCATCATTGTCTTATTGCCGAAGTATAATCATTTTTGAGGCAACTCTGCAGTAAATTGATTATGAATCAGTATCAAGTTGTAAAGTTGTTTGCTTTTCCTTCACCATCTTATTTCATTGTTTCCAAAAATAAATCAAGGGAGATTAAAACTAATAAACAGGTATTAGTGTGAAATTGCTATTAAGTTCCAGGAGTATGTATTTCAAGGTAAATTATTCAAATCCTCATGTAAATACTTGAAGAAAGAAGTAATAAAACTTTTGATAATCTTTGCCTAAAACACTGATTCACATACATTTTTCAGTAGGGCTCCCTATTCATGTTTTCTCAAACCTTTGACAGCATGCTCACAAGTATTGTGGTGTGGGACATGAGTGTTTGGGGTGGGGGACAACCTGATAATATAATTTGTTTCTTTAGAGGGCAGGTATGAAGGGAGGGTGTTGTGCTTGTCGTGTAACCTCTAAATATGGTTCTCTAGACTTCCCTAGAGATTCTATGAGTTATAAAGAGATTTTTAA
The DNA here is from genome assembly GCF_049354715.1 of Callithrix jacchus. Classification (NCBI taxonomy): domain Eukaryota; kingdom Metazoa; phylum Chordata; class Mammalia; order Primates; family Cebidae; genus Callithrix; species Callithrix jacchus. Next base: position 65,806,873 of record NC_133505.1, read on the forward strand.
AAACATTTTATTTGGAAATGATTTTAGACTCACATTTACAAAAATAAGAAGTTACAAAAACAGTAGAGCGTTTCAGTTGTACCTTCCGTTTAGCATTCCTCAATAATATCTTACATATCTATAGTATTAGTGTTAAACTGTAGCAGGATCGGCCGGGAGAAACAGAGCTCCCGAATACCGAATGGGAAAGGAAAGGGTTTATTATTACAGTTGGGAGCTGAGGAAATGATCTGTCCAAATTCAGCTCATCTAACAAAGTAGGGTTCTGCCTTTATATAGGCTTATATATCTAAAGAGATATTACACATGGAAGAATCTTAGGTTTATAGCTTTATGAATCACATATGAAAAGGGTCTCGATTTACAGCTTCAGGAATCACATATGAAAGGGTTCTGGTTTACAGTTTTAGGACTCACATGTGAAAAGGTTTCGGTTTACAGCTTTAGGAATCACATATGAAAGGGTTGCGGTTTACAGTTTTAGGACTCACATGTGAAAAGGTTTCTAGTTTGATCTTGTTTTAAGTAAAAATAGTATCTTCCAGAGAGTTTCCCTAAGACCAAGCCTGCCACCTACAGGAAGGTGAAAACAGGAGGCGCCAGTCGGTCAGCCTTTTCTTCTATTGAAATACAGTGTGATAGTCAAAGGGGAAGTTGATTTCAGATGTCTGGGTCTCCTTCTTCAAAACTACAGACCTTATTCAGATTTCAGCAATTTTAACATGCATTCTTTGTATGGGTGTATGTATTCAGTGAACCTTTACCACATGCATTGATTCCTCTAATCACCACCACAATCAGGATATAGAACTTTTACATCATCCAAGACAAACTTTCTCCTGCTACTCCTTTATACCATCTCTGCAACCTGTTCTTCGTCACTATAATTTTGTCATATTGAAAATGTTGTACAAATGGAATCATACTGTTGTTAAAGAAAAACTTATTTAAACTCTTGTTAAAGACAGTAAGACCAGACTTAATTCACTACTCCATTGAGGTTTTGCACTAGGGGTGGGAGATTGGTTTCAACTCAGAATATGAAAAGGACAGTGGATATTCTTAACCAAGGAGCAGAGTGGGAGTCAGTGGATGGAAAATTAGTAAAAGAAAACATCAAGGATGGAAGGACTCTTGCTAGACCAACTCAACAGGATTCTCGCTGAAGACAGACCAAGGTGATAAATTATTGAGAATGGGGGATTTTCAGTTAAACCGACTTATTAGCAGAATTCTTGCTGACATTGGACTAAATGGACCAAGGACAGAACCCAAGGTTGAGGCCCAGTCAGAAAGAGTACCCAGAGGAGCCTGACTCAAGGTTGGTAAAGGAGAGTCTTTATCACTGTTACAGACTGAATTGTGTCCCCCCAGAAGTTGTATGTTGAAGCCCTAACCTCCTGTACTTCAGAATGTGACTGCATTTGGAGATGGGGCCTTTAAAGAGACAATTAAGTTAAATTGAGGCCCTTAGGGTAGCCCTTACAGTTTATTGTCTTATAAGAGGTAATTGGGATACCGAGACTAGAGGGCTGTGAGAAGAGAAGAAAGACCCTGTGAGGTTGTAGTGAGAAACCAGCTGCCTTTTTCTGGTTGGGCTGCTATTACAAAAATGCGGTAAACTTGAGTGGCTTAATCCTGGCCATTTTAATAGGCACATCTAATAATGTTGGTATCTCATCATGGCTTTAATTTGTAATTCCCCAGTGGCTAAGGCTGTTAAACGTATTCTCATTTGCTTATTTTCCATCCCTATATTCTCACTAGTTAAGTAATTGTTTCTTATTTTCCTTAAGATGTAGAACATTGCCAGCCTAGAGTCAAGGCTAGGAAACTGAAATTGGGGATGAGGAATAAAGGTCGTTTGGCATTAGCAGAGAGGTGGGATACTTTAGGGACTGGTGAATTGTTAGTTCAGTCACAGTCAAGTAGCCCTTTGAAGTCAGTTCTGAAATTGGGTCCTGTCCTTGGGGTTATGCTTTTTGTTGTGTTAAGAAAAATCAGTGCTTGAGTGAGATACACATTTTGCTAGAGATTGTTAAAATGCATGAATATTATTCATGAAGGGAATAGGAGAACTAATTGCTACCCTTTTACATACTTGCTCATAGCATTAAGTAGCTAGTAAAAAACCAGAATCTAGAAGACACTGGATTAAAGGCTAGGTCTATAAATAAGATATGGAAAATGAAGCAATTTTATATGAAATGTTAGCTTTGTATGGGAGTTTTTTGACACAGACTCTCATTCTGTCACCCAGGCTAGAGTGCAGTGGCTCAGTCTCAGATCACTGCTACCTCTACCTCCTGGGTTCAAGCGATTCTCCTGCCTTAGCATCCTTAGTAGCTGGAACTGCAGACACCCGCTACCATGCCCGGCTTTTAAAATATTTTTGTATTTTTAATAGAGACAAGATTTCACTATGTTGGCCAAGCTGGTCTTGAACTCCTGACCTCAGATGGTCTCCCTGCCTTGGCCTCACAAAGTGCTTGGATTATACGCGTGAGCCACTGTGCCTGGGTAGGAGTTTTTAAATCTTGAAAAGCTACTGTTGATAGAAGCAAATGAGGTGAAAAACCCAGTAAATAAATCTCTCGATTTCTTTTTTGTTGGTTTTGTAGATTCTTTGGATAATTTTTAAGTGTATCCTCTGTTGACTTTAGGCATTTACTTCAAATAGTCTTATCCTAGCTTTAACAGGACTGATTGTAGAACATCAAAACAAAAGTTTTTGCATGTTTTTGAAGATCTATCATCCTTTCATATCAAATTGATTTTTCATATAGCATTCATCACTATGTGGATTTTTGGTTATATAATTTTAGGAAGAGTTTAAGAGTGAACATCTATGCACACACACACACTCACCCAATCTTAGTTGTGTCCCTTTTTCTTTTCTTTTCTTTTTTCTTTTTTGTTTGGGGTTAACATTTCTCCTCATCTGTTTTATTGTTTTTTAATGTGTTCAAATAGAAATTTATACTATTCTTAAGTTTCTCTTACCTCCACACAATGGAGAGCACACTCAGAGAAGCATTGCCATTTCTCAGGTGTTCACATACCTAACCATCTTTCTCCAATTAAGATAACAATTGTGAACTACATCAGTTCTGTAAAATATGCTTCCTGAATATCAGATGATACTTGCCTATGTTTCAGATTTCAGTGTCCCTACATGCTTTTAAAGAAAATTTGGGGCTGGACGTGGTAGTTCACGCTTGTAATCCCAGTACTTTGGGAGGCCAAGGTGGGTGGATCACCTGAGGTTGGGAGTTACCAGACCAGCCTGACCAAGATGGCAAGACTCTGTCTCTACTAAAAATACAAAATTAGCTGGGCATGGTGGCATATACCTTTAACCCCAGCTACTCAGGAGGCTGAGGAGATCTCTTGAATCCTGGATGTGGAGGTTGCCGTGAGTTGATATCGTGCCACTGCACTCCAGCCTGGGCAACGAGCTAAACTCTGTCTCCAAAAAAAAAAAAAAAAAGGAGTCTGGACATGGTGGCTCACACCTGTAATCCCAACACTTTGGGAGGCCACAGTGAGAAGATCGCTTGAGCCCAGGGTTTGAGACCAGCTGGGGCCACAAACTGAGATGTTCATCTCTACTACCAAAAATTAAACAATTAGCCAAGCCTGGAGGTACATCCAGCTACTCAGGGGGCTGAGGTGGGAGGATTGCCTTAGCCCATTATTCGAGGCTTCAGTGAGCAATGATGGTGTCACTGTGTGCCAGCCTGGGAGACAGAGCAAGACCCTGTTTCCAAAAAAAAAAAAAAAAATGATTTGTTTTGTTTGAGCAGTTCATTTTTGAGAGACAAACCTAGGGATTGTAAGTCGTCATGCACCTAATGATACTTTCAGAGAAAAGCTGCTAAATGTATGCTGGTATTGTGGCCTACATCTAAAACATAACTTCACTGTGTTTACCTTATTTTTCTTCCTTCCCTAATGAACATAACATCGTTTCATTCTTATAAGATTTCTGTGTGTGTGTGTGTGTGTGTGTGTGTGTGTGTGTGTGTTTTATTTCTATTTTGGACTTAATAGAATTGCATGAGTAGTTGTGGCTGAAAGGCCGTGAGTGAGACTGAAACAGTCTCCTTAGATCACTGCAGCATTTGAGTTTAACAAAGGTATTGTAAGATAGTCAAATCATTAATTTTCTTCCTTAATGTAGATGTATTCTAGGCCAAGTAATATGTTATTGCCAGTTTAGCCTTTGTACAAATGAGATGAAAGAAATACTGGCATTTGAAGTTTCTTTTTGCTTGTGACAAGGAGAGGAAGAAGTAAGATTTTAAGTTTACCAACAATTGGACTAAATGAAGTTGGAAGTAAAGTGAGAAAGGCTTCTATTTTTTGGGGGTAAATTATATAATTGCTTTCATTGAAAGGAATTGTTTAGATTCTACTGAAAATGGCAAAGTAGGAAATTTTAATACTTAGGATATGTATGTGGAAATACTAAGAATTGTGTTCATGTTTTTTGTGAAGTCAGAAGACCAAAAAGCATAGAATGAGAATCTGGGAGGCAAGAGTTCTGTTTCACTTGTTCTGTGATGGGCACTATAAAACCTAAAAAGAGTGGACACTTAATAGCTTCTTAGAAAATGAACAAAATGGAAATATGTTTGCCTTGATTATAGCCAATTAGCAAATGAAGTGTTTGTACTTTAAAAAAGTCCTTAAATAGTGTTACAATGGCATTAAGGCAAAATTTTTATATTTGCCATTTTAGTGTTAAGAATACGACAGTTAAAAATAGTTTTGAGAAGAATTTCTATAATTCACAGGTTTATGTGATCACATTTTCAGTTTTCTTTTTTTTTTTTTCTTTTTAAGATCTTTTTTTTTGAGACAGAGTTTCGCTCTTGTTACCCAGGCTGGAGTGTAATGGCGCGATCTTGGCTCACCACAACCTCCTCCTCCTGGGTTCAGGCAATTCTCCTGCCTCAGCCTCCCGAGTAGCTGGGATTACAGGCACGCGCCACCGTGCCCAGCTAATTTTTTGTATTTTTAGTAGAGATGGGGTTCACCATGTTGACCAGGATGGTCTCAATCTCTTGACCTCGTGATCCACCTGCCTCGGCCTCCCAAAGTGCTGGGATTACAGGCTTGAGCCACCGCGCCCGGCCCTCTTTTTAAGATCTTGTATACCTCACAGGATGTTAAGCTTTTAAAAAAATTTCTGTAGAACATTGAAGTACTGAGTAGTCCTTTGTCATCTGCATAGCAGGCAGTCAAATATTTGTTTCTCTGATTTGAAAACTAAATTTTGCTGTAGTTCAGTTGAATAGCAGAATTCCCCAAAACTAGTCTAATGCTATATCATAATCTAAACAGGACATTTACTAGAAGTAGTTAGGACTTTTAGTTGACAATACAGGTGATACAGCTTTTTCTAAACTCTGCCATTAGTACTTGCAGGTACCTGCAGTAGTACCTGTAAATCAGGAGTTGACACTCTGAAGCCATTCAAGCCAAATATAGCCAGCTGCTTATTTTGTAAATAAAATTTTATTGGAACGCTGTCATGCCTGTTCATTTCAGTGCAGAGTTAAATAGTTGTGACAGAGATCCTGTGGCCTTCACAGCCAAAACATTTACTACCACATTGCCAACCCCAGTGCTAAATGATGGCATGAAAAAAATGTATTTAAACCGGTGATCTGTTTTAAATAGTGTTGAAAGACTAGAACTCTTTTTTTTTTTTTTTAAATCAAACTATTGCTCTTACTGAAAGGAAGCAGACTACATATGTTGTCCTCTTTTGGAATCCTTAGGGGAGCAATTTGTTCCCTCAAGTATGAAGCAGAAGTTACTAAATGAACTTGACTTTAACTGCAGTTAGATTATAACTTTAAACAGCTGCCAGAAGTTTCAGTGGTTGAATAAAGATGGCCAGAGTTGTAATGGTTGAATAAAGGTGAAAAACTAGTGTCTTTAGAGAAGTTAGCAGTTAAATTATTCAGGCCACTCAAAACAGACATTTAGAACCATTTCTCTACCTATTTTATTTTATTTGCTTTATAGTCTATAACAACTTATTTGTTTTATGACATAAAAGTCATTCAAATTTCCTAAAGCTTGAGTGAGACCATTATGTGGCATATCTAGAGAGACTTGTGTTTGAATCCTGCTTTCTCTACTTAATAGTTGTGTGGACAAGCAACTTCTTTGTTCCCTGGGTTTTTTATCTGTAAAACATACAGGGTCTACTTCATAGGGTGGTTGGGTTAAATGTAAAGCACTTAGAACAGTGCCTTGCAAGGTTATGCTGATAACCATGTTATCATTATGTTTTTTTTTATAAGGCTTTATTGAAGTTCCTCCAGTAACAAGGTGGCAGCTTTTGTTGAAAGCCATGTGATTGAATAAAGCCTTTAAAGAAAAAATCACAGGAATTTGCCCTTAAAAGCCCCTGTTATTTTCTGTAACACCTATAATTGACAAGTGATGCCATTCATGAAGTATCACAATTGAAAATCAAGAAAGTTACGTTTTTGAAATAATGTGGAAGTCATCCATATAGTACAGTCAGTTTTAATTAGTGAGTAAAAATTAATTGAAACATATGTTTCTTTTAGCTCTTGATTTCTTTATTTTTTCTTTCTCTTGACTGCCTTCTGCCATTTAACTATCTTCCTTCACCGGCTTGGATTTCTGAAAGTGTGATGTATTTTTTAATATTAGATTTCTGGGTCTCTGCTCTCTTTCTCTCTCTTTTTTGAGACAAGGCCTTGCTCTGTCACCCAGGCTTGAGTGTAGTGGCACAATCTTGGCTCACTGCAACCTCTGCGTCCTGGGCTCAAGCGATCCTCCCACCTCAGCTTCCCAGTAGCTGGGACTACAGGCACATGCCACCAAACTCAGATGATTTTTATATTTTTTTGTAGAGATGGGGTCTTGTCATATTGCCCAGGCTGGTCTTGACTCCTGGCCTCAAGTGATCCACCCACCTAAGCCTCCCAAAGTGCTGGGGTTATAGGCATAAGCCAGCGTGCCTGGCCCCTCTGCTCTGATTGCTCTGAATAAAAAGTCTCTGGGAATGGACCCTAGGTGATTCATAGGCACACTGAAATCTGAGAACCAGGTCCAGGAAATAAAATGATCTGAAATGCAAACCACTGAATTTTCTGACTCTTTTGTTGCATTTGGTAAGAGGCTGGACTATGGAGGAGATGAAAACTTGACCAAAAATGGATTTCTGTCAGCATCACAGAATTTGGTGAGATTTAATAGGGACTGTGGAGGAAGAACATTAGGGAAGGACAAGATACCTGAACTGGGTGACCAGTGCTGTCCTTTTTGCTGTTCTCTCCCCAAGACTCTTCTTTCACCTGAATTATTCCTTCCCCTTTTAACCCCCAGCCAAAACTGTGCTTACGGTGAACCAACCTGTTAGAAAAGGCTGATCATTCCAAAGGAACTTTTGAAACTGAGGAGAAACATATACTTAAAAGAAAAACATTGTAAAAGTATGGACTTCTGAAATATGGGCTTCTGCTCCTAAGATCCTGTTGAAAGGACTGAAGAATTTATTGAGCCTCAGTTCTCTTTCTGCTAGTACCTGATGAGCTAGTATAACTTGCCTACCTGAACTTTGCCTCCAGTCTTCATCTCATGGGTATCTTCTTATTTATCGCCACATTGAGGCCATCTCCTGTCAAAGATAAATATAACCAGACATTTGTTAAAGTGGTAAAAACAGATTTTTTTGAGTAAGTACTGATAATAGGGGAAGGAGCTGAGCTCCAATGGGCACAGGTGGTTTGGGCATTTTAAAGGGTGTTTATTCTTTTAATGCACCAATGGGGTATATTATGTTTTTTTCAGTGTAGTTACTCATCATTTTTAATTTGGAATTCTCTAGAGCTGATGCTAGACTCTGAATATAATTTGCCAAATGCTGACAAGGCAAAAAATATAATTTGCCTTGTCAGCATTTGGCAAATTATATTCAGAGTCTAGGAAAATTATACCATCCTCTTTTCGTTGATAAAATTACTTCTGTGTTTAGCTTGCAAGTTGTAAATAATTTCTTTCCCATCTCCTCTTTTTGTTCTGTTACCATCTTCTCTTTTCCTCTTTATCTCTTCCTTGGATTCACTCCCTCCTTTTGTGTTTTAGAATAAGGAGGCTAATATTAGATTTTAGGGATTTTGCTTAGTTTGCCAACAGTGGTATTGATTGGGTTGTAATTTTTAAAGACCACTGGGACAGGTTGATTTTAGATGAAGAGGATTTGAATGAGTAAAGGTATGAACAAACCACGCCATATCGTATAAATCCTCATAAAGTCGGTAAGTCTCTTTCAGAACGTAATGTGATTTGTCAGTTGTCACACTTTGTGAACTGCAGAGGCCATTAATCACAAGAGAGAGAGAAATTCCTATTTAAATATTTGATCGTTTGTCTTCAGAAAATGTGATTTTCAACTATTTTAGAGTCACAAACCTTATAAGCAATAATGAGTTGGATTCCCATTGGTAGTCCAGAACACTCGGTAGTGTTCGTGAGTGAAATACAGACTGACTTGTCTTAGATTGGATGCTGCTTACCTAGGTTTTAAGGCTTTAAAAGTTGTACATTAGGCAGGAATGTTGATATACAAAGGACTTGTAAAGAAATATATTTCTGGTTGGTGTATTTCATGTAAATATTTAACCCTTTTTTATTGTTGTGATAAACAAATTTATTTTCCCCCAATGGACATTTTCTCTACAGATTATTTTCTTTCATTTAATTAAATTGCATATGCCCTTAGAGTCTCATGGGTATATATACACTTAATAAATATTATTATTTTGAGGTTTGGTTTTGAAATAGGAACAAAGTGCTTACTATGTTAAGATTCTTTCTTGTCACTGCATTGTTAATAGGACATAATTACATACCTTATATAAAAACTTGGTGTATTAGTCCGTTCTTGCATTGCTATAAGGAAATACCCGAGACTGGGTAATTTATAAAGAAAAGAGGTTTAATTCGCTCATGGTGCCACAGGCTGTACAGGAACCATGGCGGCATCTGCTTCTCGGGAGGCCTCAGGGAGCTTTTATTGATGGTAGAAAGCAAAACAGGAGTATGTGTCTTACTTGGCATGAGCAAGAGCAAGGATACAGGCAGGAGCTGGACACTTTTAAACAACCACTTCTTGTGAAAACTCAGTCACTGTTTGAAGAACAGCACCGAGGGCATTGTGCTAAACCTTTCTTAAGAAATCCACCCCCATGATCCAGTGACCTCTTACCAGATCCTGCCTCTGACAACAGGGACTACAGTTTGGCATGAGATTTGGTGGGGACACAGGTCCAAACCATATCATGAGGCATTCTATTTTATTTTGCTTAGAGACTACCTTGATTTCTCCCTACCTTTCTTCACTCATTTGTCATCTTCCATTACTCTGTTTTCACCTGGTGGGTTCTTTATGTTCCTGCGCAAACTTTCTTTCCAACGCTTTGGTTAGCACAGAGATGAGGTGACACAGGTAAAATTATAGAGTGACAGAGGAGCAGAAAGTTTTTTGAGTAGTGGGTAAGACCTAGATTTCATTTGCAGTATAGAATTTTATGAGATAAAGTGATTGAAAGAGAAATTATCTGCACATTAACAACTAACAAAGATCCTTGGGAAGGATTTTCTTTTCTTTTTTTTTTTTTTTTAAGATAGGGTCTTACTCTGTCGTTCAGGCTGGAGTGCAATGGTGCAATCTTGGCTCACTGCACCCTTGAACTCCTGGGCTCAAGCATTCCTCCCACCTCAGCTTCTTGAGTAGCTGGGACTAAAAGCAGATGGCACCACGCCTGGGTAATATTTGTATATTTGGGAGGGATGGGGCTTCACCATGTTGCCCAAGCTGGTTTTAGCTCAAGTGATCCGCCTACCTCAGCTTCCCAAAATACTGGGATTACAGACATGGGCCACCTTGCCTGGACAGGAAGGATTTTTAAATACATTCTTTCCCTGAACCTCACTTCACATTTACATGGTTATTATTATTGGTCAGTGAAAGAGAAAGTTAAATTTTTCCCAACAACATTAAAAATTTTGGTTTAAAAAACTGAGTTTCAACTTTGAAACATTTTATGTATAGTCTTTTGTTAAAAACAATCAACTTAAAATCCATTAGATGTGCTTCTCAAATATATAAATTTTTCTTTTAGATTTTTTCAAAACCTAATGAATGTAAAATTCACTTTTTAATATTGTATCTGTGATGAGTTTACTCTACAACAGTGTTCAGCTTTACAAATTTGTTACTTTAAAACAAAACATATTTCAAGGAGTTGTTACTATTTGTGGCTGGGTTCAGATACTCATCTGAGGGACTGTTATGAAAGGAAATGAAGAGATGGAAAGTTGTTGCTAAAAATAACACATAGGAAGTGCTTTTACTGGCTTTTACCACTTCAATAAACAGGTGATGGCCTCTGAAATGACCAGCTTTGATGAATGTGATTATACTTTAGAATTAAGGTATTTTAGAAATCATCCCAAATCTGAATATTGTACATAAGAAGTTACGTTACCTCAAGCATTAAGGGAAATGGAATACATCTAAATGCTTTTGGAAAGCCTTAGTTTAAAAAGATCAGTTTCTGAAACTTGGAGAATTTTATGGAGTCTATATAAAGGTAATGTTCATTTACTGGGCAGAAAACCATACTATCTCAAGGGGAGGATGGTCCCTGTCTCTAAAGGTTTATTCCCCAAGTTAATGAACTGTGCATCTAGTTTTTTAGCCCCCTTTTAAAAAAAAAAAAAAAAAAGACGGAGTCTCACCCTGTCGCCCAGGCTGGAGTACAGTGGCACAATCTCCGCTTACTGCAACCTCCACCTCCCAGGTTCAAGTGATTCTTCTGCCTCAGCCTCCCAAGTAGCTGGGACTAGAGGCACCCACCACCAGGCCTAGCTGATTTTTGTAATTTTGGTAGAGTCAGGGTTTTGCTGTATTGGCCAGGCTGGTGTCGAACTCCTGAACGTCAAGTGATCCAACCTCAGCCTCCCAAAGTGCTAGGATTACAGGCATGAGCCACCACGCCTGGCCTAGTTTTTGAGCTTTTTAAGGAAATGTTGCATCTTAAAATAGAAATCACTTGGCCACAATTGGATTTTTGAGAGAGTTTAGCAGTCATAATTTTGATTTATTATATTGTTTAGATCAAACTCCTTTTATTATTTAAAAACATTTTAGTTGTGGTCACCTTGGGTTTGGGTTTGTGGTTAAAGACTTTAGATAATTTGTCTTTTTAGTGGAATTGACAGTATTGTATAGGAAAACTTAAATATGCATTTTAACTTTTTTTATTTAATTGAATCTAACCATAGCAAACCTTTCTATTTCTGAGAGTTCTCTGCATTCTGGCCAGTAGTTTGAATTATTTTACTACCTATGCTCTTTATTGAGAGGGTTGGACTGCCATGAGCTTTCAGTAGAGGTCCTTTTTTTTTTTTTTTCTTCTGGAGATACAGACTTGCTATGTCACCCAGGCTGGAGTGCAGTGGCACCATGTCAGCTCACTGCAACCTCTGCCTTTCAGGTTCAAGCAGTTCTCCTACCTCAGCCTCCCGAGTAGCTAGGATTACAGGCACCCGCCACCACGCCCAGCTACTTTTTATATTTTAGTGGAGATGGGGTTTCGCCATGTTGTTGGTCAGGCTGGTCCAAACTCCTGACCTCAAGTGATCCACTTGCCTCAGCCTACCAAAGTGCTGGGATTACAGGTGTGAGCCACTGAGCCTGGTCGAGGTGCTCTTTTTTAATCTTAAACTTAGGTAAAAGATGTTATTTCAGATTATGTAAAATTTGCTTAAAGCACAAGCCCAAATTCTATTTTCATGCATCAGAGACACTGGAATTGACATCCAGAATTTTTTGAAGCATTTTCATAAAGCTAATAACTAGATTATCAATTCAACATTCAGGCTTATTTTCTGAATTAATTTAAAGTGGAAAACTTTGGAGTGAGTACTCCTCATTTAGAAATCTTTTAAATTACATGTATATAAATGAATAGATATTTATTTGCTTTTTTCCATTGAATAGAGTAATATTGGTGCTTTTCTGTGTCTTCAGAAGACACAGAAAAGCACCAATATGAAAATTAAAACAATTCAGAATCCCATTATGTAGAAGTAACTACCATTTGCATTTTGGCAAATAAGCTGTTTATTACGTTTTTTTTTTTAGTTCAAATTGTATTATATTTTACTTTTAGGAGGAGCTTTCATTTTTTCTTTTCCTTTCCACCCCCCCGTCCTCCAAGACATCAGTGTTAATTGCCAACAGGAAGACCTTTTAAGTCCACATTTTCTTTCTGTTTTATTAATTTATTTTTCTTTCTTATTTCTTTTTAAAACAGAGTCTAGCCCTGTTGCTTAGGCTGTAGTGCTACAGTGTGATCGTAGCTCACTGTAACCTTGAATTATTGGGCTGAAGCATACATCATCCACATTTTCAACTGAGAACCCTATGAATAGTCTTGATTATTTGTTGATAGCAAGAGAGAAATGTAAGAAAAAGGATTAGTAGTACTTGGTTTAGGATCATCTTCCTCTTTCATTTCATCTTTTGAGAAAATAATTGTAGTTGTTTGCAGACAGCTGATTAACTTTGAAGCATATACATACATTCCTCTGTGCCCATGACTTACGTGTTTTCTCTGGGTTTCAAGCTGTCCAGTATTCTGACTAATCCAGTGTTCATGAAATCTTTTGACATTGAGGGAATACCTTTGACTTTTGACCGGCAGCACTGTGAACCATTCCATCAACTAACAAGGTTTTACAGTAACTGTTGACCAAATTAAATTGCTTCCCAGTAGTCTTGTTTGTTCTCTGTGAAGCTTACTGTCTGAATCTTCAAGTAAGACCTTTATGTTTGCCATTTAAACAGCAAAATTCAAACAATGCCCTGGTACAAAATAAGTATGGCGGAACAGAAATTATGCTGATTTGGCATGAACAATATCAGAACCTCTCATTGAGCCATCATGAATGTCTCTGGCTTAGCAACTGTGAAAGCTATTGAATTATAGGTTGCTATTTATTGCTTGCTGCAGCCAAATGCATTGTTTGTCATTTAATATGAGTCAGTGATGATGTGCTGATTGTAGCTAGATAGGTTGAATTGCTCATCAACCTATGAATATGTATAGGTTTTTCACATCTCTGTGTATTCTTTTATTGTCAAGCATAATTTAAAGAGAAGCCCAAGCTATGACTTGTTTATTCTGCCAGACTTAATGGTCCAGACCTTTTTTTCCCCTCTAGCTTTTCTAAGCTTACCAGGGAAATTGTAATAAATTCAGTGGGAGGAAATGAGCCAGTACATTAAAATTTTTAATTTTGTTTTTTCGTCTTCATACTGAAAATGATTTTTCTAAGGGAGGCAATAGCATGTGATAGTATGTAAATGGTTTTGGTTTTCATATATCTTTTCTTTGAACTAAGCAGTTAAGGAACAGTGGTCACATAAATACACCTACCATATTGTACAGTGGTTTCTGCTTTTTCAAGTGTTACATGGTAATTTTCAAAAAGGCAAAATCACTTAAGTTGGGAAATCAATGAAGAAATCAGTAAGATGATATGACTGCCTCAAAGAACATTTGAAAAGTTAGGCCTACACAAGCAATTTCTCAAATAAGTGTTTCTGGATTGGAAGGAAAATTGGTTATTGCTCAACTCAGCCATCAATCTTTGTAGTTATCTATTCTACCAAACAAATTATTTGCATCTCAATTAGATGGAAATTTACAAGTTCACAGGTAATTCACTAAGTCTGGTCTAGGACTTTAATCAAGGGTAAACTGTGGTGCATTTAGTACTTTTGCTTGGAGTGCCTTTTGCCTCCCCATATAATATTAAGAAGATGTACCCAGTTGTTTTTCATGTTTTTAAGTTTTAGAAATATTTTCTGATATAAGCAGGAAAAGAAAACAATTAGGACATAATGTTTGCTTTTACAAACTAGAAACAAGAAAATGAAGAGAAACAGATTAGGAAAAAGAAGTATGGATTCAACAAGAAATTTTTACTTTGGTAATGTTTCATGTAAAAAACTAAATACATTTCATATTATTTCTATAATAAACAGCTTCTTCCTTCTTCTCCTGATAACAAGGTGCTTCTCCAAAAATCAGTAGAAAAGATTAACTTGATTGAATTCATGTCTTAGGGCCTATGTTTGTCCCACAACTGAGTCGAATAAACTCTTAGTAGAACTGTGATCTAGTTAGTTAACATTGTAACAGATGACTTATTGAGTCATTTTCTATATTGGTTCAGTTTTGAGACACAGCTCATGACACAGGAAAGGATATACAAAGTATTCAATGAATAATTAATGGGAATATGTGCTATAGGAATTTACAGGAGGAAGGGGACTGAGATGAAGATGCTAAAAATGTAAATAATTATGCAAAACAGCAGATGAGCAAGGGCCCAAAGGGCTAGAGAATCATGGCCAGGAAGCATTTGTTTTCTCCAGGGAGGCAAACTTGCTGTAACACCAATCCCCCTTTTGTCACCTATTTTAATCCTGGTGGTATTTTTTTAGTTCTGTCATTGTTGTAGTTATTTTACTTGGTGGTGCCATTAAATGGTAATTTAAATGGAATTTTTATTGTAAATTGGCAGTTTATAATTACACAAATTTATGGGGCACAAAGTTATGTTATAATTTATGAATACAATGTGGAATAAAGAAATCAAGCTAGTTAACATGTTTGTTACCTCACTAGAATTTACTCTTATTTTGCAGTTTTTGAAATGTACAATACTCTGTTATTAACTATATTCATCATGCTGTGCAAGAGGACTCAAAAAAAGAGAAAAAACATTTCTCTTAGCTGATATATTGTACCCTTTGACCAACATCTCATAACTCCCACTCCCTCAGCCTCTATGACCATCTTCTATTTTCTGCTTCTGAGTTGGATTACTTTAGATTCCACATGTGAGAACAGATGACTTTTTTCACTTATAATGTTTGATAATTCCATCCATGTTGTTGGAGATGACAGAACATCCTTCTTTTTGTAAGGCTGAATAGTACTCTCTTGTGTATACATACCACATTTTCTTTATCCTTTCATCTGTTGATAGATACTTAGGTTGATTCTATAACTTGGCTATTGTGAATAGTGCTTCAGTGGACATGGGAGTGCAGATATCTCTTTAACATACTGATTTCAAATCTTTTGGGTGAGTACCCAGAAGTAGGATTGCTGAATCTTATGGTAATTCTATTTTTAGGTTTTTGAGGGACCTTCATAATGTTTTCCATATTTGCTGTATTAATTTACATTCCTGCCAACAGTTTACAAGGGTTCCCCTTTTCTTCATGTCCTTGCCACTACATATCTTTCATCATTTTGATAAAAGCCGTTCTGGGCAGGTGAGAGTTGATGTCTCATTGTGGTTTTGATTTTCATTTTCCTAATGATTAGTGAAGTTGAACTTTTAAAAAAATTTATCTTTTGGCCATTTGCATGAGAAATGTCTATTCTGGTGCCTTGACTGTTTTTAAACTGGGTTTTTTTTTTCTTTGTTTTCTTGCTGTTGAGTTGTTTGAGCTCCTTATGCATTTTGGATGTTAACCCCTTATTAGGCTCAACACTTGGAAATATTTTCTCCCAATTCATAAGTTGTTTCTGCATATTATTGTTTCCTTGGCTGTTTAGGAGCTTTTTAGTTTGATGTAATCCCAGTTGTCTGTTTTGCATTTGTTGCCTGTACCTGTTGGGGTCAAATAAAAAAAAAATCATTGCTTAGATCAATGTCATGTGGTTTTTCCCATATGTCTTCTGCTAGTAGTTTTAGAGTTTCTGGTCTTCTGTTTTAAGTCTTTAATTAATTTTGAGTTGATTTTTATATATGGTGTGAGATAAAGGTCCAAGTTCATTCTTCTGCATATGGAAATCCAGTTTTCCCAGCACTATTTGTTGAGTAGATTGTCCTTTTCCCATTGTATAAATCAACTGATTTATACAGCTGTACATGTGTGGGTTTATTTCTGGGCTCTGTATTTGGCCAGTTTCCATTGGCGTAATTCTTTTTATATTTAAAAACTTTGCGTGATCCAGACACTCTCTCAAAGTATATTTGTTGGTGGCTGGACATAATCCTCTCTAGTCATATGCTAGGTAGCTACTTAAATATATATCTCCTAAAAGAATCATTGAGTAGAATAAAAATTATGGTAATATAATGTCTATGTTAAATTTGTTTCTGTCACTTGTAGGAGTGGCAAAGTTGTGAAAAAGAAGAAGAGATCATAGATACATGCTTATTTTACAAGGGCATTTTATGTGTTAGTTTTAGCAGAAAGGTTAACATTTTGACTGATGTATTTACCAAGGTTATAAGAAGCAAAAGCTAAAATTAATATTTCACAATTCTAATTGCCTTTGCCTGGCTCTTCTCTGCATGGTATGTATTCTGGATTTTAAATACTTAAAATTTCATCTCTTCTGGTTTAAAGTGGAAATGAAATAATTTGGGGTGATAGATTTTGTCAGTGATAGTTTCCTTATTTTTTTTAAAGCAGAGTAATGTTCTTGTATCTTCCTAGCATTAAGAAAAATTATTTGCTGAAGTGACAATTTCTTAAGTGCTAACATCTAGAGAGTGAACATTTATAACATGCTGCTTTATGTTGTGTGATAGATATAATTGATAATTCTGCTTTTTCCTGTTGACTAATTTCTAACTGTCATGATACATGTCTTTCTGAATTACTATTTTTGGTAGGTTCAGGCAGATTTCAGAAAGGTGGGTATCTTTGAGTTTGACAACATTCTCGTATAATCATGGATTGTCAGAAGTGGAAGGGATTCAGAGTGAGTGTAGGATATCTCTTTATTTTCATAGTTGAAGAAACTGAGACCCTGTCATGGGACAGAGTTAGGAGAGGGATGTGTGTGTGTTTATGTGTATGTAACAAAATCATGGGTTCCTACTGGTATGTTCAGTTCTAACCCTGCATCTTGGAGTTGTTTGTAAATACCTCCTTTGGCACTAACACAGTACCCATTATCCCCAATATATTTGCTTATTTGCACAATCGAAAATAATTTGCTATATGTAAACCTCCCATTTACACTGCTGTCTTTGCCACTCACCATCTCTAGGCCATCTTCGTTCCTCTGCCACTGCCCCTGTTGCCCTGGACCTCTGCATACACCCACTACCCTTTCTCACTGCCTTATGTCCTTAGCTGCCTCAGCCACTATGCTGATTCCTGCATACTGGAGACAAAAGGGAAGGCAAGTTCTTTAATAATTCACATAGATTACCCTTGGCTCTGGCTGACACATTTTCATGGGAATTTATTTTAAGATTCCTCTCTTGATAGTAGCTCAGAATCTCTAGGTGGTTACTCCTTTCTAAAATTTGTCTTGGTTACTATTTTCACAGAAGAGAAACATGAAAATCTGATTACCAAAGGGGTTGTGCTTCCTACAGCTCAATGTAGTCTTTGTCCACTAGAGGGAAGAATATTGTTCTCCCAGCAGCCTGAAACACCACAGCAATGTATGTGTGCTGTCATGGCTGGTTCAGCATTTATTTCTGATGGTGGAGTGAGGCTCAGCCATGATCTTTCCAGTTCTGTAGTTACAGCTGCTTCAGAATCCACAGACACACAAAGCCATTTCTTGGTAATTCACTCTGAGGAATAAATACTTCCTCAGAACCAGGGGATTTGTTGGGAGAAGTTTGCAGCTCTAGACAGCATTGTTTCTGAAAAGACCTCTTGTAAAACTTGAGCATTCTGGCCCTTTATCATAGAAGAGTCCTTTCTGTTCTCAAATCCATTGTCTTAAGCCTTTTTCTGCCTCAGGATGTCAAGTAACTTTTTTGTTGTTGTTACCAGTAGAAAACTTGCCTCAGAATAGCTTAAATAGGAAAGGAAATGAATGTACTCAGATAACTGGCAGAATTCACTGATGGTGTGGGCTTAGGCCTGACACACTCCACTTTTTTTTTTTTTTTTGTCCAATTCTGTTAGCTGTGTTTTCTTTTTGTCAGCTTTGGTTTGGTTGTCTTTCCTTATGGTAGCAATATGGCTGTGACAGTTCCAGGCTTCACATCCACATACCAGGTGGTCTAGAGGGAAGGATAATTGAAGTTTTGGTTTTGTGTTGATAAAACCAACTCAAGGCATATGTTTAGTCCTGACTCAAATATTGTTGTAAGGGGAATGAGATTATGCTGGTTCAGCCCAATTTGGACTCACTTAGAGCTGAAGGTAAAGTTAATTTTGTCCAGAACAGCAGAAGTGCTATAAAATAAAGCAAAACTCATGAAATAGTGATTATAAAGAATGCTTTTACAGCATTTAGGATTATATGTTTATTCATTAAAAAGGCCTGTAAGAATTTTTTTAATACTTAGAAAATGTTGACTTATATACATCTTAATCTTCTTTCTTTGCCAATCTTCTTTTTTTTTTTTTTTTTTTCTTGAGACAGAATCTTGCTCTATTTCCCACGCTGGAGTGCAGTGGAGTGATTCTCTGCTCACCACAACCTCCACCTCCTTGGTTCAAGTGATTCTCCTGCCTTAGCTTCCAGAGTAGGTGGGATTACAGGTGCGCGCCACCATGCCCAGCTAATTTTTTGTATTTTTATTAGAGAAGGAGTTTCACCATATTGGCCAGGCTGGTCTCAAACTCCTGACTTCATGATCCGCCCCCCTCAGCCTCCCAAAGTGCTGGGATTACAGGCGTGAGCCACTGCATCTGGCCTGCCAGTATTCTTAATATTCAGTTCCAGAGTCAGTTTTACTTTTTTCTGTTGGTTTGTCCTTTTTCTTTTGAGACAGAGTCTCACCCTGTCTCCCAGGCTGGAGTGCAGTGGTGTGTTCTCGGCTCACTGCAACCTCTGCCTCCCGGGCTCAAGTGATTCTCCTGCCTCAGCCTCCCAAGTAGCTGGGACTACAGGTGTGCAACACCATACCTGGCTAATTTTTTTTTTTTAATTTTAGTAGATAGGGGGTTTATTGTGTTGGCCAGGCTGGTCTCAAACTCTTGACCTGAGGTGATCTGCCTGCCTCTGTCACCCAATGTGGTGGGATTGTAGACATGAGCCACTGCGGCTCTCCCTATTCTACCTTTATGTAATAATCGTAACTCGTATAAAATAGATAGTAACCATTTAAGCTGCAGGAGACAGTTTAAACTGAGACAAAATGAGGCTAAAACAGACAAAATGGAGGCTAAGATCAGATAGAGATTTTACCTATTACCTTCATATATAATACTTTAACAAAAATATGTTTGAAAGTTAAACAATAGAACATGTTAAGTAAACGGTGGATTGTGCCAGTTCCTAGAAACATAAAAAATAGAATGCAGTCTCTCATTGGAATTTATTAAGGGGGGCACTTTCCTGGATACACAGAAAACAAGGTGGATGGGTGAGTACCACCAGAAATATTCATTCAG
The DNA here is from genome assembly GCF_049354715.1 of Callithrix jacchus. Classification (NCBI taxonomy): domain Eukaryota; kingdom Metazoa; phylum Chordata; class Mammalia; order Primates; family Cebidae; genus Callithrix; species Callithrix jacchus. The sequence goes on from NC_133505.1 coordinate 65,826,335, forward strand.
TTATTAGTGGAAATTAGGTTCAGGCTTTGGTTTAAGGAGCCCTTAAACTTTAAATTCTACACAGGAAGGGAGGCCCCTGTGTAAAGGATATGGGAATGGGACCTGCTAACTCCTCCCTAAAGGTGAATTGCAAGTTAGCTGGTCATCTCCATCACCCTTGTATTATCTTGATGTACCTTCCAGTCCAACATCTGCTTGTGGACCAGGCTGCACCTACTGTTCCATGTTGGAAGGGAAGTTAGAATTTGGGCCAGAAGAGATATTGGTCCAGATCTGGGTACATTTACCCTTTTGGTACCTCTTGGGAACAAGAAGGTCCAGGCCATAGAGCCTTCCACTGACAACTCTTGGAGGCCCACCTCACCTGAAGACTCACTCGCAGCACTTTCATGAGATGCTGGTCAGGGAAGAGCTTCTACTGCTGTGGCCCAGGCTAGTGACTATGCGACCTGACAATGGCTTAAAATCATCTTTCTTCCAAATTCTGTAATGTATGAAAGTATATGAGACATGAAAATTGAGAACAGCTTTAGTTTTGCTGTAAGTCTGGACCTATTTTACCTTTATTAAGCTCTGGAGACTGACATATGCTATTTTTAGATGTATGAGTGCAGATTTATGGAGATATTGGTTCTGGATTTAGTATGAGATGCTAAACTGAGGAGATCATTACATATTCAACAGTTAAAGAACAAAGTAACGCCTATGTGGCAATAAGTTCCTAGAGATTCAGAGATGAGATCCTGGTGCAAAACTAGGAGATGGATATTAAGCTAGTCCTGAAGATGGGCTGAATATGGATAGTGGGAGACGAAAAGGGAGGGAGGAATTCCTGAGAGAATGGGCATGGGGTAGTGGGTAGGAAGGTGTGATGAATGAAATAAATAGTGGGCGATATGACCACATTGACTTAAGTGAAGCAGAATCTATTAGGAGCATAGAAATAAAGTTGACTAGGGTAAGATATTGTAGTAGAAGGCTGTAGAAGGGAGGCAGAGTGAAGTTGTATATTGAGCATATGGTATTTGTGGAACTATTAAAATCAAGGTTGTCAGCAATAGGTTCTTTAAGTGTAGAAAGAAATGATCTTTCACATGATTCATTGCAAATTGAAGAAATGTTAGAGAATTGGGAAAACCTTCTACTTTCTCATTAAAATGACCAAAGCCACAAAACCATGTATATATATTTTGATAATTAGTTGAAGGAAAATGCTGTAGTTGGAATGCATAACCTTTTGTTTTTGGTGTTATCCTAATAGAGAGAAAATTATCCCCAGCCTTTCAAGAGTAAATTTGAGGGTAGTTCATTTTGGAGTGTTTATGAGTATTTGCTTTATTTACTTCTGGAAATGAAATAACCAAATCATCACTCTGTTTTTGAAAGTGAATTTGAAACAATATAAAAATACTTCCTTCAAATGTGTGGCATGAACTTTCTTGAGTGCCAATCTCTATTTATTAAGACAACGTTATACAGAAAATTTTCTAGAGAAAAGTTATTAAGGCCTGTTCCTGACAAGTGATTTTAATCAAAACAGATTAAAATGCAGTCATTTTTTATGAGATACCTTAATTTTTAAATCAGCAAGGATTTCATAGTCATGTAATGAAAATGGAATATTCCTTCAAAGTTTGTAGATTGTTTTTTCAGGCTTCAGCTTAGCTTTTGAGGGTTGGAGTAGGATTGGCAGGGGAGGGAGTTCAAAGGAATACACTGTTAATGGAATAACTAAACTCTGTAAAAAGGTTTATTTGGAGCCAGTATGAGTGACCATGGTTCAGGGAAGAACAGTCTCAAGAGGTCCTAATAAAATTGCATCAAGGGCAGTCAGATTATAGTTGGGTTTTACATTTTAGGGAGACAGGAGTTAATAAGCAAATTTATAAATCGATACATGGGGGTTATACATTGGTTTGACTCAAAAAGGGGAGGCAGGGACTTAACAGGTCATAGGTGGCTTCAGAGATTTTAAAATTTGTAATCAGTTATTAAAGAGTAAGGCTTTGTCTAAAAATATGGAGTTGGCAGAAAGGAATGTTTGAGTTGAGATAAAGAAGTCTGTTAACTATTACACTCAGTCAGCATGACATATAGGGGTACATGACTTAACCCCTGTCTGGTGTGACCTTAGGTCCTGTTTGTAATTTGGTATCTCATTGCCACAAAGAGTCTGTTTTGTTAGTTTTATGATCTGTGTTTTAACTCTACTACTGGTCAGTTGTGCCTAAACCTCCAAGGAAGGGGGTGTAACAAGGTGTATCTGACCTCCGTTCTCATCATGGCCAAGAACTCAGTTTTTTAGGTTTTCCTGGGGTCCTCTTGGTCAAGAGGGGTTGTGCGTTCAGTCAGATGGGGAGCTTAGGATTTTTAGCTTACAGAACTTTGTCTAGTAACACTTGTGAGAATATGGCCTTGGAATTGTGTGAAAACTTTTTTTAAAACAATCTTTAAATCGAATTGAGGTTTATTTTTCATTTTGATCAGGGATTAATTTGGAAAGTAAATATAATGAGCTGCTATACATGTAAATTTCTATCTAAAAGATGACTATTTAGCCCTAGGTGCAGAATTTGAATGAAAGAATTATGATCAAACAATTTCTCATTAAATTGGCAAACATTTGCTAGGAAAAGTCTTTAAACAGTTCTCTTGAACAATTATAATTACTTTATTGTTGTTCTTATGCCTGACTCTAAACTTAAGAAACTAAATCTTCTCCTTGTAAGGAGAATAAAATGGCAAGACGTGTCAGGATTATTCAATTATTTTATGTAAATACAAACCCATTTACTTTGAGGAGACTCATCATACCTTTTAAAATGAGATCAATCAACACCTTTCTTAGAATTGTTTTCATTGAGCTAATGAATGGGTATTTTTATTCTTGAAATATTGCATTTTTATTCTTCTTATTAATGGTCTTCCCTGCTTATGAATAAATAAATCATTTCACTGCTAGTAGCTCTAAGTGCTTTTCAAGCATTTAAGTGCTTGTAATCACTAAGCAAAGGAGTACTATAGATTAAATGTGTTGTAAACTACACATGAAAGCAATGTCTTTTTTATTATCTGTAACTTTAATGGAAAGAAAATGTTAATTTAGGGTAATGAAATAGACCTCCAAGTATGATTGGTGAATAGACCATTAGGTTAATTAAAATGAGGATATGTATCACTGTTGTGGTGGAACTGCCATTGTGGAGGTGACAGATTCATTTAGTGCTTGAATAGTAAAATTGAGACTGTGTCACTCTCAACCTGGATTGACTACACAAAGGAACAAAATTAATGACAAAGGTAATTCAGTTTTGTGTCATTTACTTTTTCCTGTCACATTACTTGTCATGCTAGAGAGCCTGTCACTTAAAGGTGAAAATTTATGCAATCTTTAAAAAAACCAACTAAAGATAAATTTTATTACTTTCCTGTCTATCATCCCAGATGAATTAAATACCAAAAGAAGATTTAAGTAGTAGTGAAATAAGTAATATTAAAGTATACAGATTTTATAACCCAACATTTATAAAGCTGACAACTTTCCAGATTTGTAAAAATGAAGTTGAAATGACCAGTGTAACTAAATAGTTCTTTTTGGTGTCTGATACTCGGAAACCTGTTGGAAACTAATTTTGTGTATTTTGATATCCACTGGCCAAATTACCATTGAATTTACTAAAGAATTCATTGTTTCACTATTGTACCATAGTTTATAAAGAATTTTTTGAGTGTGCTTTCTTTCCTCTGAAGAATCTTAGCATAGTACCAACATAGTGCCAACCATAGTAACTTTCCAGTCAGTACTTCCTGTTTCTAGCTAAAAGGCTTGGCATGTGTTTAACTAAATATTAAGTTCAATTTGCTCTTGAGCTTCTCAGTTTACTCTGTCCTATAGCTAAGTTAACATATTACTATCTTTTCGGGTTTTAGATCTAGAATTACTACGTCTAGCCATCATTGGTAGCTTTTTGTTTGCGATATGAAGCATGCATGCATGTAGTAAGTGATATATAAAGCACATGCTTCCCTAATGATTTATACGATCGATCAGTCAGGTAAGTATTTATTGAATTCTAGTTCTGAGTCCAGTATTGTAGTAGGTACTTAAGGCTTGTATATGTTATACTTTAGTATACTCTACTTTATACTTCAGGTCGTTACAGAATCTGCATATGTTTATAAAAGAATCCATTTCTTTCCTTGGCTTTACAAATAAGAAAACTTTTTAGGAAGGTAAGATTGTCTTCCTCTTTTGTTTCAGCCTCTTGATTCTGGGAAATCTTTTCTTATCCTTGCCTTATTTCTATTTTTTCCTGAAATTTATATTGATGTTATTTAGTAGGAGCTATTTAATGAGTTTATGTATATTTAATATTTTAGATCATAAAGAAATGTTACCTTAATTCAATTTGATATGGAAAAATTTATTTTTTTATTTGTACTTTTCTTTTTTTTGAGATGGAATCTTCCTCTGTCACCAGGCTAGAGTGCAGTGGCACAATCTTGGCTCATGACCACCTCCACCTCCCAGGTTCAAGCGATTCTCCTGTCTCAGCCTCCCGAGTAGCTGGAACTACAGGTGTGTGCCACCACGCCCAGCTAATTTTTGTATTTTTAGTTGAAATGGGGTTTCACCATGTTGGCCAGGAATGTCTCTATCTTTTGACCTGGTGATCCAGCCGCCTTGGCCTCTCAAAGTGCTGGGATTACAGGCATGAGCCACTGCGTCTGGCCTATTTGTATTTTTTTTGAGACGGAGTCTCAGTCTGTTGCCCAGGCTGAAATGCAGTGGCGTGACCTCCGCTCACTGCAGCCTTCTTCTCCTGGGTTCAAGCAATTCTCCTGCCTTAGCTTTCTGAGTAGCTGGGATTACAGGTGCCTGCCACCATGCCTGGCTAGTTTTTATATTTTTATTAAAGATGAGATTTCACCATGTTGGCCAGGCTGGTCTTAAACTCCTGACTTCAAGTGATCCACTCACCTCGGTCTCCCAAAGTGCTGGAATTGCAGGCATGAGCCACCACATCCAGCCTGATTTAGTAACATTATAATCTTTACATTAAGAAGTAAATCTTTATGCTGTAATTGGACTAAGCATAGAATTTTTCTAAAGAATTGACTTAGAACATTTCACAGGTCTCATTTTGTCCCATGTTTTTCATTTTTAAGGCTCATTCTAACATTTAAGAGAAGGAAGGGACGGGCATGGTAATGCCTGTAATCCCAGCACTTTGCATGGGCGAGGTGGGCAGATCACCTGAGGTCGGGAGTTCGAGACCAGCCTGACGAACATGAAGAAACCCCTCTCTACTAAAAATACAGAATTAGCCAGGCATGGTGGCACATGCCTGTTATCCCAGCTACTGGGGAGGCTGAGGCAGGAGAATCGCTTGAACCCAGTAGGTGGAGGTTGAATTTAGCCAAGATTGCGCCCCTGCACTCCAGCCTGGGCAACAAGAAACTGCATCTCAAAAGAAAAAGAAAAAGAAGGAGTTATAAAGATTCTTATTAGGTCCAGAAAGCTGTAGCAGTGAAGGCAACACTAGAGTATGAAAACTGTCATCAGCTTACTCATGGGCCACATGGTCTCTTTTGATGTATCTGTTTTTTTTTTTTTGGGGTGTGTATGTGTGTCTGCTTTTTTCTAACTACATACTGCCGTGTTCATTTTCTTACTTTGCCTCTTTCTGTCTCATAGCTTCTGCTTACTCATATTTAGTTTTTGGCTTATCATAAAGTGCCTTAGATTCATTCAACTTTGCAGTTTTGCAGTTCTTTCCCTTTCTTAGTTTATATTCCTGAAAGAATATGTTCGACTTGTGTATTGGTCAAAATAAGCTAACTTATGTTGAAATAATAGAATTGATCAAAATTATTATTTCTCATTCATGCTACATGTGCATCATGGTTTGCTTTGGGACTCTGTTCCATATTGTCTTCATTCAGGAATCAGACTGTAGTTATCATTTGAAGCATTGCAAGAAAAAAACAGCATGAATGTATACAGCTTTCAATCAAAAGTTACTTATCACCTTGGCTTATATTTCATTGATCAAAGCAAGTTATCTAGCTACAGAAGACATTAGTGGGGTGAGGAAATGTAATTCCTCTATATGCCCTGGAAAAGAACTATGAATATAGTCTGGGCATGGTGGCTCATGCCTATAATCCCAGCACTTTGGGAGGCCAAGGAGAGCAGATCACCTGAGGTTAGAAGTTCGAGCCCAGCCTGGCCAATGTGGTGAAACCCCATCTCTACTAAAAAATACAAAAAATTAGCTAGGTGTGGTGGTGGGCACCTATAATCCCAGCTACTCTGGAGGCTGAGGAAGGAGAATTGCTTGAACCGGGGAGGCGGAGATTACACTGAATCGAGGTCTCACCTTTACACTCCAGCCTGGGTAATGAGTGAAACTCCATCTCAAAAAAAAAAAAAAAAAAAAAAGCCAAACAAAAAACCTATGGTTATTTGATGGAAACATTAATGACTCTTACAGTTAGCCCCCCTAACTACTGGACATTCACTTCATTTTTTCACCCTACCCAGAATACACAGTGTGTCTTTATAAGAGACAATTTAAAAAATTGTATGAGGGGAATAATGTATTAATACTCTTAGCCAGATGACATCTGGTAACTTCTAATAGGTTGAGTATATTTCCTTCCAAGGTAAGGCTTGGTCATGTGACTTGCTGTGTCTAATGGAACATGGGTAGACACGATGTATGCCAACTTTGAACAGAAATTTTAAACACAGATTGTGTGGTTTGGCTTGAATTCTTGGATTTCTGCTGCGTGCCGGGAGAACAACATATCCCAGATATGTACTACTCCTTTAGCTTGTATCCCAGAATGAGAAGATGTGTGAAGACCTGCAGCAATGAGCAGCACTTTACTCAGCCCTTAACTTTCGTTTAGTTTGAACAAAAAAAATAACTATTTGGTGTGGTAAGTCACTGAGATTTTGGGATTGTTATTACTAGCAAAAGCTGACTTAATGAGTTTTGGAGTAAGACCACCTGAGCTGAGTATTAAGCCTGCTAGTTGTGTGGTTTTGCATCACTTGTTTAAGTTCTCTGAGGCTGGGTTTCTTTATCTGTACTATGATGTTAATAATGCCTATCTCACAGTTACTATGTGAGGATTAAACTGGATGACTTTTGTATATAAGTAGCTGGGTAGCTGGGACTACAGTGATTAGGATAACACTCAACGCATGAGAAAAATTCAATAAATGTCATTTCCTTCCACCTTGCTGTCCCTGTTGGTAGAGTTATTCAAGTGCATGATTATTTGTTAAAAATCTCAAAGTAAGGAATCAGTTGTGAGATTAGGAATTGAATAAAACAATCTTCTTAGGTGGACATTTTTAGCCCAAATTTAAGAACTTATTTTTGAAGAGAATCTAAGATGCTCTTAAAATTGATCTTTTTCATAAATGATAGATTCTGTACAGTGATAAACTGGGTTTTTAAACTGAGCTAACTAGACCCCACTAAAACTTACCTGGCTCATGAGATGGGAGGGCTGAAGTTTATAGGGCTGCCTGGAAACTCAGGTAAGAATTGAAGTTATAATCTTGAGTCTGAAATTCATAGGGAAGGCCTCCATGCAGGAAACTAGGGCAGGATTTCCATATTATAATATTGAGGCAGAATTCCTTCCTTTAAAAACATGTTTTTGCTTTTAAGGCCTTCAGCTGATTAGATGAGAGCCAGCCATATTATCCAGGGTACTTTCCCTTTACTTAAAGTCAACTGATTGTAAAATGTGAATCATCTCTACGAAACACCTTCATAGTGCCACCTAGATTAGTATTTTATTTTTTGATAGGAGTTTCCCTCTTGTTGCCCAGGCTGGAGTGCAGAGGAATGATCTGGCTCACTGCAACCTCCGCCTCCTAGGTTCAAGCGATTCTCCTGCCTCAGCCTCCTGAGTAGCTGGGATTACAGATGCCTGCTACCATGCTTGGCTAATTTTTATACTTATAGAGACAGGGTTTCGCCATGTTGGCCAGACTGGTCTCGAACTCCTGACCTCAGGTCATCTGCTTGCCTCGGTCTCCTAAAGTGCTGAGATTACAGGCATGAGCCACCACACCTGGCCAGATTAAGTATTTGACCAACTAACTAGGCACCATCATGTAGCCAAACTGACATATAAAACTAACCACCCCCAGGTGAAAAGGCACTTCCTGCAGCAGAAGAGAGTGTGAGGGGCACAGAGACTCCTCCTTGTCATGAAGCCTTGAAGGTTGTGGCAGCCTTGTTCTCCATGCTTTTTCAGTACATTTGATGTTGTATGGTGGGGGCAGGAGCACATAAGCCAGTGTGAATGGTTTTTGTTGAAGTCTCCATGCAGACCAGGGGTCTGTTTTTTTCAAACTTGAAAGAAGAGTAGAATATTTTGCTTAGCACTACAAGTGGCTTGTTAGATATCAGAGAATGGACTGAATTAGAAAAAAATGTTCTACTCTTGGCCAGTTGCTACCAACAGAAAAGTTAGGAACATGTTTAACTTGATGGAGTAGTTAATTTAGTGTTAGTTTTTCATGGGCTTTGGAGAACTTTACTAGGAATTTAGGAATATGCCCGAGTCTCAGTAAGCTTCTCCTTGGAGAATTGAAGCGTCTCTACAATTCCACAGAAGGCACTTCTGAAAACCATCCAAAAGATATTATTCTGTAATGCTTGCTAAGTTCTGTCTTTAGCAGGTTAAATATGATATCCACTGGATTTTAAACTACCACCATTTTAAAGAATATCTTTTAAGAGTTTACTGATTTAAGTCTTTTGATAGGCCTGGCTTATGCTGTCATCTTGATTTTACTACAAAAAAAAACCTTTTGAATTGAACTTTCTGGTTGACTACTAGTTATAATTTCTAAAATCTGTGTGGATTTGATTTACTACAGAAGTAATATCATTAATTTTATAAGACTACTTCTAAGCTGTGTTTTCCTCGCTTTTGGATTTTTCCTGTGACAATGAAGAAGGACTCTTAACCAAGTTTTATTGGGGTAAGATCAATTTTATGAAGCCTGACGACTTCTTATTCTAAATTTTACCTGAGCAGTGTTCCAGCTTAACTGAATGGCCCATAATATTGAGTGACTCTCTTGTCAGCTCTTTATTGATTAATGACACAGATAAGAAAGATGTACCTTGTCACAGGAGGATTAGAATCAAGGAAACTGGAAGTCCCTCATCTCATCTCACGACAGATGAATGTCTGTATTTAAGGATGATATGCTCCATGAAAGAGAAGGAAAAGTCAGGGTTTAGTTAAGCAATGTGGAGATGAGAGGAGTGATAAGGAAAGAGGAAGCTCATGCAGAGATACTGTTTGGGAGATAACTTGTGGGGAAGAAAGGGGCAGTCACCTGGGCAGCCAGCAAAACCTATTCCATAAACCCTTGGTAAGTAAGTGGCTTTGCTGACATAGTAGAAAGATGAGCACTGTTACTGGTTGTCTTGTTGTTTAGCTGTCAGAGAAGATTGCGCTGCTTCCTACATCTGCTCTCATGTTCCTTCACCTGCTCCATCTTACTGAGATGGATAAACCTTGTAGTTCAGGACTGTCAAGGGCACTGCAATTAGTACTAAATCATTCTCGCTCTGACAAGTTCTGGCAACAGAAGCTTCTGGCAGATGCGTAAGTGCATTTGCAGTGTTTTTTTTTAAGTGTCTGAAGGCCTAGAAGAGCTCTCCACACAGTGTGCAGCTTAATTCAATAGTGAATTCAATGCAAGTTTAGAAGAGAAGAAATATTAGAAATCAAGAAGGGCTGTTGTCTTTTGACAGTCATGATCAACTTTGGTTAATTTTGAGAATATGTATTTTTAATAAGAGAATATAATAGGGGATTTCTGTTTCATCTTGAAACTTTAGAAAGGGTTTTTCTTTTTTTTTTTGGGAGATGGAGTTTTGCTCTTGTTGCCCAGGCTGGAGTGCAATGGTGCAATCTTGGCTCGCTGCAACCTCCGCCTCCCAAGTTCAAGTGATTCTCCTGCCTCAGCCTCCTAAGTAGCTGGGATTACAGGCATGCGCTACCATGCCTGGCTAATTTTTGTATTTTTAGTAGAGACGTGGTTTCTCCCTGTTGGTCAGGCTGGTCTCGAACTCCTGACCTCAGGTGATCCGCCTGCCTCGGCTTCCCAAAATGCTGGGATTATAGGCGTGAGCCACCGTACCTGGTGGAGAGGGTTTTTATAAATAATTGTTGGTGTACCTTAGATGCTGGTATACCTCAGAGTCTTCTTCACAGAATTAAATTAGCTAATTCTGGAGCAGCATATGAATAATCATAGTCAAGAAATGATTACTGAGAAATTAAAACATTATGGATTTAAAAATGTTGGTCTAATATGAAAGACAGCTATAAAGCAGTGGTTAGAAGCCCTGGCTCTGGGACCAGATTATGTGGATTCAGATAGCTTCTCCTTTGTTATGTAAGCTCTCCAAACTACTATTTCTTTTTCTGCAATCCAAGGATAGTAATATACAGGCAGAAGGATTAAATGAGATACTAGGTTAAAAGATGACTGACGTGTATCTATCCATTGCATGTTGGTTATCTTTATGATGGTGGTGAAGATGAGACTTCATTCTCCATGCCCAAATAAGTCAAAATGAGTGCAGAAAGTTGGATAAACATAGATTGTTTGTAACCATTTTGGCAAAAAAATATATATATATAATAATTGGTAAAAGATTAAAATAAAACCTAAGGAGGTATAAAAAGATGAATATATTAGAAATGCTATCTCTACAAAAATCAAGGAAATGGAGAAGAAATAATTTGTGTAGTTTCAAAATCATTTATTTGTTAGCATTTTCAGTTTTATGCGTTTGAATATGGTTTTGGATTTGCAAAACTGTTGTCCTGAAACTTTTGAATTAATGTTATAATTGTGTACTAGTGTTTTATCCTAGTTTATAGAAGTCCAAAGACCTTCATGGACATTAGATAAATGAGATTAATTAGCCTCTTTGTTAACGGTAGTCAGAACTATAAATAATCCTTTCACATATCTGGCCTAACCCTGATGTTGGATTTGGTCAGGGGATATGTAGGAGATTGTTTTTTTAGTTTGGTTCTCTGTGATCTGGCGGTAACCTTAGTCTTAGGCTGCCACAGAAGGGCTCTATGTTGCAGGGAGTATTTTCTTTGTTACTTAAGAGAACTCCAGTTGCCTGGAGTCGCTGTCTCTTCAATGTCGTCTTTTTATGGTATGGTTAATGTGCGAGTCACCCAGTTGCTGTAGTTTTTATTCCCTGTATTATTTTTAACAAAACTCTGATGTTAGTTCTTCACTTACTATCTGATTCCTCTCGAAAGCAGAGTCTTTAACAAATATATATAAAAAAGGAAGCTTCCAGTTAATCAAGATTTAACTGCCTTGTAGAGAAGCTGACAGCTGTTAAACAAATATAGTCAGACATCCCCTGCTACGTGCCACTCTTTAGTTTCTGGTTCATTATGTCGCATGTTAATATTGTTGATACCAGAGCAGGCTTGTGTTCAACAGTGAGAAGTAAGCTAGCTGTTTCAGGGTGTTAAGAGTTTTGGTTTTCGGGCAGATTAAATAAATGGGATCTTCTGAGTAGCATAGGGGTAGTGGGAAAAGCACTGGCTCAGAAATCTAGAACTGAGTTCTGGTTCTGGTACCAGCATGTGATATCCACAATTAGAAAATGGGGGAGAGGCTGGGCATGGTGGCTTACACCATTAATCCTAGTGCTTTGGGAGGCCAAGGCAGGAGGATCACTTGAGGCCAGGAGTTTGATACTAGTTTGGGCAACATGGTGAGACCCCGACTATACAAAAAATAAAAACTTAGCCAGTTGTGGTGGCATGCAACTGTAGTCCTAGCTACCAAGAAGGTTGAGGTGGGAGGATCACTTGAGGTTAGGAAGTTCAAGGATGCGGTGAGCTGTGATCATTCTACTGCACTCCAGCCCAGGTGACAGTGAGCCCCTGTCTCTGTAACAAAACAAAACATAACAAAGAAAATAAAGGAGATTGGCTAGATAATATCCCTGGTTGTCTCTATCTTTAAATTATTTATCCTGATTTGGTTCTGTGATTCAAAACACCTTTTTTTAGGAGAATGGAGGGCAGGAGAAGTGCCATCAAATGCCTTTTAAAGCATCTTCAGAGATTTCAAGCCTATTCAGGCCTTCACATCAGGGGACTGAAACATGGGAGTAATAGGCATTAGCAATATCTCAAAGCCATGCAAGCTATAACAGAGGTTCCCATCTTCAGCGGGTAGTGCTGTCATCCCGGTCGGGGTGGGTTAGCTGGCTGGTTAAAGAAATGTGGCCTGGTCTGGTCTTGGGATTGAATCAGCATTCCTTACGTGGTTTGGAAGTCTTTTTATGATTGAGTCCCTGCCTATACCTCTCCAGTCGCGCTGGCCTTCTTTTAGTTCCTGCAATATAGATTGCTTCCTCCTGACACAAGTTCGTCTTTATTCCTGCTACTTTTTGCCAGGAATGCTCTTTGCTGTTGCGCCTCCCTCTGTCGAATCCTCTTTGCTTTGTCACCTCTCTCAGTTGCTAACTCCTACTCACTCTCCGAATCTTCCCTGAAAAGGGCCATTCCCCTGATCTGCCTGACTTGATCACTTATCCTTACTATGCACACTGTAAAGTCACATTTATTACTTGATTAATCCCTTTCTTCCACAATATTCTGTAAGCTCCGAGAATGCAGATCACATGCTTTGCTGTCTTTTGTATCTCTTTTCTTTTTTTTTTTTGAGATGGAGTCTCACTCTGTTGCGTAGGCTTGAGTGCAGTGGCGTGGTATCTCAGCTTGCTGCAACCTCCGTCTCCCAGGTTCAAGTGATTCTCCTGTCTCAGCCTCCTGAGTATCTGGGATTACCAGTTCCTGTCATCACACCTGGCTACTTTTTGTATTTTTAGTAGAGACAGGATTTCATCATTTTGGACAGGCTGGTCTCGAAGTCTTAACCTTTTGATCCACCTGCCTGGGCCTCCCAAAGTGCTGGGATTACAGGCGTGAGCCACCACGCTTGGTCTGTCTTTTGTATTTGTAGTACCTAACTCAGTGACTGGAACATAGTAGGAACTTAGCAGATATGTTTTGAATGAATAAATGAGCCAAAGCTACCAGAGCCCCTTGACTTGGAATAAATTATGAAAATAATGATAACGACCACCACAGTAACAGCAGATATTTATTAGGTACTTCCTGTTTTCCAGGCACTATTCTCCTATCTCTGTCCATGTCATCATTATTTTTAAAATCATCATTACCACCATTTTTTGAGTAGGTCCTGTACAAAATACTTCATGTGTTATTCCGTTTAATCTGAACAGTATACTTTAAAGTAGATACTGTTAGTATCTTTTTTCCTTTCCGATAAGGAAGTTGAGACTCATATAAATTTAATAAATGGCCTATTAACTCAGGAATTCTAGGTCCCTAGAATTCACATCCTTGGCAACTATGGGTTTATGTTATAGAAAAAAGTTGGAATTATTAAAAAAAAAGTCGGAAGCTTTCTGTAACATTTGCTACTCAGATCATCGTAACACGATGTAATATCACGTAGGTCTAACACTACTATACGAGTGTGGTAGATATATTGTCATTTTTTAGATGGTACCAGGCATCTAATTTCCTGGAAAATTCCTGTGTGTAGAAATCCCTTCTCCCTCCCTTGAAGACAGAGCCTACCTAGTATTAACCTGAAAATGTCAGATAGTTGCTTTCTCAGCTTTTCTTGTAGCTAGGATATGAGCATATGACACATTTGTCCCAGTTTCTGAATCAGAAGCTAGTGACACAAAGAAGTTACCTGGGAGAGATCCCTTCTGCTGAAGATTAGGCAAGAGCAGCAGCTATACCGTGTTTCCAGACAGTACTGTCAGCCTATCTAGAGCTAGCACCCAGGGCTCTGAGTTAGTGGTAGAGTTGTGGTTTCTGCACAGAACTCTCTTAAGGCATGACTTTGGACTTTGTCCCTGATCTGGATGTCTGAAAGGCAGTATAAAGCATGCAATCTGGTGCTAGACTGACTGGGTTCATATCCCAGCTTTTGTCTCAGCTCTGCCGCTTACCACCCTTGTAAACCTGCTTGAGGTGGTTAGTTAACCTTGGTGTGCCTGAGGTCCCTCAAATGTAAGAAAGAAATAATAGCATGTACCTCATCGGCTTCTTCTGAGGATTAGATGAGATAATTAAAACTCTTAGGACAGTGTCTGGCATATTTTTTGTAATGTACATTGGTGTTTTCTATCATTCTTTTCTTGATAATGATTTTTTTTATTATTATACTTTAAGTTCTGGGATACATGTGCAGACTGTGCAGAATGTGCAGGTTTGTTACATAGATATACACATGCCATGGTGGTTTGCTGCACCCATCAACCCATGATCTAAATTAGATATTTGTCCTAATGCTATCCCTCCCCCAGTCCCCCAGTCCCTGACAGGACCCAGCGTGTGATGTTCCCCTCCCTGTGTCTCATTGTTCAACATGGGTGTTCTCGTTGTTCAACACCCATTTATGAGTGAGAATATGCAGTGTTCGGTTTTCTGTTCCTGTGTTAGTTTGCTGAGAATGATGGTTTCCAGTGTCATTTATGTCCCTGAAAAGGACATGAACTCATCCTTTTTTATGGCTGCATAGTATTCCATGGTGTATATGTGCCACATTTTCTTAAAAATGTATTTTATTGCACCTTAGCTTCTGGGGTACATATGTAGAACATGCCGGATTGTTGCATAGGTACGTACATGGCAATGTGATTTGCTGCCTCCATCCCCGTCACCTATATCTGGCATTTCTCCCCATGTTTTCCCTCCCCAAATCCCTGCCCCCCCCCGTGTCCCTCCCCTAGTCCCTTGCAACAGACTCTGGTGTGTGATGCTCCCCTCCCTGTGTCCATGTGTTCTCTTTGTTCCACATCCACCTATGAGTGAGAACATGTGGTGTTTGAGTTTCTGTTCTTGTATCAGTTTACTGAGAATGATGATTTCCAGAGTCATCCATGTCCCTACAAAGGACACAAACTCTTCATTTTTCATGGCTGTGTAGTATTCCATGGTGTATATGTGCCACCTTTTCCTTGTCAAGTCTATCATCAATGGGCATTTGGATTGGTTCCAGGTCTTTGCTATTGTAAACAGTGCCACAATGAACATACGTGTGCATGTGTCTTTATAATAGAATGCTTTATAATCCTTTGGATATATACCCAGTAATCGGATTGCTGGGTCAAATGGAATTTCTATTTCTAGGTCCTTGAGGAATTGCCACACTGTCTTCCACAATGGTTGAACTAATTTACACTCCCACCAGCAGTGTAAAAGTGTTCCTATTTCTCCACATCCTCTCCAGCATGTGTTGTCTCCAGATTTTTTAATGATCGCCATGCTAACTGGCATGAGATGGCATCTCAATGTGGTTTTGATTTGCATTTCTCGAATGACCAATGATGACGAGCATTTTTTGTATGTTTGTTGGCCTCATATATGTCTTCTTTTGAAAAATGTTCATATTTTTGTGCACTTTTGAATGGGTTTGTTTTTTTCTTGTAAATCTGTTTTAGTTCTTTGTAGATTCTGGATATTAGCCCTTTGTCAGATGGGTAGATTGCAAAAATTTTTTCCCATTCTGTTGGTTGCTGGTTCACTCTAATTATTGTTTCTTTTGCTGTACAGAAGCTCTGGAGTTTAATAGATCCCATTTGTCTATTTTGGCTTTTGTTGCCAATGCTTTCTGTGTTTTAGTCATGAAGTTATTGCCTATGCTGATGTCCTGAATGGTTTTGCCTAGGTTTTCTTCTAGGGTTTTTATGGTGTTAGGTCTTATGTTTAAGTCTTTAAAACATCTGGGGTCAATTTTAGTGTAAGTTGTCAGGAAGGGGTCCAGTTTCAGCTTTCTGCACATAGCTAGCCAGTTTTCCCAACACCACTTATTAAACAGGGAATCCTTTTCCCATTTCTTGTTTTTGTCAGGTTTGTCAAAGATCAGATGGTTGTAGATGTGTGGTGTTGCCTCCGAGGTCTCTGTTCTGTTCCATTTGTCTATATATTTGTTTCAGTACCGGTACCACGCTGTTTTGGTTACTGTAGACTTCTAGTATAGTTTGAAGTCAAGTAGTGTGATGCCTCCAGCTTTGTTCTTTTTGCTTAAAATTGTCTTGGTTATACGAGTTCTTTTTGGTTCCATATGAAATTTAAAGTAGTTTTTTCTAGTTCTGTGAAGAAAGTCAGTGGTATCTTGATGAGGATAGCATTGAATCTATAAATTATTTTGTGAAGTATGGCCATTTATATGATATTGATTCATTCTATACATGAGCATGGAATGTTTTTCCACCTGTTTGTGTTGTCTCTTATTTCCTTGAGCAGTGGTTTGTAGTTCTCCTTGAAGAGTTCTTCACATCTCTTGTAAGTTATATCACTAGATATTTAATTCTCTTTGTAGTATTTATGAATGGGAGTTCACTCATGATTTGGCTCTCTGTCTGTTATTGGTGCATAGGAATGCTCTTGATTTTTGCATATTGATTTTGTATCCTGAGACTTTGCTAAAGTTGCTTATCAGCTTGAGATTTTGGGATGTCTTGATGGGGTTTTAAAGATATTCAATCATGTCATCTGCAAATAGAGATAATTTGACTTCCTCTCTTCTTTTTTGAACACGCTTTCTTTCTTTCTGTTGCCTGATTGCCTTAGCTAGAACTTCCAATACTATGTTGAATAGGATTGGTGAGAGAGGGCATCTTTCTCTTGTGCTGGTTTTCAAAGGGACAGCTTCCACCTTTTGCCCATTCAGTTTGATATTGGCAGTGGGTTTGTCAAAAGTAGCTCTTTAATAGCTAGTTTACTGGGAGTTTGTAGGATGTTGAGATCATGGATGAACCTGGGTGTTGAATTTTATCAAAGGCCTTTTCTGCATCTATTGAGATAATGATGTGGTTTTTGTCATTGGTTCTGTTTATGCAATGGTTACCTTTATTGATTTGTGTATGTTGAACCCTGCATCCCAGGGATGAAGCCAATTTGATTGTGTTGGATAAGCTTTTTGATGTGCTGCTGGATTCAGTTTGCCAGTATTTTATTGAGGATTTTCGCATCAACGGTCATCAGAGATACTGGCCTGAAATTTCCTTTTTTTTTTTTTTTTTTTTTTGTGTTTCTACTGGGTTTTGGTATCAGGATGATGCTGGCCTCATAAAATGAGTTAAGGAGGAGTCCCTCTTTTTCTATTGTTTGGAACAGTTTCAGAAGGAATGATACCAGCTCCTTTTTGTAACTCTGGTAGAATTGGCTGTGAATCTGTCTGGTTCTGGGCTCTTTTTGGTTGGTAGACTATTCATTGCTGCCTAATTAATTCTAAGAATTTCAGAACTTGTTATTAGTGTATTCAGGGTTTCCACTTCTTACTTGTTTAGTTTTGGGAGGGTGTATGTTTCGAGGAATTTATCCATTTTTTTCCCTAAATTTTCTAGTTTATTTGCGTAGAGGTGTTTATAGTATTCTCTGATGGTAGTTTGTATTTCTGTGGGATCAGCGGTGATATCCTGTTTATCATTTTTTATTGTGTCTTTTTGATTCTTCTCTCTTTTCTTCTTTAATCAATCTGCCTAGCTATCTATTTTGTTAATGTTTCCAAAAATCCAGCTTCTGGATTTCTTGATTTTTTTGAAGTGTTTTTTTTGTGTCTGTCTCCTTCAATTCTGCTCTGATTTTAGTTATTTCTTGTCTTCTGCTAACTTTTGAATTTGTTTGCTTTTGCTTCTCTAATTCTTTTAATTGTGATGTTAGGGTGTCGATTTTAGAGCTTTCCCGCTTTCTCTTGTGGGCATTTAGTGCTATAAATTTTCCTATGAACCCTGCGTTAGCTGTGTTTCAGAGATTCTGGTACGTTGTGTCTTTGTTCTCATTGGTTTCATAGTACTTGTTTATTTCTGCGTTACTTTTGTTATTTACCCAGTAATCATTGAGGAGCAGGTTGTTCAGTGTCCCTGTAGTTGTGCAGTGTTGAGTGAGTTCTTAATCCTGAGTTCTAATTTGATTGCACTGTGGTCTGAGAGACTCTTTGTAATGATGTCCATTCTTTTGCATTTGCTGAGGAGTGTTTTACTTCTAATTATGTAATCAATTTTAAATAAGTGCAATGTGGTGCTGAGAAGAATGTATGTTCTGTTAGATTTGGGGTGGCGGGTCCTGTCGATGTCTATTAGGTTCGCTTGGTCCAGAGCTGAGTTCAAGTCCTGTGTATCTTTGTTAAGTTTTTGTCTCATTGGTTTGTCTAATACTGACAGTGGGGTGTTAAAGTCTCCCACTATTATTGTGTGGGAGTTTAAGTCTATTTGTAGGTCTCTAAAAGCTTGCTTTATGTATCTGGGTGCTCCTGTATTGGGTGCATATATATTTAGGATAGTTAGTTCTTTTTGTTGCATTGGTCCCTTTATCATTACGTAATGCCCTTCTTTGTCTCTTTTGATCTTTGGAGGTTTATAGTCTGTTTTTTCGGAGACTAGGATTGCAATCCCTACTTTTTTTGCTTTCCATCTAGTTGGTAAATCTTCCTCAGTCTCTTTATTTTGAGCCTTTTCATGTCTTTGCAGGTGACATGGGTCTCCCGAATACAGCACACCAATGGGTCTTGACGCTTTATCCAATTTGCTAGAGTGTGTCTTTTAATTGGGACGTTTAGCCCATTTACCTTTAAGGTTAATATTGTTATGTGTGACTTTGATCCTGTCATTGTGATGCTAGCTGGTTATTTTGCCTGTTAGTTGATATAGTTTCCTCATAGCATCGGTGGCCTTTATGATTTGGTATGTTTTTTGCAGTGGCTGGTACCAGTTGTTTCTTTCCATTTTTAGTTCTTCATTCAGGAGCTCTTGTAAGGCAGCGCCAGTGGTGACAAAATCTCTCAGCATTTGCTTGTCCATAAAGGATTTTATTTATTTTTTGCTTAAGAAGCTTAGTTTGGCTGGATATTAAGTTCTGGGTCAAAAATTCTTTTATTTTAAAAATGCTGAATATTGACCCTCACTCTTTTCTGGCTTGCAGGGTTTCTGCTGAGAGATCTGTTGTTAGCCTGGTGATCTTCACTTTGTGGGTATCCTGACCTTTCTCTTTGTCTGGTCTTAACATTTTTTCCTTCATTTCAACCTTGGTGAATCTGATGATTATGTGTCTGGGGTTGCTCTTCTTGAGGAGTATCTTTGTGGTGTTCTCTATATTTCCTGAATTTGAATGTTGTCTTGTTTTGCTAGGTTGGGGAAGTTCTCCTCGATAATATCCTGAAGAGTGTTTTCTAACTTGGTTCCATTCTCCCTGTCACTTTCAGGTACACCAATCAAATGTAGTTTTGGTCTTTTCACATTGTCCTAGATTTCTTGGAGGCTTTGTTCATTCTTTTTCATTTTTTTTTCCTCTAATATTGTCTTCACACCTTATGTCATTAAGTTGATCTTTAATCACTGATATATATATATTTTCCTTGATCGATTTTGCTATTGATACTTATGTATGCTTCATGAAGTTCTTGTGCTGTGTTTTTTGGCTTCATCAGATTATTTATGTTCTGGATCTTCGAGAAACTGGTTATTCTAGTTAGCAATTCCTCTAACCTTTTTTCAACGTTCTTAGCTTCCTTGCTTTGGGTTAGATCATGCTCCTTTAGCTTGGAGGAGTTTGTTTTTTTTTTCTTCTCCACCGCTCGGCCCACCTCAGGACCCTCCTGGACCTCACCGGCCATCCTAAAAACCCTCTGACTTGGCCTACCTGTTTCTTATTTCCCATTCCATTCATATTCCCTCTCCCCTCTCTGTCATACATGTGCATGTGCGCATGCGTACACACATGCACACACACCCCTGCCAACAAGCCTCCACCTCTCCATTCTCCACACTGCTGGCTAGTCCACTTACAAAAGCTTGGAGGAGTTTGTTATTACCCACCTTCTGAAGCCTATTTCTGTCAATTCATCAAACTCATTCTTCGTCCAGTTTTGTTCCCTTGCTTTCAAGGAGTTGTGATCCTTTGGAGGAAAAGAGGCATTCTGGTTTTTGGAATTTTCAGCCTTTTTGCACTGGTTTTTTTCTCATCTTCGTGGATTTGTCTACCTTTGGTCTCTAATGTTGGTGACTTTTGGATGGAGTTTTTGTGTGGATGTTATTTTTGTGTTGTTGATGCTATTGCTGCTCTCTGTTTGTTAGTTTTCCTTCTAACAGGCCCCTCTGCTGCAGGTCTGCTAGAGTTTGCTGGGGGTCCACTACAGACTCTGTTTTCCTGGTTATCACCATCAGAGCTGTATAACAGCAAAGATTGCTACCTGTTCTTTACTCTGGAAGCTTTGTCCCTGAGGGGCCCCTGCCAGATGGCAGCCAGAGCTCTCCTGTAGGAGGTGTCTGTCAACCCTTGCTGAGAGGTTTTTCCCAGTCAGGAGGCATGGGGGTCAGGGACCCACTTGAGGAGGCACTCTGTTTCTTAGCAGAGCTGAAGAGCTTTGCTAGGATATTCTCTGCTCTTCAGCGCCTAGAGGCAGGAACATTTAAGTCTGTGAAGCTGCACTCACAGCGGGTCCTTCCCCCTGGTGCTCTGTCCCAGGGAGCTGGGAGTTTGGTCTATAAGCCCCTGACTGGGGCTACTTCCTTTCTTTCAGAGGTGCTCTGCCCAGAGTGGAGGAATCTAGAGAGGTAGTCTCACTACAGTGGTTTTGTCGAGCTGTGGTGGGCTCATCCTAGTTCGAACTTCTGGGCAGCTTTGTTTACACTGTCAGGGGAAAACCACCTACTTAAGCCTCAGCAATGGCAGATGCCCCTCCCCCCACCAACCTTGAGTGTTCCAGGTCAACTTTAGACTGCTGTGCTGTCAGCAAGAATTTCAAGCCAGTGGATCTTAGCTTGCTGGGCTCCGTCGGGAGGGGATGATCTGCTGTGCTAGATAACTTGGCTCCCTGACTTGAGCTCCCTTTCTGAGGGAGTGAATGGTTTTGTCTCACTGGCATTCCAGGCACCACTGGGGTATGAAAAAAAATATCCTGCAGCTAGCTTGGTGTCTGTGCCAACGGCCACCCAGTTTTGTGCTTGAAACCCAGGGTGCTGGTTTCGTAGGCACCTGAAGGAATCTCTTGGTCTGTGGGTTGTAAAGACCATGGGAAAAGCATAGTATCTGGGCCAGAGTACACCATTTCTCATGGCACAGTCCCTCACGGCCTCCCTTGGCTAGGGGAGGGCGTTCTCTGTCCCCTTGTACTTCCTGGGTGAGGCAGTCCCAGTCCCAGTCCCATTGAGATGGGCCAGGTACCTCAGTTGGAAATGCAGAAATCACCCATCTTCTGCATTGATCTTGCTGGGAGCTGCAGACCGGAGCTGTTCTTATTTGGCCATCTTGCCAGCCACCTCTGTTATTATTCTTTTACCCTCTGGATATTTAAGTCAGTGGTCCCCAACCATTTTGGCATCAAGTATTGGTTTCGTGGAAGACAATTTTTCTTTGGACCATGTAGTGAGGTGGGATGATTTTGGGATGAGACTGTTCCACCTCGGATCATCAGGCATTGGATTCTCATTAGAAGCACTCAACCTAGATCTATCAGATGCGCAGTTCACAGTAGGGTTCACATTCCTTTTTTTTGAGACGGAGTCTCACTTTGTTGCCCAGCCTGGAGCACAGTGGCTTGATCTTGGCTCACCACAACCTCCACTTCTGGGGTTCTATTGATTCTTCTGCCTATGTCTCCCAAGTTGCTGGGACTACATGCAGGCGTGAGCCACAATGACCTGCTAATTTTTGTATTTTTTAGTAGCGACAAGGTTTGACTTTGTTAGCCAGGCTGGTCTTGATCTCCTGATCTTGTAATCTGCCTACCTCGTCCTCCCAAAGTGCTGGGATTACAGGCACCAGCCACTGTGTCTGGCTAGGGTTCAGGTTCCTATGAGAATCTAATGCTGACGCTGATCTGACAGGAGACAAGTCTCTGACAGGAGACAACCCTGCTGTGTGGCTGGGTTCCTAGTTGGGGTTAGGGGCCCCTGCTCTAAGTACTTACTATTTTTAGCAAATATTTTGTCTAATTAAATTTATTAGTTGGTGTATGTCACTGACAACTTAGAATACTGACTAATATATACAGCACTTACTTATTAACTAACTGTATGTAGCATATAGTATAATCATAGGTTTCCTTTTAGGAGGGGATTTATAGAACCATTTCTTCAGTATGTTCAGGGTCAGGGCTAATGTTATTTTATTAAATGCCCAACTAATTTGCTCTCTAGTTTCTTTCAAGTTGATTTATTTCATTGAAGAGCTTAGGCTTTGACTGCAGGCTTGTTGTAATTTTTGTTTGTAAGCCTTGAAACAGCGGTTCTGTTGTCCCTGAGGGTGAAATGGTTATGAAGAGAGCTTCTCACGTTAAGATGTAGTGGCTGGTGTCAGGCAGTGATTTCCTGATTTCCTTATCGTCACTGTTGTGATTATCTTGACATATATATTGCTGATAATTGATATTCTGCATGAAGAGCCTGTTTAACTCACTTCTCATCCCAAGTGAAAGGCCATCCAGACCCTGAGTTTCCATCTGGAACTCTCTTTATGGTGCTGAGAAGCACAGTGCCAGGAGGCACATTAGCTTTCAGTCTGTGAAAGCAGATACTTTCAAATGGGAAAATGTCATGCAAGGTGAACTATTGGTATTTTCACAGCAGGCAAATTCTTACCACCCTCAGTATAAAAACACTGCTGAATCACATTTATGGTTTTGTAACCATTGCAATGAGAACAGATAGTGACATTTAAATCTCGGAAAATTCTACCTTTGATATTGACTGTTAATGTGTAAAACTTAGGAAGCAGGTAGAACACTGTGACCTTACCATGTGAATTCTCTAATCAGAGCATACAGATCAGTCAAATATTTGACATATTGATTTTTGGAGAAACAAGCTATTTTGTATGCAAGATATGAAAATAGTAGAAGTTTTTGCCCTTGATTCAGAATAAGCAATGAGAGTCAAGGTCTTATGCAGTAAATTTGAAGTTATGTTAGGAAGTATATACTTTTAATATTTTAACAGAAGGGATCATCAGTTTTCTTATATATCTGACTACGTATTTAAAACAATGTTATTTGCATTTATATTTTAATTTCTGTTTTCAGCTTGTATTAATTTATTAATAAACATGTAATGTTATTAAGAACCAAGTATAATATTCTAAATATTTAAAAGATCTTGGCCACATAGAATTATAAACTTCTGCTGCCTACATTTGAACATACTTCTTTTCTGCAGTCTCATCTCTCTAAACCATGCTCTTTTAAAAAACTACTCATTTAGTGCTTTATCTCCAATTTCTAGTACTTTGGAGGCTAAAAATACAGTTGGCTGAGTTACCCTGACCTGTAAAAGCAGCTTTTCCATTTTAACTTAAGTTCATCTTAAGAAACAGATTATCATTGGACAAATAGTGTTGGATGAATTCTGCTTCCTAAAACAATGATGTAAGTAGATTAGTGGCATTTTATCAGAATGATTTAAATTTTCCCTTAATCTCTTCAATCACATCTTACAAATACTTGAAAACACTTATTTCCTCACTCTGGTTAACTCTATTGTACTTGTAGCCTCTTGTCCTTGCAACCTTCTTTTCTCCTTGGTGCTATGTTCTGCAGTGGCTTTTCATTTAAATTCCACCACAAATTAGTTGACTTGGGTTTAGTGTGCTGCTTTAAGTAAAATGAGGGGGGCAGTTTCTTGTTCTCTCTCTCTCTCTCTCTCTCTCTCTCTCTCTCTCTCTCTACCTCTCCGCCCCCCCTCCCTCCCGACAAAGAGTAATCTTCAGGCAGTCTTACCTTCTCCCAAAGCTTAAGACTAGAGTATTGCTGCTTAGGTAGAGTAATGTGTAGAGATAACTATCATGTTTCAGAATGACTTTGGGAAACCCCAAATCCCAAAATTGTTTAATCTTTAAATGACATTGAGATTTTTGTATCGAAAGTATTTATTAAATAATTCTATGTAGCCTTTTGTTGGTAGATACTCTAATTTGATAAGATTAAAACATATTGTCCTATTAAAGCTTACTAGATACAAGTTATAGCTAACTTTAGTTACAGCTTACATCTTTTTATTTATTTTCATAGTTAAAATAGTGCCTGAATTCTAGATTTGCATGAAAACGATGCTTTCTTCTCAGTATTTGGCACTTTAGTTGTCCCTCTCTGCGGATGACCGTTTCTACATATACACTTCAGAGGTTAAAAGGAAACTGGAATGAGTCCCAGTAGTAGATTGTAAGTCCCAATTACAGTATTGAAATCTCATTCATCTCTGCTCCGTTTTTGAAAGAGCATTGGTGGGAAATTATAACTATAGCAGTAATTTAGTTTGTGCCTTGTGACACAGATTTATAATGTTAGATATTATGGATGCTTTTTTTTCCCCATCCAAAGTCTAATTTTTCTATTTCCTTGGAATTTTAGATCTTGTCTTTCTCCAAGGATCACCTGGTTAGGAAATGTACAAAGGCCGTGAGCTGTGGTCTGGATTTGTAGAAGAGAGACTAGGACAAGGCACTAAACAGAGGAAAGCGATGGCTAAGGCAGAAACAGCAGAAGAACACCAAGGGGAGAAAGTTAATAAGGCAAGAAATATAAAAAGGGGTGGTTGACGAAGAAGGTAGTGTGCTGGAAAGGAAGAGGTTGAGGAGAGAGAATGTAGAGAAAAATAAATGATGATAAAAGGATGGAGGGAGAATGGGCTCAAAGGCAGAAAAATTAATAATAAAAGAGAAGTTGAAGGAGAGTAGGAGGTAGAGAGTACAGGAGGGTGAGGAACGCAAGGTTAGAAAGATGGTGAGGAAGGAAGGGATCTACCACATAGGTGGTAGTCACTGCTGATAGCTACATGGTTTGTTTATGTTGAAGGTGAAATCACAGCAATATAGGGCAGATCAAGTGGCTGTTTAATGAGTCACAGTTCCTGAAGGTGAATGGATAAACAGTAAATGATTTTCATCTTTTTACTTTTGTAAAGAGTCATGAAGTTAAACAGAATTAAGTGAATCATCAAATTGCCTTGTTTTCCTTTGAAAAAAATTAAGTATATTCTTTGGTAAGAGAATTTCTTTGTGTAACAATAATAGTTTATTACATACATGAAAAGTTGACTTTTACATATTTCATTCAAGATAGGAGAAAAAAGAAAAGCTAAACTTTTAAAAGATGCAAGGTATAAAGCAGATTTTGGTATGCGGAGCCCTTGTTTTGAGTTATGTGGTTTTTGTTTGTTTGTACATTTGTTTTTTGGAAAGCTGTTGTTGTTGACGAGGTAATATTTTAAAACTGGAAACAGGGCCTTCATTAAGTTGGAGTTTTCAGAAGTCAGCTGCCATTTAGATGACTTTGATGTGGGGTAGAGAGACCTCAAGGATATACCTGAAACTGTAGGTAAAGAGGCCCTTTCTATGTGAGTGAAGTTCTGCCTATGATTGGTCCTTCCTATGTGAGTAAAGGTCTGGTGTGGAGCACTCCAGTTATCATTTGATGGATTGCTAGCCAGCTACACTCCATACTTGTTTCAAATTTTTCTTGATTGTATTTTTGCGTTGAGGCAATTTTGCCTAATATATTATTCCATTCAGAGAATAGAAGAATTTAATCAGCATGAAATCTTGGAATGTTCATACCTCAGAATAACTAATTAAACTTATAATAGGTCATTGTGAAAATTAGCTTTACTGGTCTATTAGATTGAATATAAAAAGGGACAGCTGAAGAAAAATTATTTTGCTTGCAATAAAAACATTTTTTTAAAAGTTTGCTTTGGAGAGCAGGAAGCAATTTTGTAAGTATGTGTAATTATCTGCATTCCTTTCCAACCTCTTTGGATCAAATTGGTTTTCTCCAGGAAAGGCAATTATATGCAGGAGGCCACTTTTTGTTGAATTACTGTGTGTGGCATGTGGTGCATCCCACAAACCTGAAATCAGAGATGGACTGCTATGATTTATAATACCCATTAATTACAGCTTTCTATTAAAGGCTCTTAGTTTTCTGCTTCAGTAAACTTAAATTCTCCCTTTGAAGAAGAATTGCTTACATTAGGTCTTATGCTAACTAGTGAATCCTGTCTTTTAGAATCTCATCAAAGGTACTTGATGCAGCAAGAGCTTCTCAGTTGGCTTTAAATGGGCTTTGCTGAAGCTGTTTAACATTGTAGGGTGATGAGATAACTGGAGGAGATTCTGGTCTTGTGATGAGGACGTGGCACACAACATGACTCAAAGCATTAATCAAAAAGTATTTATGTGCCAGATGTTTATCATCCTTAGTGCACCCTGCCAGACTTTGCACTGTATCTGGTATACATACTTTCCAGCTAGCTCAGTGTTCTCAGCCCCAGCTGTTCTTTGGATTCACCTGGAAAACTTTTTCTTAAGTGCTGTGTTTCCACCCCAGAATTAAATACTAGGCATGGATGTTTTTAAAGGGCTGTTTGTTGACTGTAATGTGCAGCTAAAACTGAAAACACAAGTCTATTCAGTCCTTCATGGTGGCTTTTTACTCGAGTAGATTTCCTCTTCCCTTTGTTTTCAGCTTCTCATTCCTTCCAAAAGAAACGACCAACCAAAAGAAACGAACAAAGGTTGCATTATTTTTTCCTGAGCTTCTGTGATAGTTTCATTCTATATTTGGGGGACAAATATTTCCCTGGCAACTCTTAAGTTTTGTTACCTTCTCCTTCCACTGCCCCCACGCCCCATCTGAAGAATATCTAGTCTCAGGTGTCTTTGCTAAACTTGAGTAACTGCCAGAGACCTGCTTTACAGTAGGGCTCTGCTGTTTTTTTTTCCCTCTGTGAATATTTAAAATCACATGTTGAATTAGAAAAACTTTGAAATTAGGAAAACAGTGTTTTTCATTACATCTTTTCTTGTGAAAATTACTCATTAAACTTCATTTTGTTTAGACTTCACATGCTTGAAGAATTTGTAGATATTATCCATCAATTTTTTAAGGAAAAGAAGCATATTAAACATAGACAGGTTGTCCATTTGAAAAATGTCTGTGTTTGCTGTCTACTTCTGCTACTTTGCTATCTTTAAAAACATGTAAAAACGTTTTCATTTTTATGTGTACATAGTAGGTGTATATATTGCCACTTTTAATTTGAATATATTTGGAAATAATACCCTACTTGTGGCGGGTATTCGTACATGATGTTGCAAGAAGTTAAGAAGGGAGAATACTGAATGTGGCCTCTCCAAAATCCAGGTGTTGCCATGTGAGACTATTAAGAGGTGAGGCCTTTAAGAGGTGATTAAAGAGGTGTACCCAGTTTATGATCACTATTAAATAAGCGAGAAGAAAGTGGACGCTAGTATGTCAAAGAGCCCAGGTTTGCCAGACACCAGAGCCAAGCTTTTAACCCATGCTGTTCAGCCTTTTCTCCTACCTCTGTGCACTTCAGTGCTGACACTAGCATAGAACACCTGCTAGCATACTCTTTTTTTTTTTTTCCAGGGGAGCACATTGACTTGACTTACTTCAGGTTCTTTGTTTCTTTTCTCCCAAAATTGAGCATTGGGCTTCTGGCTTTGTTTACATGCAGTGGACTAGGCACTGAGGAATGTAGGCGTGCTTTGAGGCTTGGCGGTGAAGGGAGAGCCAGAAGAGCCTATGGAGAGCAATTAATATGTTTTTCCTCACCGATGGAAATACAGTTTGATTGGTGACTTTATCTTCTTTTATCCTCCTCCCCTCCTCTTCTTCCTTTTTGTAATCAGCTTCAAGGTATAACTCACATACCATACAGTTCATTCATTTAAAGTGTACAATTCAATGGCTTTACATATTCAGAGTTGTGCAACTATCACTTCAATTTCAAAACATTTTCATGACCCCCAGAAGAAACCCTGTAACTATTAGCTTTCATCCCCCATCTACCCATCCTCCCATACCGAGACAAACACTAATCTACTTTGCCACTCTATAGATTTTGGACATTTCATATAAATGGAATCATATGTGGTTTGTTGTGACTGGTTTCTTTCAGGTAGCATGTTTTTAAGGTTCATCCATTTTGTAGTATATGTCAATACTCCATTCTTTTTTTTAACCGCTGAATGATATTTCATTGTGTGCATATTTCAAAATAATGGCTGTTTTCTAGCTTGTACATTTCACTTCTCTAACTCCCAGCATTGTTTTGACTCTACAACCAATGTCTTGCCTCTCACTAATACAGGACATAATAGGCCCAGAGCATGTCAAGGATTTTCCAAAGTTGGACAGCTAGCTATGGGTAAAATGGAACCATTTATTCTTTTGCACATATACCACATTTTTATTGAGTGCCTACTAAGTGCAAAACACTATGCTAGAGTTTATGATATAAACATAAAATACACCGAATGTTTCCTTATAGAACTTAGAATCCTCTAGGGGTTTGGAAATATGAAACAATCTGTGTCTGTGCCCTTAGCTGTGTCTTGAGCAAAGTCGGGTTCAGAAGAAAGAGATAATTGTTTTTGTTTGTAATTTGTGTCTGCCACTTTTCCTGACTCTAGGTCAGTGTTGGGATTTTAAAAACAAAAAACAAAAAAAAACATTACATTACCTCTCTGATGTGACTTTGGGTCTCCTAGATACACTCTATATTCCACAAGTTTATTCCCACCCCCCTATCCCCTCATGAACTTAAATATTAAACAAGAGTCATTTTTGGAATTATTGTAGTTTAAAACTAATAGTAAAATTTTATTGGAATCTTGAAGGTCATGGGTCATAATGGATTTAAAAATTTTAGTGTCAGTATCCAGTTATCCAGAAATGTTTAGAATTGGTAAAATACATTCAGCCACCAAAATTGCACAGTGATATCAACCTGTTTAATTCAGCTGGAATTTAAGTTAATGGCATATTTAATATATGGGACACTTTGTGGCTTCTGCAGACGCTGATAAGCTTTGCATAAGTAGCAGTTGCAGCTACTTGAGTGAAGTACAGTCCCACAAGAGAAATTCTCTTTAGGATATTTTGAAATACCGTTCATCTGTTTCAGTTAGATATTTTAGGTATCATGGCATTCTTTTCTGTTTGTTAATGTTATATAATATTTATACCATATAAAAAGCATTAATGTAACCATCAGTGTATTTGCATTGTAACATAAGCAGCTGCAAAAGATGAATTTTCAGATGTATACTTAGAGTACTCTTTGCTAAAAATTCTGTAGGCCACCCTGACTCATTGGTTATAATATTGTGTAGTATAAGTAATTTCATTATGTGAATGTTTTTTTTGAAATGGAGTTTTGCTTGTTGCCCAGGCTCAAGTGCAATGATGTGATCTTGGCTCACTGCAACCTCTAGCTCCCGGGTTCAAGTGATTCTCCTGACTCAGCGTCCCAAGTAGTTGGGATGGTCATGCCCAGGTAATTTTGTATTTTTAGTAGAGACAGGGTTTCATTATATTCGTCAGGCTATTCTTGAACTACGTGATCTGCCCAGCTCAGCCTCCTAAAGTACTGGGATTACAGGCACGAGCCACCATGCTCAGCCTCATTATGTGATTTAAAACTGTAAAATAAAATGTAAGAAACCAACAAAATGTTTTACTCACAAATTTTGTGAATGAGTTGGATTTTAACAGATTTATTTATTGGGCCTTACTCTGTCACCAAGGCTGGTGTCAGCTCACTGCAGCTTCAACCTCCTAGGCTCAACTAATTCTCTGACTGTAACCTCCTGAGTAGCTGGGACCCCAGGTGCTTGCCGTCATGCTCAGCTGATTTTTATTTTGTGCTTTGCAGAAGCAGAATCTCCTATGTTGCCCAGGCTGGTCTTGAACTCCTGGGCTCAGGCAGTCCTCCCACCTCAGCCTCCTAAAGTTTTGGGATTATAGACATGAGTTACTACTGTGCCTGGCCCAGTTTTATGAAATTTAATTCCTGGCTGGGTGTGGTGGCTTTTGCTTGTAATCCCAGCACTTTGAGAGGCTGAGGCAAGTGGACCACTAGGTCAGGAGTTCTAGACCAGCCTGGCCAACATGGCGAAACCCCATCTATACTAAAAATACAAAAATTAGGTGGTGGCGGGTGAATCCTAGCTACTCAGTAGGCTGAGGCAGGAGAAGCAGTTGGAACTGGAAGGTGGAGGTTGCAGTGAGCTGAGATTGTGCCACTGCACTCTACCTGGGCAACAACAGTAAAACTCTGTCTACAAAAAAAAAAAAAAAAAAAAAAATTAATTCTTAATTTTTGTAGATGATATAGATATTGCTTACAAAAACTACTTAACAATTACAGTGGGGCATATGTATTTATTTAAAAATGTTATAAAGATATTTTTAGAATTAATACCATCAAATGTCATGCAATATTACTCAGCAAAATTAAAATCCAAAGAAGACAGCCTTTCTACCACTCTTCACAGGAAACCAGAATGTTTTCCATTTGTATAACATTTGTTGTTTAAAATTTTTAAGTGAGCATTTATTTTTATGCCTTATTCACATATGTCCTAGCTAAATACTCCCATTAACAGCACTACTAGTAACATTGATATTTTAGTTAAAGACGATAGTTTTTTTAGACTAGTAGACAGAAAGTTATAGTAGTAGGAGTATTGGAGACCCTAGTGAGGAAGGACATATTTGTTTACAACCAGCTAATAACCTGTGTGAAGGAGAAAGCAAAGTTTGTCTTTGTGATTGTAAGTGGTATTTTAAAAAAGTATTATGAACCCAATTTGTGTTGTAAGCTGTTTGCATCTTTTATAGCATCAGATTCTGTCTCATAACAGATCATCTGTCTCAGTGATCTTGCACAATCACGCACGGCACTAAAATATAAATAAAAATAAATAATAAACCAACAACAGTATAAGTTTGATAATGTGTATGTTGAACACTTATAATCCTATGAGGTGTAGAGATTTCTCACTTTACAAATGAAGAAACTGAGGCACAGAAAGGTAAAGCAGCTTGTTAACAATCACTTAAATTTGACTAATCCCATTATCTGTGTTCTTGACCTGCTAAACTGCCGTTTAAAACGTTACTCTGTATTCCTTTTCTTAAATATGAAATACTGTATAATTTTTGTAACAAGTTGAACAAGAAAGAGGTATGTTGCCACTTACCTGTACATTTCTTTTTATTTTATTAGTTTTTTTTTTAAAAAGAGTGTCTTGTTCTCTGATCCACACTGGAGTGCTCAGAAATGGTGGCATTATCATAGCTCACTGTAGCCTCAAACTCCTGGGCTCAAGTCTTCCTCCTGCCTCTGCCTCCTGATTAGCTTAGACCACAGGCAAGAGCCATAGTGCCTGGCTGCATGTATATTTTCTGATACACAGACAAACACATATGAGTTAATTAGAAATTAACACACTTTACTAAAATTATTTAACCTTGACTTTGTATGAAAGTACATTTTTCTTAGTTGGAAATTTGCAAGTGATTTTAGGTTGGCAGGTGCACTAGAATTTATATTGACTTTGGAATTAGACAAACCTTGGTTTGAGTTCTGACCTGTCAACGTATTGTGTTCCCTTAGACAAGCTCCTTAACATCTCTAAGCCTAAGTTTCCTCCTCTGTGAAGTAGTTATCATTGTTTCCAGGGTTCTTTTCTTGTCTTAAAGATGAAAGAGAATCGCCAGGTGTGGTGGCTTACACTTGTAATCCCTGGGAGGCTGAGGTGGGTTGATCACCTGAGGTTGGGAGTTTAAGACCAGCCTGACCAACATGAAGAAACCCTGTCTCTACCAAAAATACAAAATTAGACTGGCATGGTGGCACATGCCTGTGATCCCAGCTACTTAGGAGGCTGAGGCAGGAGAATCTCTTGAACCCAAGAGGTGGAGGTTGTAGTGAGCTGAGATCTCACCAATGCACTCCAGCCTGGGTGACAGTGTGAAACACTGTCTCAAAAAAACAAAAAAAAGATGAAAGAGATTCAATTAAATGATAGTCTTGGTTAAAGATTTATTACAGCCATTCCATATAATTTTGAGTCACTAAAAACGGAAAGAAACCCATAAATTAAGAATAAATAGTAGGAACTGATTTGCATGTTGGTTGATAATTCTGAACATTAACTGATTGTCTTCCTTGTATAGTAATACCTTTGAAATTTGTTGATTGGCCATAATTAGTTGGTTAATATGTTGTAGACTACTAAAAAAGCATCAAAATTTAAAACAATTCTTTCAAGAATAACAGAAATAGGAAAAGTTACATATACACTGCTTTTATTTCTAGCCTTTTTATGATTCATCTGGTTTCTCAGGTCTTAACTGAATAGAGAGAGAACTAATTATTTTTTTGTCTGAGAAGGGGATAGTTTGCAGCCGTTCCTTGCAGATTTTTAAAAGATCAATTTTTAAGCATAATTTAATGTTCTTATTACTGTCTTACAGAGGAAAAAGGTTCACTCTCTCTTTCACAACTGTATATATTGTCCTATATACACGTGGCCTTTAAAGAACATTCAAGTACACCACTGTCCTCATTATTTCCTTAGATGGCTGAGGAAATAGTGGAGAAAGACCTGGCAACATTTTTAAGAGTGTGTTTGTGGTGTGTGTGTGTGTGTGTGTGTGTGTGTGTGTGTGTGTTTTGGTTGGTTGTTTATCTGTAAAATACTTTGCCTGTTGAAAATCCAACTAAAATATATTGCAAGGTCAGCAGCCAGGTGGTAGGCAACATGATCTGAAGCGAAGCTAAAACAAGTAACTATAGTATCAGGCAGAGTATGGTAATTTCCATTACGGAGGAAGGGAGAGAGAAGCTTTCGCTTCTGATAATAGAAAAAAGAAAGAAAAAAAAAAAAAGATCCTAAACACTTACACTTAAGTATTCACTCATATATACTGAATGTATAAATACTGAAGTCATGGTTAAGACCCATCGTGTGTTCACCCTGTACTTGTAGTGAACATACAGTGGTGAGAAAAAAAAAAAAAAAGAAGAGAATATCTGGATGAAAGAAGCAAAGAAGGCAATTTGAAATGCACCTAAGGAATGAGGAGGATTTCTCAAGAGATGGGGATGAAGTGTAAAGAGGTAGTTAGGCAGATGCTGTAGGTAGAGAGAATCTTGTGGGCTGAGAGATGGAGTCATAAATGCATGACATGTATTTAGAGTATGGCAAAGATTGACTTAGAAGTGAGAAGTGAAGAAGAGTATGAAACAGTGTGAGGAGTTTGAAGTCTGAATACATGTGCACTTAATTTAGTAAGCAGTAGAAAACTATGACTTTTTAAATTTAGTTTTTCTTCTTCCTTTTTATTTTAAAACTTTATCTTGAAATAATTTTACATATATAGGAAGTTGAAAAAGACATGTATAGCGGAGTCCAGTGTATCCTTCACCCAGTTCCCCCCAGTGAAACCATCCTGCATAGCTTTAGTACAATTAAAAAAACTAGGAAATTAACATTGGTACACAGAGCTATTTAGTTTTTATCAGTTCCACATGCACTTGTGTGTGCTTGTGCATGTGAGTATGGAATTTTATCATATTTGTGGATTCATGTAACCATCACCACAAGACTTCTCTTTATCTATACTCACTTTCTCCACCTCCCCACTTCCTATGCCTGTCAGAGACTAACTTATTCTCCTTTTCTTTTATTTCCTATTTTTTAAAATTTATTTTTGAGCTAGAGTCTCGCTCTGTTGCCCAGGCTAGAGTGCAGTGGCGCGATCTTGGCTCACTACAACCTCTACCTCCCGGGTTCAAGTGATTTTGTTTTTCTGAGCCTCCCGAGTAGCTGGGACTATAGCCATACGCCACCATGCCCAGCTCATTTCTGTATTTTTAGTAGAGACAGGATATCACCATGTTAGCCAGGATGGTCTCAATCTCCTGAACTTGTGATCCACCCGTCTCAGCCTCCCAAAGTGCTGGGATTACAGGTGTGAGCTACTGTGCCTGGCCGATTTTTTTTATAAGACACTTTGGATGATTGTAGATGATATATTTCTAAAATTATGGCTTTGATTAAAGCCTCAAGATATGAGCACCATACAATCTTTCATTAAAATGTTTAAACAGCAGCAGCAGCAAGAAAGGAATGCCAGCAGCATAAACAGTATGTCTCATAGTCCTACCAGTGGTTGTTACAACAGGGACGTGCACATATCTACCCATATGTCTTGCCAGAAGGAACGTATCTTAAAAAATATTATGGTGAATATGAAAACATACTAGTCATATAACATACATAGTTAAAAAAAAACCACCCAAACCAAGATTTATGAGTCTTAGATAACCCAGAAGCTAGTATTTTTCAGTAATGCAAATAGGAGAAGTTTCTTGGAAGGTTCTTAAGAAATAGTGAATTAAATAGGTGTTTGGCAGAGAGGGGTATTGTGTGTTTGGGAAGGAGAACAGGAATTCCAAAGAGTAAAGAAAGGTATGAAAGTGCTGGACCATTGCAGGAGCTGTGGTTCAGAATGGCTGAAGAGTATAGCTTAAAGGGAGGAAGTATCAGGTGAGGAATGGGACCAGGAGGAGGCTGAAAGAGGAAGACAGGCTAGAGAGTTGGGACTGTATATGGAAGGTAGTAGGGAGTCATTTAACCCATTTATGCCTAGTGTTCCATTATTGGAATGCTAAGCTTGTGGTGCTTATCTGTATCCTACTGCTCAAGGTCATCTCCAAGGTCTGATTTTTCACAAAACAATTGCAACTTCCTTCGTGAATGGGTTAAGAGATTTATTCAAGGAAATAGTGGGACATATTTGTATTTTGGCAAGTTCCCTGCGATGATAACCTGAAGAATGGGCTGGAGGCAGGAAGACCACAGAGGGCAGATAATCTGAAGCCTGTGTTCTTAGTCACTGATTCATCCTTGGGAAAGTGAGGCCTTGCCTGTGCAGAGACTCTAGATGAGTGAATTCAACTTCATGACAATGCTCAGCACAGTGGACACATTCCTGATGTATCCAGTATATGTGGCTTGTTCAACTCCCCCAACAGTTGAATTATCTTTGTAATTCAGCCAGTCATACTTCACATTAAATGACATACCTAGGCATCAGAAATGAGATCTTGGAAAACAGCTAGATAACTAGTATTGACAGAAATTATTGCGTAACAGCTTGGCTCGGTGAGATGGATGTCTAGGGAAAATGGATGAAAACTGAGTAGACACTCAGTAAATATTTCTGTGGTTGGTTATTTATATAAAAGGCTTAATCCTTTCCCCCCCTTATATAGAGTGTACATTTGAGTTCTTCTAGTGTGAAGCATAAGGATTTTTTTTCATATTCAGAAAATAAAGCAATTTAGAAAATTGTGTGCTGAATGGCAAATGCATTTAATGTTTATTTTTGGTGACTTGTATGTAGCCCTTGAATTTTTAAAGTCATTGCTACATAAGGAAAACAATTTAAAAGATCACCAGTCAAGTTCTAACAATTCCCCTAGAAAGTTGCAACAAAAATGACTTCTAATAAGCTTGTTTAATATTGTATTTAATTGGAATACTTGATTTTGAATCCATATCTTCAACTTTACCATCTTCTATGAAATATTCATATTGTTAAAAATGGACAAGAAGATGGAAACCTCTGTGTCCGCCCTGGGTGGTGTGCAGTGGGGTGATCTTGGCTCACTGCAACCTCTGCCTCCCAGGTTCAAGCTATTCTCCTGCCTCAGCCTCTTGAGTAGCTGGGACTACAGGTGCATGCCACTGTGCCTGGCTAGTTTTTGTATTTTTAGTAGAGACGGGGGTCTCACCATGTTGGCCAGGTCGGTCTGGAACTCTTGTCCTCAAGTGATCCTTCTGACTCGACCTCCCCAAGTGCTGGGATTACATGTGTGAGCTACCACCCTGGCCTGATCAATGAAATTTTGATCCTAGAATTATTTTTTATGGTACTACACGCACTATCTTTAGAAATAATTAGATGAAAACACATTTAACTTGTAGAAGAAACATTTTACTAAAAACCATATGGCAATAAGTAATTTGATTTTTTTTTAAAGAAGCAAATTGAACACATTGGGAATTGAAATAATTTGAGAATTCTATAAATATACTCTTAAAACAATTGTTTCTAGGGTAAGCAGATTCATTCTGAGTGAAGCTCAGTCAATGAATTTGAAACAGTAGAGGTGATGGTAGTGGTGATGGTGGTAGTTTTAGTAGTGTTTGTTACTAGAAGCAGCCACTAGTTTTTAGCACAGTGGCCATTATTTTATATAATGCATATTTGTTGAATATATAGTTGAAGGCATGTTTATATGTTCCCTTCATTTATTAATTTTAGTTAATACAGTAAAGTTTAGTTTACATTAGCTGTATAAAATTCAGGCTAGTACCCTCATTTACAGATGAGGAAATTGAGGCACTAAGGAATTAAATAATTAAAGGTCATATAGCTAGTAAGAGCTAGGATTTGAACTCAGGCATGTCTGACTTTCAACTCAGGCTTACATCATTGGTTTCTATGTTCTTGCCATCTGATTTCTGACTTCCCATTTTAGTTTTATGTATATTAAAATCCCTAGTATGTAATCTCTGACTATAATCAGAACATGCATAATACTGATTTTATATTGGAAGAGGCTGGTAAAGGAGGCCCCCACTAGAATGAATGGTTAATATGTTTTCTGATGGTATTAGTTGGAATCCCAGCAAACCACATTTCCCAGGATTTTTGCCTTAGCAACATCTCGCCTGCCCCATCTTTAATCTGCAAAGTAGTGTGCAGCAGGAGCAGTGTCCTTGGGAAAACTTTATTTTATACACTACAGTTTCAAAGCTGTGCCTTCTTGGTAGTAGAAACTGTATTTAGTTTAAAAGTAGAATGTAGATTAACCAATCTCTTGGAATTTTACTGAGAAATGATTCTGAGAATGTTTTTGTGCTTTTCGAGCAAGTGGGGCCTATTACCACCTTTGGGGGAGGAGTCCCACTTTGTGGAGGACAATAAGGAGCATAACACACCTACCATCAGGAGCAGCAGTCCCAGAATGTCAGCCTACCAGAGGGCTTACAATTGCTGGGTTCCTGAGGAGATACACGACTCACAGAGGCTGTGGATGGAACAACACTTTACTCACACAGAGAAGAGGTGGCAAAGTCAGCTTCAGCAGTTGAGTTGGTCCCGATGGCCAGCGGGTCTCACCCTGCAGCCGAGGCAGGGAGGTGGTGCGCCCCGGCCCCCTCGGGCTGCAGATGAACAACCCTGTTCTCTCATTGCCAGGTATAGCAGTGAGGTCGGCTAGGTACCATATGATGCACATACTTAAGCAGAACAAGAAAATAAACCTCCAGCCCAGAACAGGGAAAGATAGTCCCTAAGAGATATGCCCAGCTCAGCTTGTGAGAACTTTTTATCTCTTTATAAGGAAATGTTGTAGGCCCAGGCACATCCTTATGTGGCTGTGCAAGAGGTCACAGGCTGCACAGGAGGTGGCTTCCCAAGGGTCCTTAAGCTGTTTCAGAAACATCTCATGCTTAGGAATTGTGTAACAGAGTTTTACTTTAAGAATTATTCTTAATTATTAGTTATTAGTCTGGCAGCTGGATTTGAGATTTGTTTCCATTGTTAAAAGTATGTGTGGCGTTTTGAAAGTGTTAGATTATTTATACTTGGTGTCATCAACTAATCCTCACAGGTAATTCTACTTTCTAATACTTTACCAGTTTCCAACACTGCAGCACAGGGAGCTATTCTTTCGTTGTTTGGGATTCTGTCAAGATGGAGAGTTAATACAGGCTGTTGGCTCTTTCTCCCAAAACTAACCATGGAGAAACTACAGAAGTAAGAGGAAAGCAGAGATCTGAGGAAATACCTAAAATGCTATGAAAAATTCTGGGGGTGACTGAGGCTGTTGCAAATTGATGTGTTTGTTTATGTGGTTTCGTATAGGGTGCAGGGTGGCATGAGGCATCAGGAGAAGCAACATTGTTTTGAAGTTTTTTTTTTTTCCTGTTTGAGGTTTGATGTGATTTTCTTCAGTCGCTTTGAGACAATGATTGCCTGCCCCTTGCCACAGAAATTGGTGTCCGTTGGGTAATGTCAGGGTAGCACAAGCGGCGGCTGGTGGGGGTGAGGAGCTGATGAAAACAGGTAGGAGCCAACCAGCTGCCCCAGGGCACTCACTCCTCCTGGAGCTTGCAGATTTTACCCTGCTGAGATTGCCTTCTTCCAGTGGTGCTGCTTTCTGCGACTTTAAAGGCTAATCCCTTTAAAAGAGTTGTTACCCTTTAAAGGATTTACATTTTCAAGGAGTTTCCTGGTGGTAAGCAGCAAGCTGGAGTGGTCAAGAGGGATTTTTTTGTTGCCATTGGCTCATCCCCGCCATCCTTCTCAAATTCACTAAGAGGGACAGTACTACGACTTGCGTTCTGGCCATTTTTTTTCATGTATGTTTCTAGACCTAGTAGCTCATTGCTTATGTTGAATATGATCCCACAAGCCAAAATAAGTATGTGGAGAGTACAGCCACTATTGAAAATATGAGAAGATAAACGGAATAGTATACCCCTCATGAAGCAGAATGATTGAACCGAGGGATCAATAATTTAAAATAAAC
Source organism: Callithrix jacchus (assembly GCF_049354715.1). Classification (NCBI taxonomy): domain Eukaryota; kingdom Metazoa; phylum Chordata; class Mammalia; order Primates; family Cebidae; genus Callithrix; species Callithrix jacchus. Next base: position 65,864,899 of record NC_133505.1, read on the forward strand.
ATAATAAATGTATTCAGTGAAAAGGGACAATAGTAGCAGTATTAATGAACAAGAAGTCATAAAAAGAATGGAGTAGGAATATTAGATATGACAAATATAGGAGCTGAAGTAAAGAACCTAAACAGATAAATAGGATGGATATAGATAAAAGTGAATTCTTGAACTTGAATATCATGTTGAGGACCTCTGAAGGCAGAAGGAAAAGTAGAGATAGAAAATACGTATTTTGTTATTTTTCTCCAGACTCACTATGTTGCCCAAGTTGGTCTCAAACTCCTGGGCTCAAATGATCCTTTCACCTTGGCTTCCCCAAGTGTTGGGATTACAGGTGTGAGTCACTGCACCTGGCCCAGAAGAGTTAGAAAATATTGAAGAAAGCCAAGAAACATAGAGGGAGAAGGATAATAATGCTAGCATTCAAATAATAGAATTCCCAGAAGGGAGAAAAGAAATTGAAGGAGAGAAAAATATTCAAATAAATAATGGTAAATTGTTCAGAATTAAGAAAGAACAGAGACCTCAAATTGAAAGGGCTAAAAGAATACCATGAAAGAAAGATAAGAAAAACCCATATCTTGGTAGACTGCGGTGAAATTTAGGAATATCAAAACCAAAGAAATCTAATATTTTAGAATGATAGAATAGATTATCCACATGGAGTATGAGTCAGACTAGATTATCTTTTCAGCATCTAGGTTCTCAGTTACTCTCCATATTTGAGGTGAGGGAAATCATCTATATAATATATAATTCAAAACTTTATAAATTCATATTGCATTTGATAAAATATTTATCAATGCAATAAGGGATGCATTTTCTATATAACCTTCCCGATTGAAAAAGATACAGGGTGACAGGTCATGATATATAATTTTGTAATTTTATATAACTGTTTGGGAGAAATTACTAGCATTTTCATTAAAGATAATACATCTATTTTTACTTTTGGAACTGTATGTGTGCTGTTCTCTTTGGAGTATTTTTTAGAAATGTGTTTTTGCAGCCATAGATTCAATTAAATAGATGATTTTCTAACAATAACATATGACATAAATGATTTTTAATCACATTGTTGCAGGCTTTTTGCTCCTTTAGCTCAGCTAGGTCTGGGTTCTTGTCTCACCACCAGGAAAAATTAGGCTCACAGACACCAGAGAGTGAGTGGAGTAGAATTTATTAAGCAAAAGGAAAGATCTCAGTAAAGAGAGGGGTCCTGAAAACAGGTTACTGGATGCCCCCTTGCGGTTGAATACCATGGCTTTTATTTAAAAGCTAATGAGGCTGGGTACCTGATTTGTTTAAGATGCCAATTCCTGGGAGCACCACCCTGTCCTTCCACTGTACGTGTGGGCCCTTAGTTTGAGCTGCTCCATATTGATTTATTTCCCTTACTGCACATGTGTTAAGGAATGGAATTTTCCACTGCGCACATGTTTAGGCAAGGCACCTATGCAAGTTCCCTTATCTGCACAAAACATCTGGTATAAAGACTTGTGGGACAGGTCAGAGGTTCTCTAGGGGGACCCTTCCCTTATTGTCTGCCTAAAGCAAGATGGCTAATTCCTTCAACATTTCTTCATCCGCCTAGATTTAAATTCATTTAAATATCATGTTATTATTGCTTGTGTATCAGACAGAAGTCATAGTCACCTTTGGTTCAGAAATCCTCTATCCAATAGAAATATAATGTGAACCACATAATGTAATTGAAAATTTTCCAGTCTCATGCCTGTAATCCCAGCCCTTTGGGAGGCCGAGGTGGGTGGATCACCTGAGGTGAGGAGTTCAAGACCAGCCTGGCCAACATGGTGAAACCCCATCTCTACTAAAAATACACAAAATAGCCAGGCGTGGTCGTGGGTGCCTGTAATTCCAGCTACTTGGGAGGCTGAGGCAGGAGGATTGCTTGAAACCGGGAGGTGGGGGTTGCAGTGAGCCGAAATCATACTACCTTATTTCAGGCTGGGTGACAGAATGAGACTCTGTCTTAAAAAAAAAAATTACAAAAAGATGAAGTGTATTTTAATTTATTTGATTTAACCCATAGATACATAATCAGTATACAAAATTACTGAGATATTTTACATTCTTTATATTAAGTCTTTGAAATTATTTGTGTATTTTATGGCCTATCTCAAATTGGACTAGCCATATTTCAAGAACTCAGTAGCCACATTTGACTAGTAGCTACTGTATTGTCAGTACATCCTTAAAGCAAATGATTGTTCAGTATTCTGAGAATTGTTGAGCGACTTAAGAACTGCCTTTAAGACTTCCATTTGATTAAGAATTTGTAGAACTGTATAGCTCTGTAGCAGGTGAAACTTGTATCTGTTAAATATAGTTTGTAATAAAAAGGAGCGTTAATATGGCAAGACATTATTTGTTTGCTCTAGTTTTAAGAATAGACATTTTGTCAAAGCTCATTAATCTACAAAACATTCTGAGATTGATGGATTGATTTCTACAGATTTATTTTCTTAAGTCCGGATAGTTTTGCCTGGATGTCTAACGGACAGTTCAGACTTAACATGGACAAAACTGAATCTCTTTTCATTTTCTTCCAGATTTGTTCTTGCTCATATTAGTGAGTAGCATCTTCATTCTTGCCTTGCATAGGGGCCAAAGAACCATCTGTCTTTGACTTGCAGCTAGAATACTGGTGAAAAGTTACAGCTTACTGTTACAAATGTCCAGTTTCCTTAAGTCTTTTGTTGTACATGTGTTTACTATATGTCTTTAATCAAAAATATTTACTGAACTTTTAGGTAACGTTAATGTAATTTTAAAAATCAGTGGCAACTTACGGCAAATACATGTGTTTTTTTTTTTGTTTGTTTGTTTTTTGGTTTTATTTTTGCTTTTCTTTGAGACGGAGTCTTGCTGTGTTGCCCAGGCTGGAGTACAGTGGTGTGATTTTGGCTCACCACAACCTTTGCCTCCCAGGTTCAAGCAATTCTCCTGCCTCAGCCTCCCAAGTAGCTGAGATTACAGGTGCCACCACACCCGGCTAATTTTTGAGTTTTTAGTAAAGACGGGGTTTCACCATGTTCGTCAGGCTGGTTTCAAACTCCTGACCTCGTGATCTGCCCACCTTGGCCTCCCAAAGTGCTGGGATTACAGGCATGAGCCACCATACCTGGCAAACATGTGTTTTTTGGTAGTTGACTTAAAAATTATGTGAACTCTTGGATAGTTCACATGAGAGCACTGTTGAAGCATCTTTGTAGGACAGATTTTAGTTCATGCTGACATTAATTTACATTGTGTTAAAATAAATTGAGGGGGAAATAAATCAGGCATAAATAGCAGAACAGGAAATCAAGATTTACATTTGGTGCTCTGTGCTTTGTCCAGAGGATCTTGTAATCATTCATTCAAAACTTTTTACTAAAGAAAACAAAATTTAGTTAGGACATGTAATATGAAAATTTCTTCTTTCTCCTAATTTTATAACTGTTGATGGTTCTTTAGTTGCAGCAAAGTGCATTTTTAGTTGAAGACTGTGGCTACTTCAAAATACTACTATTTGGGGCTTCCTGTGTGTATTGAGACCTTTTGGAACTAACAGTGCCTATGGGTTTTCCCTATGGGTTTTTGTTCCCTTTCCCTTTTCCTAAGATATGTAATAAAACATGAAGACATCAGATATAAAGAATGGCCATTGCTCAGACTTGTCCTTTGCTTGTCTGGTTATCCATCAAACACTCTCAGCATGATTGTGCCAGAAAGTATGAAATAATGTCATTGGAAAGTAATCAGTCAACTGTATGTGAAGATCATTTAAAAGTCTCAGCCATCTGTTCTGATATCAAAGAATATTTTATAAATATAATAATGACTACTCTTAGGAAGTGTATTCTCAAACATGCTTATGTTACCTGCACTCTTGATTTTATGCCTTGGTACTTTGAATAGGATAGGCTGGGTACAGATAATAGTATGTCACAGTGGTCTAGAATCTACACCCTTCCTGCTTGCAGTACGATATTTGCTAGGGTCCATTCCATCACAAAAGTGGCAGCTCATCATTTCAGGCAGTCAGACCAAGAGGCAGCTGTTATAATAGCAACATTGTTTTTTAAAAAGTTAGGCAAGCGGGTAAGGGTTTTTTCACTTTATAGATCATCATCTTTTATTTACCATGGAATCTAATTATTGTCTCTAATCTGAAAAAGATAGCAAAAGGTCATAACCTAAAGGAAATAAAGAATAAAAACAATACCTACTTTGCTTAAAATAATGGAATTTTGCATGTAATTTTGATTTAGTAGGTGACCTAAATTAACAGGGAACTGATTTATATTTTTACTGGTATTAATACAATAAATGCAGGGGCTTCCTCATTGTTAAAGGAATTCTGTGTTGTTTGAAACCCGTGTGAATTTAGAAATGAGAAGACATCAGTGATCTAGGTTGCTACTTCTGATAATTCCTAATTTTGTAAGAAAAAAAAGGAGCTGGAAAACGGATTTGGAACAACCCTGATGTGTTTGTTGCAACATTTCAAAATAAGTCTATTTCATTTTCCTTCCAACTTCCTCAATAATAGTAAATGAGTTTTGTCTCTAAATTTGTGATGAATTAAACATTTGTGAAATGCATCGTATGTAATGTTGGATCAGATGGCTGAGGTGAAAATTCCAGTTGACATAAATGTGCTTATCACAGTAAAGATATTAAACTTTTCTATTTTCATTTCATAGTCAGTGGTTTCTATTGATTTTTGTGTTTTAGCAATGGAAATTATTTACTTTTCTTGTTCTGTTTTGTTATAAATATAATTAGGAAAGTTTTATAATTAATCACAAGGCTCTAGTTTTAATAGACAATGTTTCTTTATGTGTAACTGAAGTTAGTCACATATTTTAAGAAGCTCCTTTTAGAAGGGCTTAAAAATAGAAACCCTTTAGTAGAGGAACAAAATCATGTAATAGTGTTATTTATTTTTAAAGAAAAACTGTAGGACTAGTTCATGAATAAAGAAAATAGCTTAAATTTCAACTAAACTGAATGAGCCCAAAAATAGTGCAATATCTGATTGTTTCAGTTAGATAAATAAACTGTCAGTGAGACGTAGAGGCACACTGGGCTGCTCTATACTTAATGAAAAACATTTTTATCACCTACAAAGACAAGATCTCTATCAAGGAAGGTATCATTGTGCTCTAAGAGAGCAGGCAAAATTAAGTCATAGAGGTGAGGAAAAGTAGCTGAAGTACTAAGCAAATGAATACTTTCTGCATCATCTGTTAAAATAAACATTAGAGGTATGTTGATAGCCATCTGGGGCTACCATCCTTGAATTATGCATTTGGATCAGTGGTTTGAGGTTCAGCTGTGGGGGAAATGGAAATCTCTATGTATTTTTGTTGATTACCTGCCCTTCAGTTCTTCACGTGGATTTCCAAACACTGTTTTTGTTACACAACAGATTACTGTCACTGAGGCTTTAGTAATAATCTTGTCCACCTCCTACACTCCACTCCCCATTGCCTTGTTGTTTTGTTTTTGGTTTTTTAGATAGGGTCTTGCTTTGTTGCCTAGGCTGGAGTGTAGTGGTGGTAGAGTCAAAGCTAACTGCAGCCTTGATCTCCTGAGCTCAAACAATCTTCTGTCTCAGCCTCTTGAGTAGCTGGGACTATAAGAATATGCCACCACACCTGGCTGATTTTTTTTTTTTTTTTTTAATTTTTAGTGGAGATGAAGTCCTGCTGTATTGCCCAGGCTGGTCTTGAACTGCTGAGCTCAAGCAGTCCTCCTGCTTGGGCCTCCCCAAATGCTGGGATTACAGGTTTGAGCCACTGCCCCCAGTCCATTCTCAATTGTTTTAATAAAAGTCCAAATTGGGGAAAAAAAAGAGTTCCTGCAGAAAATGATGGTATATATTTACATATACATGTCTTTTCTGTGTCTCTTCACTTTGGTAATTAATATGATTGTGGATCCTTTGACATCGATTTTAGATTACTTAATAAATAATGTATTTAAGTGTAGTGCAGAATAGATTACCTTTAATGTTTGCAACAAGTGGTACACTCTTCAGTAATATTTAGGGAAAATGGTAAGATCGCCAGTGTATTGGGCAGGTTATATGTCTGGAAATGGGCTCAGTAGGAAGTTAAAGGAATCACGCTTACAGAAGATAAACAACATACAGTATGAAACCCACTATTCTGTCTGGGCCATCTTTTAAACATTTACTAGAAGCCTGTAGATACAGTTGGCAACTCCAGTGTACACAGTGGAATTTATGTGCATATTTAGGAATTTTTATGAGAAACTTCCACATAATAAGATTTCGCACAAGATTCGTGCTTACAATAAACGGTAAAGGAACAGTTTTGGTTCTGGAAAACCCAGATAAGCGTTTATTTTCTTCCATTAAATAAGAAATTGGCAAACGTATGTTTAGGTAAATATGGTATAGATATTTAGGAGACAAAAATGATGAATGAAAATATAATAAGGAATTTTACAGCTTCAGTTACTGCCTCACAAATTTATTAAATGAATGAAAAATCTAGGAATTTAAATGTTTTTTAGAGTCTTTGCATGAAAAGATTTTTTGCTGAAGAAAATGTCCTCTTTGTCTCTGTGATTGGTGGTAGTCACATGAAATGACACAGTGAAAAGATTCAGAAACATCTCAGCCAACCTCCGGACTCAATTGTACCACCAGAGACTTCTCTCAGGTGGTCTGTAAGGAATAAAAATGTAGTACTATGTTTTCTAAAGTAATAAAATGGTCGAATGTATGGGGCTAAATAGACTAGGAATAGATAAAACCATAGGATAACAATGGCACATATTACTCTAGGTAAAATAATTAAACATATTTATAGAAAAAGCGAGAACACGTTCTAGAGCCAGATGAAAATTTTGTGTACATTTTTAAGATAACTCTATGAGATTAAAGGAAGTTGATGGTTAGGGCATAAAGGTCACCTGTTGTTCACCCTCTTTGGATATTCCAGGTACCTTTGGCTGAACAGTTTGAGAGGTCTTGAGGAGCCTCAGAGATAATATCCCTGCTAGTGATATTGTGAGGATTAGAGTTTATGTAGAACTCCTGCACATAGTAAAAACATGAGGAATGCCAACTGCATTGCTGCATTCTTATTCCATAAGTGCAGTTCCTAAAAAGGCTAATCAAAAGGTTCACAGTTTAAGCTCTTCGGTACCAATTCAAAAAATAAAATATGTTGAATTCTAATTGCCAGATATTTGTTTGGGTTATGAGAAATGTAATTGTGAAACTGCTTGCTATAGTAGCTTAAGAATTTTGAACCCAAATTATCAGGATATTCTGGAACAAAATGATTTTATGGGTATTTTACTCTAAGGGAGAACTGTCAGTGATCCATGTACATGTATCACTGCATATCTCTTAATACCTCTTTTCCCCTTGCTCAAGCGATTGTTTTACATTTCTGAATGATGTAGAGCATCAGTAAGGTGCTTAGGTTAGCCTTTGAATAACAAGCTTCTTTTCACACCATAGGTTTCATGATCAAAAATCAGCACTGGGATATCTGCTTGCACTATTCTCAGGTTTGCTTCCTTGGTTCTTCATATCATCCAGACCCCTGAGCTGGAAATATCTTGTTAACTCTGCACTGTTTAATATTCTTTGAAAATTAAACTACTTGGGCATGTTTAGAGCTCAAATGGAATCTATGCGTTTTGCTTGACAAGGTCGTTGGTTGCTTTTTAGAGCTTACATACTGAAAATCATGTTTGCAGCCAGCTGATAGAGAAATTTCCATGTATCAAAGCATTGTACTGATGAAACCACCTCTGTTGTGGAGATCAACTGAAATAATATGTGTTAGAGCCCTGTGGAAACCAAAAAGTGCTGTGGGCATCTGAACACTAGACTGTTACGATTAATGATGAACAGCATCTCAGCCTGCCAAGGGAGAACATGAAACTGGAGAACAAATTTGGTTCCAGGAGCAAGGGGAAATGTAATATGGAATCTCACAGTTTGGGGTTTGTAATTGGGATCTGTTGCTATTATAAGAAAATGTAGTTCAAAAAGACACAGGATTTTCTGTTGTTAAAATCAATGAAGTTAAAGGAGCAGCTGCTTGTAAAAGTTAATTTTATTTGACATCTGCCTTGGTCTCAGTAATAAAAGTGATAGTTCTGTTGAACAACCTGTTCTCTCTAAAGCTATATCTTTTTGTTGCTGTGAGGTCTGTTTGAATAAATTGTTGCCTTTTGATTTAAAACAAAATTATTTTTCTGATTTATAAATTATCTCTTAGAATACATATATAAGCATAACCTATGCATCTTTAATTTACTAGAAAAGTCTTGGCATTCTAGATTTTGAGTTGACAGTCTTGTGAGTTATAAAATTCATTAGGAGCCATCTCAAATCTTGTATGAAATGAGGAGAATGAAATGACATCCCTGTTTTATGCATATAATTTGGAAGGGTTTAGCCAGTTCATGGCTTTATCTGCTACTTATTTGCTGATAACACTTAAATTGAAATCCAAATCTCTCCTAGTCTCTACATTCATATATATTTAGTTACATTTTAGTTGAAAGCACTGCATATTCAGTGTGCCTAGAATGAAACTTAAAATTTTCCTTCATTTCCCACCTTCCTCTTCTGTAGGCACTATCTTGCATTTGATAGAACTATCTACCTACCTGCATGTCCCCTCTATCTTCCCCTTCTCTGATAGAGCATACCTTTACATATTTCTTATGCACATGTCTTATTTCTGTCGCTATGGCCTCTGCCATAATTTGGTTCATTCTGTGGAGCATACCTTTACATATTTCTTACGCTCATGTCTTTCTGACGCTACAACCTCTGCCATAATTTGGCTCTTTATCTTGGAGCCCTAGATCCCTGCATGTGTCACCCTCTTGATCTCTTTGCCTCTACTTTAGCTTGCCCTCCTCCAAGGCAGTCCTCCCACTGCTAGAGAATCAGTCAGTCTTCCCTCTCTTCCTCTCTTGAACTATTGCAAACACAAATGTATGCAAAATAGTAGAACATTCATGTATTTACTTCTAGGATTTAACCAATGTTAACATATTGTCAACCTAAAATAATCAAAAGGGTCCAAGTCTAGTTTAAATGGGATTTATTCAAGCACAAAATTTTGACTAGCCACACAGGAAACGGAGGCCAAAGAATGGAAGGCAGTGTTCCAAAGTGTAGAAGCTTGGGATCACTTATATAGACAAAACGCTGGGAAGTTTAACACAATTTCAACATCTTTCTATGTTAGGCTTAATGCATACTTAACATGATTTGATTAGTTGAGGTTTTCTTTCTGGAACAGTGTAATTAACATTCCACATTGAAGATGTAACTGTCATGGGATCTTGAGTGCCATCTAGTCTGAGTTAGGTAAGGACAATAAAAGAGGCCAGTTAATCTGTAACAAAGGCCAGTGATTGAAAGCAGGGAGTTCTGGTCTCGCCTAGTTATTTATAGAACCAACACAATGAAAAGAGAGTTAAGCTAAAAATCTAAGAAACAGAATTGCAAAAATGTTATGTGATCCAGTCTCCAGAGCTTTATTTCTTCCTTAGCTTAAATTTAGAGGGTTCTATTTGCTTCAGAATTTTCTTGATTTGAATCCAAGGAAAGGATGAGAATATCTCTGATGAAACTGAAGCTGCCACTGTCCCTCATCTCCTTTCCTCTTGCTTTTCCTAGATGCAACCAAAATGGCTTCCTACTCCACTTGTTAAAAAGTGTTATTGCATACAGAATGTAATTCTAAGAATTACTTTCTCCGTTCTGATCTACGTTACTTTTAGCTATATTAAAGAGATCTAATTTAAGTGGGAAGTCTAAAAAGAAAATATTTTGTTTGTTTGCTTTACTCTTGAGCGGATATGACAATCAAGCATGTTTTATATCCAGATTTTTCTATCCTTGAGTAGATTAGTCTTATAATTACTATTTGGATTTCAGTGTTTTATTTGTTTGTTTACTTATTTATTTATTTAAAGACAGAGTTTTGCTCTTGTTGCCCAGGCTGGAGTGCAGTGGTGCTATCTCAGCTCACTGCAACCTCCACCTCCCAGGTTCAAGTGATTGTCCTGCCTCAGCCTCCTGGGTAATTGGGATTATAGGCACCCACCACCATGCCCAGCTAATTTTTTGTATTTTTAGTAGGGATGGTGTTTCACCATGTTGGCCAGGCTGGTCTTGAACTCCTGAGCTTAGGTGATCCACCCACTTTGGTCTCCCAGAGTGCTAGGATTACAGGCATGAGCCATCATGCCTGACCGGATTTCAGTGTTCTTAAAACTTTATGTCCTTTTTAGGTGGGGTGTTTTGAGACAAATATTTTGACTCTCATTAAAAATAACCTACCAGAAGCTGCAGTTTATTTATTTAGCAGTAATATCTTGAAAGGTGTTTAAACACATACTTTTATTTTAGCTTTGTGATTTAAATAGCAAAGCCTATTTCTTTACATTGGTCTGAGTCTTATTTGAATAGCATCATATTTACACTGTCTGTTCCTTAGTTAGTTTATATAAATTCTTGTAGCAATCTCAGTCTTGGCTGATCAGGTTTTTTTGTTCTTTTAAATGGGTGTTCACTGTAGAAGACTTTGAACTTTGTGTGTTTGAAATTTTTAATAATGTTGGGAAAATATGTATTCAGTTAATATTTCTGCTTTATTTTTAATCATCAGTTGGTGAGTCAATCCCCTTTACCAAAAACCAGAGGAATAGATTAGAAGGAAGGAACACTGTCATGGTCAATCTTTTGGTAGTGACTGTTATGGCATATCTTGAGAAATAAAAATAAAATTTTAAGCCCCGTAGCCAAAGGAGCCCTAGAGAAACCTTGGAAGTTGAGTTCCTAGCCATGATATAATGGGAGGTTGGACATGCCTCATTACGCTCCATCCCTTACTAACTGCCATTAGGCTAAACAGAAATGAGCCCTTAGGAAAGACTCATTCCATCCGAGGTATCAACCAACCATCGGATGCTTACCCTCCCTTTTGCAGTTTCCACACAACAACTAACCAACATTCTCTGCTGACAGACTACTAACCACAGGGTGGTTCAGGTCAGTCTATGAAGGACACACAGTGAGGGTTTTCTTATTCTCTATTTTACCTTTTCATGTCTGATGCCTGAAAGCTCTACCTTGGATTATGCTAACGCTGCCATTTGTTTTTACACGCGACTCATGAAGACACGAACCCTAATTGGGTGAGTGCATGCTTCTCCTTTTGTAAATATTCATGACTCCTCCTCTAGCTTATTGAGTATGTTTATTTGGCTACCCTGCTCAGCATAAATTCCTGTTTCCTTTGCTCCTTCCTCAAAGTGTCTGTCTGGCTTCTGGGCAGAGGCTGTGCCTCCTAGCCTATCAGAATGGCCATCCTGCAGGCTGCAACCCTTTATGAAAAATAAAGCTTCTCTTTCTAGATTTATAAACCTCATCATTTTTCAGTTCACATAATTTGAGTTTTGGACTGCTAGTTTTGGGCTGCTTGTTTCTTTTGAACCAGGAGGTCACAGTTTCAACTACATTGCAGGGTAGTGCACTAGCCCTCCTTTTAACAGGACTTGGAAATTCCGTTTAGCTGGAAATAAGAGAAATGTGTGTGGCTCCTCTACTTGATGGGACATATTTACTAATGAAAACAATTAGAAATGCAAGACCAAAAGGATCAGTGTCTAGGGCAGGCTTTTTAAAACTCATGCCTCTGTTAGAAATACTTGAGAGGGGTAAGTCTTACATTCACTCTACAAAAAAAGTTAAGTACTCACTGCAGGCCATACCATGTGCTGTTCTAAGCAGTGGGAGGAAAGTGATGACAAGACAGCAGAGGTTCCTGCCCTGGCAGAGCTTATATTCTTGTGATTAGAGAAAGACACCATAAGAAAATTAATCAGATAATGTCAGATAGAGATAAGTGTTGTGAGATACCTAGTAATAGAATACCCTGCTGCTTTATGAAGGGTTAGGGAATACCTGCTGCTTTACCAAACCCTTGTTGAGAAAGTATGTATTCAGTCAATATTTCTAACAGTTATGTAGTGACCCAGTGCCCTCCACCAAGAATCAGAGAGACATAGATTAGAAGGAAGGAACTATGGCTGGGCACAGTGGCTCACGTCTATAATCCCAGCACTTTGGGAGGCCGAGGCGGGTGGTTCACTTGAGGTCAGGAGTTTGAGACCGGCCTGGCCAACATGGTGAAACGCTGTCTCTACTAAAAATACAAAAATTAGCTGGGCATGGTGACACACACCTGTAATCTCAACTACTTGGGAGGCTGAGGCAGGAGAATCACTTAAACTCAGGGGTTGGAGGTTGCAGTGAGCTGAGGTCACACCACTGCACTCTAGCCTGGGCGACAAAGCAAGGGTCTGTCTTAAAAGAAAAAAAAGAAGGAACTGTGTACTATGTTGTGGTCAATCCTTTGGTAGTACCTGTTATATTATATATTGAGAAGTAAAATTCTAAACCCTTGATAAAGCAAGGTTAAGGAAGGCCTCTGCAAGGAGGTGATGTTTGAGCCAAATCTCAAATGATATGAAGAAACTTTTGTGAAAAATTTGGGAATCTTGAAGACTAAAAATCTGTGAGGGAAGTGAATCTTGAAGAGTGCTGTCCTGTTTTGAGAGGTGAGGGAATCAAAGGAGACAGAAGCGCTCTGGGATTAGGTGAAGGCTTCTGGCCATGCTGGCAACTAGTTGCCTGTGGTCTGAGGAACCTGCTTTCCTCATGCATAAAATGAGAAAGTTTGGACCAGGCCCCTCCAAACTCTCTTTTGTCTCTTGTATTTTGAATGTATTTGATATTTATTGGCATTTTTATTTTTACAGATTTAGGAGGGTACAAGTGTAGTTTTATTACATGGGTATATCGTGTAGTTGTGAAGTCTAGGGTAACCCCCTGATATATTGGCATTTAATGGAGGATTATTAGTTGGTAAAATGCATTATTTTTGTAACCAAATATATTTCGAAAGGCAAAATTTAATCAGGGACACTAATTTTTAAAATGAGATTTATGTGAGTTAATAATCTGGTATATTTGTCTAAAAACAGTGGAAACTGTACTGCTTAATTCGGTGTGCTAATATAGTTTTAATAAAAGAAGGACATCTTAACTCACCACTAACCTTTCAACAATAATGAGAAATAAGCTATAAGTTCTGTCAACTCCTGTGATGGTTTCCATGAAATTGCCCTAACTTAGACAACTTGTTTAGGCTTCACAGATGCAAACTGTGAGAGATCTTCCTCCTCTTTCATTCTTAGTGATTTATGTGTCAGGTACATTGTTGTGTTTTCTATAAAAAGAAAAAAAATTAAAATATATTTGGAAGCCAAAGTCTATTTAACCTGGATAGATACAGCTTTCGGGTTATAAAGGAAATGCTAAAAATCTTATTGTGATAGTATATTGCTTTCTTGGAAGGCTTGATAATTGTTACTTAGTTTAGTTTTGATTTATATTTAGTTTTGCTCAAAGCAGGAATTTGAAAAGCTTTATGAAACAGACATATACTTTGATTTTTATCAATTAATGAAATTATATAGTTGCAATTTCTTGAATTTATTGCATATTCAATAAATACTTACTAAACTAAACATCTCTTGTATTGCAAGTGCTAGGGATGCAGTTACCACTCACAGTCCAGCAGCTATAAGTAGTGACTACGTATACTATGTTAGCTCAGAGAAAAATCTCAGAAGAAATGATGGAGCCAACAGTTCCTAAAATGAAGTTTGCATTCTGTCAGCAAAAGGTTAGCAGATGGGTTTGCCATTTTAAAGAGCTTTGGGATAGCTTTATTACTTCATATCCTTAACATGAAGAGATGCATGGTCTTTTTGTAAATGCTGATTGTTTTAAAAGTAGAAAAGAAAACCTTTGCAAAACTCAAAAATCTCCTTTGAAATAATTTTACTCAGAGCATTGGCCTCTCCCTGGTTTAGGAATCATTCTTGCCAGAGATTCAATCTTGAAAGTAAGTTGGCCGGGCGCGGTGGCTCAAGCCTGTAATCCCAGCACTTTGGGAGGCCGAGGCGGGTGGATCACGAGGTCAGCAGATCGAGACCATCCTGGTCAACATGGTGAAACCCCGTCTCTACTAAAAATACAAAAAATTAGCTGGGCATGGTGGCGCGTGCCTGTAATCCTAGCTACTCGGGAGGCTGAGGCAGGAGAATTGCCTGAACCCAGGAGGCGGTGGTTGTGGTGAGCGGAGATCACGCCATTCATTGCACTACAGCCTGGGTAACTAGAGCGAAACTCTGTCTCAAAAAAAAAAAAAAAAAAAAAAAAAAGAAAGTAAGTAAGTTGGAGGTAGGAAGGGGAGGATGGGAGAACTCAAATCATCGAGCATATGTGTTGCAGAAAGTAGAGCTATGGAAAAGTTCTACCTGACGTGCTCTCATTGTGTTTTGTGGAATTGGCAGAAGCTATATAGTCAGTCACTCATTCCGTGCCTATTGTTTCAGTAATGTAAGCCTAAAAGGAAAATTTTAAGTAAATGTCTGATGAAAGATTGTTGTAATAACTTTGGCCTAAGCCCCTGAGGGAATTACTAGATGATTTTAACTAGGGGTGTGGTTGACTTTCATTTTGAAAATTTCACTGTCTGACCTTGGCATAAATTAGGGAATGGGCAAGAATGGCAGCAGAAACAACAGTGGAGATGTATTAATAGTTTAGGGAAAAGGAAATGAAGGCTGAAATTAAGATGAAGGGGTAGATTTGAAAATCTTTTCTATATAGACTGAACAAATGTCTAGAAATATTTTGCTGTTACTGAGGTGTTTTTTATTTACTTCTATTTAGAAAAGACAGTTTGATTAGAAAGCATAGTATATAGATTGACAGAAGTAACTTAAAAAGCCCACTCTGCCCTGTTTTCAGAGAATTGATTTTTGACATGTCTAGATAAATCATTTAAATCTTTTTAGAACATAGCTTTGGTTCTGAGACATGAAATCTCTTGAACAATGAAAATGGTATTTTATAACAGGATTTGACATTAACAGATAAAGGATGTATTAAAGTGTTCTGTTTATAGAATTTGATAACATTTTACATGTTACAAAATATAAGCCAGTATTTCTCAGGGGTACTGAAAGTGTTGATTGTGCTAAAATTGCAGCAGATTAATTGTCTCACTTTATTTTATTTTAAATTAGTAACTTTGTCAATGTGTTGACTCTTTTGCAAAATTTGGAAAGCTTTTCCATTTTTATTAGAAATTATTAAATAAAAATGACTTCATATATGGTACTTTATATTTTTCACAAAAGATATTTTTAGATGATAGTTTTATTTTTATTTGCATACTATAAAAATTAGATTTGATGAATTAAATGTCTGTTTTCTATTTTTAGGAAATTTTAATTAATGTATGAAAAAAATTAGGATATACGATATAAACCCAAAGGATATTTTTCAGTTTGTTGCTTGTCTTAAAGTTCTATTTTGTGAATTGTTAAATGGTTATCTTTTATTTTTGTTTTAATGTTTTATTAAGTTTACCTCAAGCTATCTGATTATATTGAATGAATATCTTTAATTTCCTTGTGTCAGATTCTAAAAAAGGGCATTCTCTTAAGAACAGAGAAGAAAATAGACGTACATAAGTATATAATTAATACTGTTATAATAAAATATATCAGAAATTCACATTTTCATGCTATACTGTCAGGTTGGTACACAGTATTGGCTCCTGACTTCTTATTTCGTAGATCAATTAGAGGTCAGATTTTAATATTAAATACACTGGAGTTGCTTCTGCATACTTAAAAAATATTCTTGGTTCCTTATAGTCATGTGGCTGACAGAAATGAAGTACATACACTTCTGTATGTAACTGGTTACAAAGTGGCTTAGCTATGAATCAGAATTTCTCTTCTCAATTTCTTCATCATTTTAGGCCTTTGTGCTATAAGTTTGGTTGTTACACATTTTTACATTTAGAAGTTTTTTCATTTTTATTTATAAAGATAATATTCTCATGAATGAATGAATGCTTTTTCATGAACTCAGGGCACTCCCTTTCACTCTCTGTTTTGCTTACCATTACTTTTAATCTTAGTGATATACTTTATGTCCTTAGAACCATGTAGCCAGCTTCGATCATATAATGTACCTACTTTTTATATAATTTCTTGATTTGAAAAAATAGAAATATTTCCTTATATTTTAAAATATTGCCTCCCTATCTGCTTTTCAACCCATTTTACATTTAGTATCCAAATATGTTCAGT
Organism: Callithrix jacchus; assembly: GCF_049354715.1. NCBI lineage: Eukaryota > Metazoa > Chordata > Mammalia > Primates > Cebidae > Callithrix > Callithrix jacchus. Next base: position 65,881,156 of record NC_133505.1, read on the forward strand.
GTTCAGCCTTTGCTGTTTTTACTAATTTTCTTCCCTACTTTTAGTTAACAGCCAGGTCCTTGCCTGCTGTGCAGTCTGATGAAAGACTTCAGCCTCTGCTAAACCACCTCAGGTAATATAAAGGCACAGCCTTGTTATGCTTATTACATCCATATGCTTTAAAGTGAATACAGTATATTAAAGTGGTTAAACCCCTTCAATTACTAAAAGCTTGTTTTTGTTCTTGCTTTTATTTTATTATTCAAATTGAAGTTCTTAATACCATGTACTTGTTACCCTTGACTTTCTGGCACCATAGAGAGCTCTTTTAATTCAACAACAGTGTGTAGAACTACTTGATAAGTTTAAGTTAAATGAGTAGAGATGACTGACTTCATAGAAAGATCTCAAATGAATGAGGTATTTATGTAAATACAAGGTTAAGGCATATGTTTATTGAGAATAGATGAGATGGATGGAGTTCATTACTAAATACAAAAATAATATAATCTCATTTAAAAAATAAACTCAGAAAATACAGGAAAGGAGAAGGAAAAACCTATTATCACTACTCAGAAGTGATATTTATCCTTTCTATGTTTTTTAAATTTTTTATTTTTTGAGCTGGAATCTCACTTTGTTGCCCAGGCTGGAGTGCAGTGGTGCAATATTGGCTCGCTGTAACCTCTGCCTCCCGAGTTCAAGCAGTTCTCATGCTTCAGCTTCCTGAGTAGCTGGGATTTCAGGCATGCGTCACCTTGCCTGGTATTTTTGTATTTTTAGTAGAGACAGGATTTTACAATATTGGCTAGACTGGTCTTGAACTCCTGACCTTAGGTGATCCACCTGCCTTGGCCTCCCAAAGTGCTGGTATTACAGGTGTAACCACTGCACCCGGCCCTTTATTTTTTAACGAAGAATTGAAATGATAGTTTATATGACTATTTTTTCCATTTTTTAAACATTGTAATATTATTCCCCTAGTATTAAAATCTTTCTAAAAACATTATTGTTAGTCACTACATTATATTTTCTTGTATGCCTGTACTATAGCATATTTATTTCCCTTTGGGAAGCTCTGGACCATTTTCAGTTTTTTTTTCTCTGACCGTAAAATAATGCTGAATATTAACCTCTATCTGTGTTTTAGATCATTTTTTCAGAATTGGAATTGCTTTGCCAAAGGGTGTGAACCATTTTAAAGATTTAAGTATATATGTATATTTCTTTTTCAAAATCTTATTCTACCTATATGCTCATATTTGTGTAAGACTGCCATGTAGCTATACTCTGAACATATAGGGCAGCGAAAACAGTTAATGATAGGTTAGACATTGAGATATTATTGTGATCCTATGCATTTTGTTTATTATTGATAATTCATTATTCTTATTTTGAAGTGGGATTAACTACCTGTATTCTTTGCTCACTTATTGATAGCATCTCCTGATCTTATTTGCTCTTAGATACTTTAAAGGATGGTAACTCTTTCTTATATTTGTTACAGACTTATTTTCTAAAATTCTAAAATTGTTTTAGTCAACATACCTACATTTTCATGTTTTATGTAGTCAGGCACCAATAGTGTTTTCCTTTATGGTTTTGAAAAATTCTTTTTAAACATCTCTTTCAGAAGTGTGGCTAGATTTGACTTTCTGGTATTTTTTAGTTTTCTTTATTTTTCCTTTTTTTCTTCCTCCCCTCTCCCCTTTCCTTGCCTCTTCTTTCTGCTCTCTGATACCTATTTCTTCCGAGAAAGCTACTTTTTAACCTTTGTGTAATTGTTTTGTTGGGTTAAGAAGAAGGGAGTGGGTAAAGACTTTCATCAGGGACTGAGTAGCATACATTTTTATGTATAACAACATTTATACATAGTTCTTAAATTCCCTAGAGCGTGTGTTAGTTAAGAATTCCAGAAATTATTTTTGAGTCTCTTGCTCAATGCCCACCTTCTGCATTCAACTCTGCTGGCAGTTTTATTTCTTGAATATCTCTCTGCAATCATAGCCTCTCGTCTGTTTGCTTTGCCCTTTCTAATATATTTCACATCATTGCCTTATGTGTTTATATTATTCATTGGCTTAAGACCCATCTCTGCCTCCCCAATTTCATTCTGGATGAAGCCCAAACTTCTTAGCCTGACATAAGAGGTCCTTCTGGAAGACACCTGGCCTGTCTGTCTCTTTGGACCCCTGTTTTAACAGTGAGATCCTAACTTCACTGAATGCTGTGAAGTTCCTTTAATGCAACATGCTTTTTGCTCGCTCACCTACGGTCTTACAAATGTTTTTCCTTCTGTCTCTTCTATTTATGTAAAGTTATATAGACATAATATATATAATTTAAAACATTTTAAATATATTTAGTATAATTTAAAAATATTTTAAATGTATTAATATAAATATATATTTTAGAAATATGTATTTAAAGTATATTATAGATGTATATTAATACACAAATAGGTTTATAGTCTCCCCATGCCCCGCTTTTATAACAACTTTTGCTTGTCTTTTAAGACTCCTCTCAAGTGTTACCTCTTCTGATAAGTTTTCCCTGACCATTAGTTAACTTCCCTAGTCTGAACTGAGGATCTTTTATAGATATTTTTATAATATCGCATGCCCTCCTCTGTATTACAGAATTTGTGATATTGTTATTGTTCGTGTACTGTTTGATTTCTCCATTATAGTATATTTGAGAGCTTGCAAAGTGATGTTCATATTTGTATTTTCAGCAGCTGAGACAGTATCTGGTGCATGATAGGTATTTATTGTATGTTTTGTTGAATGAATGAATGAATGCAAGTTATATGTTAGTGAAATTTTGTTTTTCTTTTCTGTGTAAAGTTTTTATGATTTATAAGTCATACTGTCAAAATGTTTCTTTCCTAGAAAACCACTGGTTCAAAAGGTAAAAACCTAAAGGGTTGAATCTCGCTTCTAGTTAATCTCGCAGTCGATCCTGAGAAATAATGATGAATTCTCCTTCTTCCATCTCAGTATGGTAATTGTCAGCTAGAATTTAGATTAACTACTGACACATCTCTTTGAGTCCTTGAAAGTTGCACAAACTGTACATTCGTTTAGGGCTTTTATTCTCTGTGGAGTTCACTCTTGACTGGTTGCTAGGCAACCAGGACTAGATGCTACATGTAATATCCGCCCACTGATGTTGCTTTTTTATTATTATTAAACCAAACGGTTTCTCATTTTATTACCATGTCAGAGACATCTGTATGTCGGGTGGCAGCTGATGTGCATAGTTTGACACTTCCTGTTCTACAAAGTAACCTTGTGATATGCCTTTCAAGAATATTGAATGGTTGCTTTTGCTTGTCTAAATGTAATGTTTTTCTTTTATATTCCTTTTGCTTAGTTCTAAATAGGAATTAATATTATTTGGTTTGAGAGATTCTAATAATATTTTTTAAGAAAAAAATTACCAATTTGCATGAATTGTGTAATTTAAATGTTATCTAGAGGAGGATGGACATTATGAGGTTGACACTGAAATCACTATTAGGTCTAATTTTGTTTATTGCCTCTAATGATGAAAGAGGAATGACGAGTAGCATTTTAATTAAATTTGTCAATAAAACTAATTTGGGATATATAATACAAATACCTGTAAAAAAATTGAAGTAGCAATACAGAGAAATTCTCAAATCATTTTACAGGATTTAGAGACTCACAGAGAATTAGGGTAACACTTTGCCAATCTAATAATCTAGAATATTGCTTAAGCATACATATTATTTTGAGAATGCAGAAGTGATATGTCCAGACTTTTTTAGTTGAATCCAGTTTTCAAGCACAGCAAAATATTCTGCTTCAGTATCTTATGGCAGTATAACTGTGTTTTTATTCATTAGTATCATCCATTCACTCATTAGTTACTTGGTGCTTATTATGTGCTTACAATTAAAAAAAAAGAGACAATCTCTGTTTTCAGGGAGTTAGGTTTGATCTGAGAGATAGGCACTGGAACAAGATATAAAATTTGCAACATTTTCCTTCAGAATTAAATGCAAGGTACATAATTTTATTAATTGAACTGTCTCCCTTGTGGAATTATTTCCTTAAGTAATCGGGCCATGACTTAATTGTTTTGGTTTCTGTGCATTCTAGCACAGTAGTTGCTCTCAGTGGGAACTCAGATTGGACTGAAATTTATTCTTATTTTTTGTTGTTTTATTATTTTTATCAGTCAGCTTTCTCAGGCTGAATGGACTGAACTAGAATCTCACTTGAGGGATAATGTTGTCATTAAGAAGGAGAATTAACAAAGGAAGACAAGGCAATTAGGGATTGAATATGATTGCTTAGATGGTAATTTCAGTAGTTTCAGACATTTTAAGCTTGAACTACCTGTGGGTACATATGTGGGGAATGTTTAGTAAGTAGTTGAATACAGACCTGCAGTTGAAGAGTGAGGTTTACATCAGGGAGACATTTGCTAATCATCTTTGTGTAGGTCATGGTTAAAATAAAGGGAAGGGTTGAGATCACTCAGGAAGAGAGTATAGAGAGACAAGAAAAGGCTGAAGTGTTCTCAGTTGGACCCACCAAATATCAGTGTTTAAATAACTTGTGATGGGCGGTGTGGGAGATGGGATATTAGAAACCAGTAAAAATACCAGAGAGGAGTCTGGAACAAAACAGTAACACGAAAAAGGACAGTGGTATCATGAGTGCTAAGGGAAAATTTTCAAGAAGACTTGGTAACACTGTCAAATGCCCTAGGGAAGTCAGATCAGAACTGCCAGTGCCAGTTGGATTAGGCATCTGGGCACCCCTGGAGGCTTACTCATAACATTTTAATGGCGTGGATACAGGTGCAAGTCTTGTGAGGATTCGAGGAATGAATAAGAAATGAGGCCATGGAGATACAGGGAGTAGGCTACTCCTGGTTGAGCTTAATTCTGAGGATATGTAAGGAGAAGGGACTGCATCTGTGAGCTTCATGGTTGAAGAAAGTGTTTTATTTTTTCCTGAAGATTGGTAAGACGAGCATATCTACAGGTTAAGGCAGAAATGAGTACTGTGGGTGCAAGAGGGGATAATTGAATGGACAGTGTTTCAGAAAGAATAGAAGGGAATGGGCCAGGAAATCAAACTGACTGAAGTTTTAAAAGTACTTTCCAGCCTAGCTTTTTGGTGCATACTAAGAACAACCTAGTGTGGGTGGTAGATGGTTATTTATCATAATCCCTATTTTACAGGTTGGTGATGGAGCCTCATGACGTTCTCATTAAGAAAACCTAATTTTTCTTCTTTTTTTCTTTTTGAGACGAAGTCTTCTTGCTCTGTCGCCAGGCTGGAGTGCAATGGCACAATCTCGGCTCACTGCAACCTCCTCCTCCTGGGTTCAAGCTATTCTGTCTCAGCCTCCCGAGTAGCTGGGACTGCAGTGTGTGCCACCACACCCAGCTAATTTTTTTATTTTTAGTAGAGATGGGTTTCACTGTGTTGGCCAGGCTGGTCTCAAACTCCTGACCTCAGGTATTCTGCCTGCCTCAGCCTCCCAAAGTGCTGGGATTACAGATGTGAGCCACTGTGCCCAGCCAAGAAAACCCAGTTTTGCTAATGAAAAGTACTGCTCTTCCCTCTACTCAGATGAATTATTTAATAAGATTTTGCCATTTTTTTCAAAATTGATACCAGGAACTTTTCTGTTGGAAGAAATAAATTTACTTAGATTTACAAGAATGTAAAGTTCAGAGAGAATTTGTATATATCACCATTTCTGCTTTCACCAAATTGCATACTATTAGATATGTAATCCAAGGAGCCTGCATCTCATTGTGACTTTACTGTCATTCTCATGGTTATATGTCACTGCATTTTCTAGGGTGAATTATATCATTCACTGGTTTTGTAGTTTGGAGAACATAAAGGTCTTGGGAGATGTTCCCTTGAATGTAAAAGTTTATTGTAAATAAGTATCTTTGCTATCCTAATGATGGTACTATCGGATAGTATTTATAAAAATGGTATTAGGCTAGCAAGGATGTATGTTAAAGATGGTTATTTTTATTTATTATCTCACTTATAAATATGAAGTATAAATAGGGGCAACTAGAGAGGAAAACTTTCAGCCCATATTCTACATGTGATAACTTTTAGCTTTGTGATTGAGAATTTTTTCCCCTTAAAAATAATGCCTACGGTGTATGTATCTTCCTCCTTCATCCCTCCACTTCAAGATAAGAAGTGTATTGGGGGACAGCATATTATATGTCACTGTAATAGTTATTATTGGCTGGACATGGTGGCTCACACCTGTAATCCAGCTAGGAGTTCGAGACCAACCTAGCTGACATGGTGAGACCTGGTCTCTACTATAAATACAAAAATTAGCTGGTCGTGGTGGCATGTGCCTGTAATCTCAGCTACTCTGGAGGCTGAGGCAGGAGAATCACTTGAATCTGGGAGGCAGAGGCTGCAGTGAGCCAGGATTCCACCACCACACTCCAGGCTGGGTGACAGAACGAGACCCTGTCTCAAAAAAAAAGTTGCTATTGTTTAATGTTTTGTCATTAAAGAATAACTCATTTTTAAAATGTGTATTTGTTGCACCATAATTTTATGAGCATGTTTCAGCCCAACAATGAATTAGAAATCAAATAAAGATAGAACAAGCTAAGAAAGACATGTATTACTTACAGTAAATACTTGGATTGCATCATATGGATTAACTTTTAATGCATATTGATCTTGCAAGCAGATGTTTATACTGATCTTTATTTTAAAATCACGTCAAATAAAGCATCTTCCTTCAGTTGGTATTATTACAGACTACTTTTGTAAAATTCTTTTTTTAAGGCAGTACATTTGGTTAATAACGCACACATCTCTATTTTCTAAAGAATATGCTGTCACAAGTTTTTTATCAGACATGTAATCTCTGTAAGAAAGCTTTTCCTACTATCCACAGTGGTACAGTTATCATTACTTTCTTTTTGAATTAGTTCTCATTTTGAAGTCAGAAAATTGTGTGGGCATTCATGTGTCTATTGTGGTAAATATGAAAATAAATGCCAGAAAATGGTTTAGTAGATAGGGGCTTCGTCAATTGAGGGCTGAAATGAAAGCCTCATTAGCATGGTCCACATGCTTCCGTTGTTTGTTAGCTCTTTCTCATCACCTGTTTCCAGTCTCTGGCAGTACCTTGAACATTTATTTCCTTTTCTACATGCAGCAGCACAAGCTTTTAGTTTAGTGATTACAGAGGTGGTTTTCCAGGTGCTGTGTAAGATATTAATAAATGAGAATATGTTGTTTTCCCTTGTCACTTTTGAATTAAAATTTTTTTCACATCTCTGTGGAAAATGTTAATGTCTTCTTAGAGGTATACTTGTGAGTAGTCAGCATTTTTGTTAGAATCAGCTTATTGTGTTAAGGACATTATAATTGGTACTCTGATTGGGTACAAAGGAACTAATAGATGTGGTCCCTTACTCAAGATGTTTATATTTTTATGGGGAAAGAGGACCAAAATTTATTAACAGTTACCCCTCTTTCCACCGACACACACACCCAAGGCTGCACCAGAATACTTGCTGCAATTAATCAAGTAGATAGTAAAGAGAGTGGTGGGAAGGCTAATGAGAGGCAGTGTCTGCATGTGGATTGTGTTACAAATTTAATGTTTTTGGTAAAATGTATAGTCAAAATATATAAAATTACCTCCCTCCCAAATAAAACCACCAATAAACTTGGGTTGTGAACGTGATGCATACTTAAATGTAATTATAATTAAACTGGTTAACTTTTAAAATTTTCACTTAATAAAGGTATAACTATGTAATAAAGTAGGAAGTTGATTTTCATGACTGTAATTTTAAGTATCTGTATAATATTCAATCAAGAATAGATTTATCTGCTTTTATTTAACCATTGCCATTTAGTCAGATATGTATAGCTTTTGGGGTTGAATAAACCTGTGAAGAAACTTGTAGAATGTGAACAGTTTCTCTGTGTTCAGACGAAGTAACAGAGGAGAAGAAATGCTGTAATAACTTTATGCAGAAGGAATTGTAGCATAGATGTTTTCCAGCAGATCAGATGGAAATCAGAACAAAGAACAGCAGCAACCTAGGTGGTGTATAACTTTGAAAATACAGGGGCCGGGCGCGGTGGCTCACACCTGTAATCCCAGCACTTTGGGAGGTCGAGGCGGGTGGATCATGAGGTCAGGAGATTGAGACCATCCTGGTCAACATGGTGAAACCCCGTCTCTACTAAAAATACAAAAATTAGCTCGGCATTGTGGCGCATGCCTGTAGTCCCAGCTACTTGGGAGACTGAGGCAGGAGAATTGCTTGAACCCAGGAGGTGGAGGTTGCAGTGAGCCGAGATCGCGCCATTGCACTCCAGCCTGGGTAACAAGAGTGAAACTCTGTCTAAAAAAAAAAAAAAAATACAGGGAAGTTCATTAGTCTAACAGTGCTATATTGCTCAGGTGAGAAAGTGGCAGAGTTCTTAACAATTGAACTAGTGACTTGAAAAAGATGGAATTGAGGAAGCCGAATTTTAAACCTTATTAGTATGTGTAGATTAGAGCCTTTATAGCCATTTTATCAAACACTCCTTTAGTATATTTTAAAAATCACACGTGTCGTAGGTCTATATGCATAACAAATACATGTATATATAAATTTCCCTGATATTTAGAAACGATGCTAGCATTTTTTACAGAAAGAAAATAAAAAGTGACCAGTTTAGTTTTCTAATCCAGCCTTAACAAATTACCACACATTTAGTGGATTAAAACAATGCCCATTTATTATCTCATAGTCTGTAGGTTAGAAATCGGACATGGGTCTTGCCAGGCTAAAATCAAGGTGTCAGCGAGGCTTATGTTCTTTACTGGAGGCTATGGGGAAGAATTTGCTTCCAAGTTATTTAAGTAGTTGGGTAGCCTGTTTTTATGCTGTCTGTCAGTTGAAGCCTGTTCTTTCCTCCTGAGGCTTACCGTATTCCTTCTTATGGTTGCCATGATTTCCTGGAGGCCTCTGTAGTCCTTGCCTGTGAGTCCCATCTCAGAGCCTTCCCATGCTTCAAATCTCTCTATCTTATGCTGCTCTGTCACACCGCCTCCAACCTGAGAAAGTTTTCTGCTTTTGTGGGCCCATGTGATCAGATCAGACCATGGGGATCTCCAGGATAATCTTTTCATCTAAGATCCTTTTACCTTAATTACATCTGCAGAGCCCCTTTGCCATGTAACCTAATACATTCAAAGGATCCAGGAATTAGAGCATATTTGGAGGATCACTGATTCAGCCTCTTCTAGTGAAGGTTTTCTTTTGAGGTGGGAGTATGGAGTGAATGAGCTTTTTGTATCACTTTTCATCAGTTTTACATGTTAAGTCACCACTCTTATATAGAATACTGACGTTTCCTGGAGTTTTGTAGTTAATTCACTTTGTTATTTAAGTTGAAAAAAGGCATAAGAAATAATTTCTTGCAGAAATATAGAAAGTTGCTGATTTTCTTTTTAATGATATAGAAAAAAGACAGAAAAATCTTTCCTGTCTTAACCACCTATGTAGGACAAGGCAAATAAATAGTGCTATAAATAGTAGACGTCATAATGAGATTATATATAGTGGCTGAGATGTCTGGAGGTACTTTGTGTGAGAGCTGTTCAGTAATACGTGCTCGCACACCTTTTAGCATTCTAAGAATTTGTTTAATTTATTGTTTATTGAACACATATTAAAGGAGCTTTTACTGGTTGCCTCACATGGTATTAGGTTCTGGGGATACCTTTATTTCTGTCTTTGTAGGACTGAATAGTTAATCAGCAAAAAGAGAATTTTAACTAAAGTAATTATAATAAATCATGACTCTTGGCATAGTGGAGATATTATATGAAAGCACATACCATCATGGAAATAGTGAAACTTCACCTGTCACAGTAGTCTTGTTGCTTATCTTCAGCCAGACATTTTAGATTTCCCTTAGTCCTCTGACTCCAAAGTTTCTCAGGAATTTCTGCATTGTGGATACTGGGAGCCTTCATGGAAGGCAAAATTTATAATTTCTTAGGCTTTTAAAAATAGTTTTAATATCTGTAGTTAAATTTCGTATTCTTCACTCATTGGGTTTTTTTTTAGAACACTGATTCCTCTCTAGTTAAGTAATAAAGAAAATTAGTGATTTTACACTGTATTAGTCATAAAGTACTAATAAAGTACAAAATAATAATAATGTTAGGGGAAATAACATTCGTAAAGGCCTGAGAAAGCACTGTGGCATTATTTGTGCTATATTAACAACAAAAAGTAACTCACTGAATGCTACGTAATAGAACTTTCTGTGATGATGCAAGTGTTCTATACCTGTACTGTTTAATCCAGTAGTCATTTATAGCTATTGAATATTTGAGACATGGCTAGTGCTACTAAAGAACTGAATTTTAAGTTTCATTTAATTTTAATTGAAATTTCAATTTCAATAACCGGTTTTAATTAATGTTTACTGTATTTGATAGTATAGTTCATATTGTATTTGAAATATATTTAAATAATTACATACTTAAGAAAAATAGTAGTGGGGCTTAGAGTTTCAAATCTGAGGTAGCTCTGGAAAAGCTGTACCTATGGAGCTGTTACAAGAAATTATGGCTACTGAGGGTCAGGGGGCCCCTCAGTCATGGTAGCTCTCACACCTGTGGGTGGGGATTTTGCCTCTGCACCTGAAAGAGCTGTCTGCCTGTGTAGGACTGTGGTAAGGATTCCATGCAAGAGGAATACTTGAAGCTGCCCAGCTAGCAAGCTGTCATTCCTGTCCTGGATCTTTCCAAGTAAAATGATACGACAAGTGGTTGGTAGTCTTGTAAGTCTAAATGTTTAGTTAACCTAAGAACACCCCCTGGCATTCCAGAACCAATTAACCTTTATTCACTCAGAGTAAAAACAAAACAAAATTCAATAAATTGAGTTGAGGAAAGGGAGACTACCAAGACTCACCAGAAGTTTAATGCACTCTCACCTGTTTCTAATTACTATTTAGATAGTCGTGCTAGAAAAGATAATACAAGGTGAATTTTAAATGCCCACTTTTGATAGTGTTACCTTGGTTCTTGACTTACTACATATATACAATCTACCAGAAATAGTCATCAAATGTGTACAGCAGTGGAAACAATCAAAAATGTGTATAGCGGTGCATCCTCTCAGGTCTTATTGAGGTCTGTTCTTAATCATCCGATGTAAAGTCACCCTCACAAGTGCCTTGTAATAGTATCTCACTGTGTTATGTTTTCTTCACAGCAACATCACTAGCTGGAGTGATCACTTTATTTGTTTGTTCAGTATTTTTTTGCCTTGGGTATATGTTCCATGAGATCAAGGAATTTGGCTGTCTTGTTTACCATTAGTTATATGAATGGCATAATAGGACCTCAGTAAACACTTGAATGAATGAATAAATGAAGAAATGGATGAGTAAATTATAGAAACTTTCAGGTTTAAAAATTTTACCTTTAATTCCGTTTTCTAAGCTGCCTAATGTTGAGACTGAATGAGAGGGTAATTTGAACAAAAAGCGGATGGATTTTTTGTTGTTTCCAAGGGATAACTCTGATAAAGAAATGCTTTTTACCTTTGTAGAAATGTACAGCTGTTTTTGTCTTTTGTTTTGGGACATGCTACTCTTCTTCATGGAATCAGGAACTAATCATGGAGGACAGAGAGTACTTCCTATTCCTCTATGCGATCTCAGGAAAGTGCTTCTCTTTTTCTCTTACCAATGACTTCTTCAAATGTTGACCACTTGTATTTAAAAACAAAACCCAAACAAAACTGTTGCATACCTTGCTCTTTTGATATTTGAAATGAAACCCTTAAACATTATGAGGCTTTGTCAATGGCTATGTGAGACTAAAGGGGTATGTAAGGAAAGGATGTAATGTGACAATTGGAATGTGACTTTTAGTAATATTCCTCATTAGCTGTCCCGGCACCCCCCACCAAAACTCCCAAAACATTGTGGCTGTTATTGGGGAACAAATGTGAGGGGATAATCCTAGAATGCCTTAAATGTGTAATAGCTCATCTTAGAAGCATTCCACATTCTGTAAATTACTTATGGGGGAACAGGAAGACATTGTCCATCATTTTCATGTATTCATTTTGCTGAATGTTGGAACTTTATTCCCTCAGCCTCTCACTTTTTCATGTTTACCCCATTATGATCCTTTCTTTACTGTAGTCATTTGACTACCATGGAAACAACCCCAAACCAAAATCACCTCTATTAGGGTTCATTATATTACCAGAATATGCGCTAAGGATATAGGGAGTAAAGGAACATAAAATTTATACTCATGAAAATAGATATATTTTGGGGGATCTTAAAGTTACATGTTGAAAATACCTATGTAAGGCTGTAGTTTGAATATATATTATAGGGGTGTATGTGTGTATTTTACTTTTAAAATCAATTTTACTGCAGTACAATTTATATACAAAAAATCCACTCATTTAAAGGGTATAGTTCAATGTCTTTTGACAAATGTACAGATATTTTTATAGAAAAATAAGATGCAACTTTTACTTGTCTTGAAGTTCATTGGATTTTGGTTATAACTTGGAATAAATAGGAAAATATGGACCACTTGGGGAACATGAGGCAAACATAAAATAAAGTAGCAGTTGTACCATGTATAGGTCCTACCTGATATGGAAACCCATATGGTCCTGATTTTTCTTAGATATTTTAGCCTCTTGGAATTACATCGTTTCTCCCAGTTACAAAGAAAAATAGATCATTACACTGCATGTTGTCTGATGGTAGTTTTCTGTGGAGATTTCTTTTTTAAACAAAGTTGAATAAAATTTATGCTTGTGGAAAAATACATTCAACCAATTTAAAAACAGAATATTATTGATTGTGTTCTCATTTGGAATAACTGCAGGGAAAAATCAACTGGGCTAATACAAGTTGGATACCATTTACCAGGGATTTAGCTGGAGAAAAAAACCCAAACTCATTTCAATTTCAGTGGTGACAGCTGTTGACTGAATTTTCCTGTGATATCCTTCACTGCAGGAAATGATAAATTGTAGCTTTGGCTCCCTTGATTTCCTACCTACCTAACAAATCCAAAGTGCAGGGACTGTGCTTTGCAAATGTCTGAGTGGCCTAGTTTATGTGGATAGAGTGTTCGTTGTTTTTAACACCCAAAGTAGGTAAAATTGTGATTGAAACAATAGATATATGGGTGATGTACAGAAACATTTATTTCTTCCTGAAATTGTTTTTCCATTTGTGCCATGATTACACCTGGCTTTATGTGAAAAGGTTGTATTGGAACTTGGTATACTTTTATAGAATGATGTGGGAGATTGCAGTTCATTTTGAAAGATGTATTAGCTTACTTTATAATGGTCCAAATAAATATGTTTCCTTGATGCAGAGATCAGTTTTGGTTATTTGTGATGATTTCTTCACTGCTTTTTTATTTTATGCCAGTTTAAAAAATATGATAAATTATAGCCTGACAGAAAGGAGTAAATAGTATTAACCTTTTAAGGCTTAAGAATACTGGGAAATGCTTGACAAAGAAAGGAAATATGTTTTATATGTTACTGTTTTATGAACATCAGAAACTCTGCTGTTGGGGAGGGCGGGCAGAGAGCTACTCCCTGAGGATGAGGGAGGGATTCTTTCCACTGTGGCTTAGGATTTTTCTGTAAGCCACATTTGCATTCTGTCTATTAAGGCTTCTTACAAATGAGAGAAGAATGGACAGTTCCAATTAGGTATTGAGGTTGAGGTTGGCCAAGCAGACCCAAAGCCTCTAAAGAAACGTGTCACAGCTTTCTTTGTCCCCAAAGAAACAATTCAGGTTACCACTAAGTTAATCAGAATTCAAGATCGCTTCCCTAAAAGTATAAATGGCAAACTATGGCTTAAATATAAAAACTAGATTCCCAAGTAAAATATTGTAAAAACAAGCACATTTACAGTAGACTTGAAGCACTCCTTTAGTCGGACCAGTTACAGTCTGTATTTTGCTTATGACTGGCAGAGATTGATCTTAATTTAGCAAATAGAAGTCAGGGTAAGTCAGCAGTCTATTCTACAGGTATACGTAGTCCTCCGGAGAATCATTTGATTGTTTTATGTCATTGTATTCTCATTGTACAGAGATGCTGTCCAGTAGAATCATAAAGAGAGCAACATATGTAAGCCACATATATAATTTTAAATTACTCAAATGAAGTTAATTTTAATAACATACCTTACTTAACTCATATTCAGAATATCTTTTGTTGTTGTTTGTTTTGAAGAGATGGGTCTTGCTCTTTTGCCCAGGCTCCACTATTTGTACTCCTAGGCTCAAGTAATCTTTCTTCCTTAATTTCCTGAATAGCTGGGACTACAGATCCGTACCACCACACCCAGCTCAAAATATCATTTTTCATGTAATCAATGTGAAAAATTATGAATGAAATATCTTACATTTTATGTACCAAGTCTTTGAAATCCCGTGTGTACTTTATACTTACTGAACATCTCAATTTAGTCAAATTTTTTTAAAGTGTTCAATAGTCACGTTTGGCTAATGGATACTATATTGAACAGTAAAGCTTTATAAAATTGGATTTTATTTAAATCTCTACTGTTTAACTTGAATATTTGTACTTTGGAAACTTCCTAAAAGTGTAAATATAGACTATAATGATAGATTCACAAAATCTTCCAGGTATCAGGTTATTCAAGGACATCTAAATTCTCCTGTTAATACTTTGAGGTTAAACATTTTATGTGATAATACGAAGAAGGTTGGGAAAGAAATTATTTTTTCTAGTATTCATAGGAAGAAATTGGTGAACATCAAGAACAGAGAAAAAAACATGTAAAATGCTTAAGAATAATAAATTTAGGCTGGAATGATGATGATGTTTATTACAATTTGAATGAAAAATACTGTGATAAACACTACAGAACTTTCCTTTGTCCTCACAACTTTTTGAGGGCAGTACTTTTGTGATCTGATTTTATAATCCCTGTTTTATAATCCCAGTGATTAAGATGAAGGTAATTAAGAGATCTTTGCAAAATCATACAGTGACTGTATGCAAACACATGACTCTTGGATTCTGAAACTTGCCTTCTTAATCACTCTTCTCTATTTGGTTCTTTTATGCCTCCATGATTGCCATGGACAAAGTGGACTTGGAGAAATTATACAAATGAAGAGGAGTTGCAGCCAATTCCTAAAATGTTGCAGCTATTCCACTACTTCCTGTTTACTCTGTCAAATTTTCATCAGTAGTCTGAAAAAGAGAAAAATGACTGGAGTTGTAATCACCCTTGAAAAGCTGACTTTTGCCTCTCCCATTTTGTCAGTAATGCCTGGTGGCATTTCTGTCACAGTAGTGGAGCTGGTGAATACCACTCTTGGAGCTGAGGTGTGATGATCTGTCTTCTGCTAACAATCAGTGCCACAGCATGAAAAGATTATTCTTATTTTTCTTAACCAGCTAATCTTGCCATGAGACCCCATAAATCCACTTTTATGTTATTTCTGCTTTTTGTTTTCAACTCTGAGTTTCAACACTCAAAAACAGTTCCCTGTTGAGTACGTAAGTGCTCATATTGATATTCGTGGTACGTTAAACCAGGACTTAAATTTCTGTTGTTTCTATAAAGTCCAGGAGTAGGCCTGCCTTTCACGACAGTTCACAGATCAGATGTGTGCAGATGTTTCTGTGTCAAATTTATCCTTTTATATATCCATGGTATTTTTGTTCTTAATATTAGATGTTTCTGAGATAGTATTTGGGCGAAACTCTAGTTTAGTGTGAATGTGATTAATTATGCTTTGCTGTCTTGTTCACTCCTCAACCCCTTCATTCTCCAATATTAGATTGATTTAATTGGATTTAAAATGGGATTATTTAAATTTTGTTGCATAAATATGTGTTTTGCATATTTTGAAAGTCTTACCTTTTTCTTTTCTGCCTATAAATTATTTAAATTCTGTTAGCTTTATCATTTTCTGTTTACTGTGATTTTAAGCTATAATGGAAAACTAGCCATGCTGCCCTCTTACGTTTAAGGCGCAAGATAATGTGGGAGGGAAAAGTTCCTCAGGTGTGACTGCATTTTAATTTTTATTTAAGTTTATTGAACAAATGCAACCATTAAAAACTGCTTTTATATATTTTGCATAAAATTAATTCTTCTCATAGCAGATTGCATAATTTAAGATCATCACCTCAAAACAAAACAAAAACATAGGGAGAGACACCAGATTACTTTTATGTAAGCAGTTATACACAATTGCAAAACTCTGTTTTCTTAGAAGGCATGATTTTTTTTTTTTTTTAATTTTTAAAAAAAAATTTTTTTTTTATTGCATTTTAGGTTTTGGGGTACATGTGCAGAGCATGCAATACAGTTGCATAGGTACGCACAGGGCAGTGTGTTTTGTTTGCTTTCTCCCCTTCACCCACATTTGGTATTTCTCCCCTGGCAATCCCTCCCTACCTCCCCCTCCCACTGGCCCTCCCCTTTTCTCCCTATAGACCCCAGTGTTTAGTACTCCCCTCCCTGTGTCCATGTGTTCTCATTTTTCATCACCCGCCTATGAGTGAGAATATGCGGTGTTTCATTTTCTGTTCCTGTGTCAGTTTGCTGAGAATGATGTTCTCCAGATTCATCCATGTCCCTATGAACGACACGAACTCATCATTTCTGATTGCTGCATAATATTCCATGGTGTATATGTGCCACATTTTCCCAATCCAGTCTATCATCGATGGGCATTTGGGTTGATTCCAGGTCTTTGCTATTGTAAACAGTGCTGCAATGAACATTCGTGTGCATGTGTCCTTGTAGTAGAACGATTTATAGTCCTTTGGATATATACCCAATAATGGGATTGCTGGGTCAAATGGGATTTCTATTTCTAAGGCCTTGAGGAATCGCCACACCGTCTTCCACAGTGGTTGGACTAATTTACACTCCCACCAACAGTGTAAAAGTGTTCCTTTTTCTCCACATCCTCTCCAGCATCTGTTGTCTCCAGATTTTTTAATGTTCACCATTCTAACTGGAGTGAGATGGTATCTCAATGTGGTTTTGATTTGCATCTCTCTGATGACCAGTGACGATGAGCATTTTTTCATATGATTGTTGGCCTCATATATGTCTTCTTTCGTAAAGTGTCTGTTGATATCCTTTGCCCACTTTTGAATGGGCTTGTTTGTTTTTTTCCTGTAAATCTGTTTGAGTTCTTTGTAAATTCTGGATATCAGCCCTTTGTCAAATAGGTAAACTGCAAAAATTTTTTCCCATTCTGTTGGTTGCTGATTCACACTAGAGACTGTTTCTTTTGCTGTGCAGAAGCTGTGGAGTTTCCTTAGGTCCCATTTGTCTATTTTGGCTTTTGTTGCCAATGCTTTTGGTGTTTTGTTCATGAAGTCCTTGACTACTCCTATGTCCTGGATAGTTTTGCCTAGATTTCCTTCTAGGGTTTTTATGGTGCTGGGTCTTATGTTTAAGTCTTTAATCCATCTGGAGTTAATTTTAGTGTAAGGTGTCAGGAAGGGGTCCAGTTTCTGCTTTCTACACATGGCTAGCCAGTTTTCCCAACACCATTTGTTGAACAGGGAGTCCTTTCCCCATTGCTTGTTTTTGTCAGGTTTATCAAAGATTGTATGGTTGTAGCTATGTTGTGTTGCCTCTGATGCCTCTGTTCTGTTCCATTGATCTATATCTCTGTTTTGGTACCAGTACCATGCTGTTTTGATTACTGTAGCCTTATAGTATAGTTTGAAATCTGGTAGTGTGATGCCCCCCGCTGTGTTCTTTTTGCTTAGAATTGACTTGGCTATGCAGGCTCTCTTTTGGTTCCATATGAAGTTCAAGGTGGTTTTTTCCAGTTCTGTGAAGAAAGTCAATGGTAGCTTGATGGGGATAGCGTTGATTCTGTAAATTACTTTGGGCAGTATAGCCATTTTCACGATATTAATTCTTCCTAACCATGAACATGGAATGTTTCTCCATCTGTTTGTGTCCTCTCTGATTTCGTTGAGCAGTGGTTTGTAGTTTTCCCTGAAGAGGTCCCTTACGTTCCTTGTGAGTTGTATTCCAAGGTATTTTATTCTTTTTGTAGCAATTGTGAATGGCAGTTCATTCTTGATTTGGCTCTCTTTAAGTCTGTTATTGGTGTAGAGGAAGGCTTGTGATTTTTGCACATTGATTTTATATCCTGAGACTTTGCTGAAGTTGCTTATCAGTTTCAGGAGTTTTTGGGCTGAGGCGATGGGGTCTTCTAGGTATATTATCATGTCGTCTGCAAATAGAGACAATTTGGCTTCCACCTTTCCTATTTGAATACCCTTTATTTCTTTTTCTTGCCTGATTGCTGTGGCTAGAACTTCCAGTACTATATTGAATAGGAGTGGTGACAGAGGGCATCCTTGTCTAGTGCCAGATTTCAAAGGGAATGCTTCCAGTTTTTGCCCATTCAGTATGATATTGGCTGTTGGTTTGTCATAAATAGCTTTTATTACTTTGAGATATGTTCCATCGATACCGAGTTTATTGAGGGTTTTTATCATAAAGGGCTGTTGAATTTTGTCAAATGCCTTCTCTGCATCAATTGAGATAATCATGTGCTTTTTGTTTTTGGTTCTGTTTATGTGGTGAATTACGTTTATAGACTGGCATATGTTGAACCAGCCTTGCATCCCACACAAAGAGGAGCTGGTACCATTTCTTCTGAAACTATTCCAAATAATCCAAAAAGAAGGAATCCTACCCAAATCATTCTACGAGACCAATATCATCCTGATACCAAAACCCGGCAGAGACCCAACAAGTAAAGAAAACTTCAGGGCAATATCCATGATGAACAGAGATGCAAAAATCTTCAATAAAATATTGGCAAGTCGATTGCAACAGCAAATCAAAAAACTTATTCATCATGATCAAGTAGAAGGCATGATTATATGTACACTTAGGTGTTTAGAAACCTGGAGAAAACCTCAAATTTTCATTAAAACAGAAAGTTAGCACTATTGCAAAGGAAATAGGACTAAAGGTTTTTTTTTAATTTTGTTTTAACAGTCTTTGATTAAAGACCTGTCTCAGGACCTGCCTAATTTCCTACCTGTCTAATTTCTGTTCTCTTCCTCACCTTGCCCACTTGCCTTTGCTTGTGTTTTTGTCTAACTTAACCTCTTCATCTATAGACAACTTTTTAGAAATTTTCTTGGCTTTGCTTATCTTTTCTGCCCATCCATCTGTTATGTGATAACCTTTTAGATCCCAAGAAAAAGACTTTATTGTTCTAAAATGCCACGCTCATATCACACTCTTACTTTAAAACCCCTTCAAAAACCTTAATCAACTTAAATCACATACTTTTATGAACCTGGTCAAAATGCCAGAATGTTTTATTATATTCAAAATTGTTAAACTACAAACGATAAAAATATTAAAACAACCAAGCCTTGGACTTTTTTGGTGATTTTCACCTCCTACTTCTAAACCTCCAACCTTAAATTGTTTTCTGACTGCAATCTCTAATTCTTTCACTTTACCATTCAGTTGCTCATTCCTACTGACTGTCATCTTCCCTTCATCCCAGCCTCCCATTTCTGTCCCCCAAGGTCACCTCCCCCTGTGGCTCAGCAGGCTTCTCTATTCAACCTAGACCTTTTGTCAGTCATTTCAACAACATACTAAAAACGTTCTAGAATTCTGTAGTCTGTGTTTCTAAAGCGTAACTCACTCTATTCAGTGTCATTTTATTGCTCAAAAAATCTTTAATGCTCTCCATTGCTTACCTTCTCCTCTCACCCTTCATTTAGAAGAGACCTCTTTTCTGCAGGCCTGAGGAACAATTGTTTTGAGCATTGTTGTGGCACTCATCACATTATCCTCCCTGGATTATGTTTGGATCCTTCACTACTTGTACCCTTCCTTGGTCACAGAGGTGCTTAATAAGTGTATGCTGAGAGATAGAGGGATTTGTACAGGGACTCTTGAAAGTGTGTGTGTGTGTGTGGTTTTTTGTTTGTTTGCTTGTTTTAATAATTAGAATCTGTTACATTCAGATAAGGACAACAACTGGGATGTGGAAAAAAAGAGTCTTATAGAGGGAGAATCTGACAATCTAGTGATATTTAAAAAGTAGTTCATCGTGGGTTTTATGCATCTATATGGTTCTGTTTCAGTAGTGAAGGTGTTTATTTTGCTGGTACAGTGCAGTAATTGTTACATTTTGGCAAAAGTGCACTATATCCTTTTACAACCCAGTGTCTTCAGATATTTTTCAAATGTAATTGAATACTCACTGAACCACATCTTTATTGTTTTCACTACTTTTCTATAACTTGAGAAAACTGGTATTTCACCCTTAATGCCTTTCACCCGATACTGTAACAAATAAATTATGCATCTG
The DNA here is from genome assembly GCF_049354715.1 of Callithrix jacchus. Taxonomy (NCBI): domain Eukaryota; kingdom Metazoa; phylum Chordata; class Mammalia; order Primates; family Cebidae; genus Callithrix; species Callithrix jacchus. The sequence continues at coordinate 65,901,571 of NC_133505.1, forward strand.
GAATGTAAGTAAATCACTGCAATTTCTTACCCTTTATCACACATATTTATGGATGAAAAAAATTGATGCATAGTTTACCTTGTCTTTTTTCTTTTAAACTTGGGAAAAGTTAGTGGCTAACTGAGAATTAAGGAGACTAAATTCAGATTTGTCAAGATTCTCTGATTAATGAAACATTGCTCTTTATATTTGGCAAAACAGTCATTAATGACATAATTTGAATTTTGTGACCTACTGAAATGTTCTTTGGTCTTCTATATTGAAAAAAATGGTATTCGTGTTACATCTTTATTCTTTTATGAAACATTAGGAATAGAAGAGCTTTTATGCTTACTGAATCTCTCGTTATAAAAACTATGTTGGTGACAGTGAATATTTCTCAAAATAAGGCTGTGATTATTTTAAATGAACAGAAAACTATTTTCTGCTGGGTTTGCATGTGTTTATAGATGTTAAAGCATTTAGAAATCATTTTTACTGTTAAAAATGACTATTCTGTGTTTTCTCAATATAATAAGCGTAAGACATGTTCCCTCATAAAAGTGATCTTTTTCAAATCATGAAAATAAGAATATATTTTGACAATTCATTAATGTAGCAGCTTCATTTATTTCGCAGTGGTGTGATAGAAAACTGGCACTGAGCTCTGAATGTGGGAGAAGCGTGCTTCTCTTTTCCTGGCTACCTGTTAGGACTCTCCTTTAGAACCATCTCTTGGCACTTTGAAGTGAAAGCCAAAGGCTCAGTTTCATGAGCCAGTGTGAATTGTTTTTAAGGGTTTTTATTATTTTATGACAACATTATTTGTTTTTCTTCTACCTTGATTTTTGAGCTTCTGTCCATGTTTTATTATTATGAGGAAAAAAAATTACCTGGAAACATGTGATGATGAGTGAGGAAAAATGTGAAAGTTTGTTCCTGAATTGCAGTTTGATTTTTTAGACTGGTTTTATCTTGTAGGAAGTGAAATTGTGTCTTGGAAGCACTTAGTTTCACTAAGGCTAGAAACTGATCTATTATTCTGACTTTTCAACCTCCTTCATCAAAGTGTATCCATTCTTTTCCAGAAAATTTCCTGAACCCATCTATTGCCTTCCTTTCTTTATCCACTACCACTACTTTACTCGTTCTCATCTTCCCTCACCTGGATGTAACATTGCCTACAGTATTCTTCCAGTTAGTTTTCCATTGTTGGTTCCACGCCTTTTTAATCATTTCCCCACGCTGCTTTGTTTCTCAAGTGTAAACTTCATTATGTCAGTTCTTGCTTCAAATCTTTTCATGGTTTATCACTGTCCATAGAGCATGGAATATAAGGCTTCTCATGATCAGCCTTTTTTGTGTTGTGTCTAACAGTTTCCCTGCCCCCAGCCATATCTGTCCATAACTAGTTCAAATATGTGTTAAGTAACTGTGATGTTTATTATCATCTCCTCTAATGCAGGCATAAGTAAGCCTTTCTGAGTATAGATAAGTAGAGGAGAAATGCCATTCCTAATTCTGATACTTAACATATTCATTTCTGTCATATTCATCCCCACCCCCATGGCCTCCATACTTGCCCACAGGGGGCTGGTGGCCTTCTTTCTATTAATTATATATATGTCTTTTTTATTGTTTGTTTTTTTATTTTTGAGACAGGGTCTCACTCCCTCATCCAGGTTGGAGTGCAGTGATGTGATCAGAAATCACTGCAACCTCAAACTCCTAGGCTTAAGCAATCCTCCCACCTCAGCCTCCTGAGCAGCTGAGACTACAGATACATGCCACCACACCCAGCTAATTTTTTTTTTTTTCTTTTTTGTGGAGATGATGTCTTGCTTTGTTGCAAAGGCTGATCTCTAACTCCTGGGCTCAAGCAGTCCTCCTGCCTTGGCTTCCCAAAGTGCTGGGAATAGAGAGACATGAGCCACTAGGCCCGGTCATAAATATTTTTAGAAGTTTCATGTCTACACACTTTAAGTTTACTTATATTCTCTCTGTAGGCATTTATACCAATAAGGTCTTTGCATTCATCATTGCTAGCATTCTCTTGCTTTTTTACTTTTTTCCTTGAAACTTAGCTCTTTTGTATATTTTAGGGAGGTATAGAAGAACAAGCACTTTATACTGTCATTCAGGCAAATGTTTACGTCCTGTTTCTGTGTCTTCTCTTTGTACTTAATATAGTATGCATTAATCTGAGCTGAGAACAGCTTCCTTGTGGCATAGTAATTATTTGGCTTCATTTACTCAATAACTATAATTCTGTTTGTACATCATTTTACCATTTATAAAGGCCTTTTATATTTGTCTATTTGATCTGAACAATCCTCTTAGATCATTGTAGTCACCACCTTTAGCTGATAGACTAAGAGGCTGAGGCTTATCAGGGTCAATGGCATGGCCTACTACTTCCCATCTGGGTGATGGCTCCTCTATAGGATCATGCTGTCTCCCTTACAATCCTGTTATTTCTGTACTTAACTGGTCAAGACGGCAATTGCTCTGTATACTGGAGTATGCTTTACTGATTTAATTACCACTTTGGATGCATTATTTCATTTGATTTCCCCAGCATTTCTGTTAATTAGGCAGGGCTGGAATTATTACTGCCATTTTACAAATAAGGATGGTGCAAATCAAAATGGTTAAGTGACTTGTCCCAGTTTGCAGAAGTGGTATTTAAAAAACGGAAACCAAGAATGGGTCTTCATACTCCTAGCCTTCTGCCGTTCCCAATGCCCCATGCTGCCTCTTCACTCTACCGTAAGACATGTTGGAAAATGAAATAACGTTTTTATTCCTGAGATTCCACTAAAACAACTCTATGGTTATGCTGTGTACTAAAGTCTAAAACATGAAAGTTAAATGGCAGCTATCAGTTTAACTTTGCATAGGCTTTATATGCCATAGTGCTACTGCAGTTAATGGAATGCATAGAATTCAATAACACATTGTCAGAGATGTGTTACTCAAGGGAAAGATAATACAAGGCAAGGGAAAATAATACAAGAGGAGATGTGTTTTAGAATATGGTCTCGTAGGGGAAGAAGAATTTTTTCTTCAACCCCTATAGGTTGGAATGGATCCATGTAACAAAAGACAGATTAATAGGAGAAAAACAAAGTTTATTAACATTTTGTATCAGTTTTCTCCGCTTATAACAGAATATCTGAAATTGGGTAATTTATAAAAGAAAGAAATTTATTTCTTACATTTATGGAGGATGGGAAGTCCAAGGTCGAGAGGGTGCATCTGATGAGAGCTTTCTTGCCGGTAGGGACTCTGAAGAGTCTTGAGGTGGTGTAGGGTATCACATGGCGAGGGGCTAAGTGTCTTAATATGCCAGCTTAAAAAAGTCTCTCTACTTCATTTTGTAAAGCCACAAGTTTCCCTCCCATGGTACCCCATTAATCTATTAATCCTTTATCCATTAATCCATTATGGATTAATCCATTCATGAAGGCAGAGTCCGCATGATCCAATCACTACTTAAAGGCTCCACCTCTCAATACTGCCACATTGGGGATTAAATTTCAACATGAGTTTTGGAAGGGACAAATATTCAAACCACAGATCACATGGCAAAGGAAAAAGGACTTTGAGTCTCTGGCGGCAGCAACTTGTGAGAAGGCAAATAAATAGCAGATAAAGACCAGTTAATAAAGCTTGTTCACACAGATTTCTCTGGTATCATCTCCACATAATAAGAATCTGAAATTACTTTCACTGATTAACCTTGGTTCTCATTGGTAGAAGGTTGGCAGGATGCCTTTTGTCTTTGTAAATCTGTTTTGCTTTTAGGAATATGGAGGGCAGAGAGCTTTCCTGAATCTGCTTCTTAAATTGCCTTTGCTCAATAATCCTTCGTATTTTGGGGGTGGCATCTTCTGGTCTCCATCAGTATCGTTCTACTCATTCTGCTCTCAGAGTAATTCTCAGGTCCCTCTTAGCCTGTGGAAGGAGGACTTTTTTTTTTTTCCCCATACAGGGTCTCATTCTGTCACCCATGGTGAGGCACAATCTCAGCTCACTGTATCCTACACCTCCTGGGCTCAAGCCATCCTACTGCTTCAGCCTCCCCAGTAGCTGGGACTATAGGCACACCCCACCATGACTGGCCAATTTTTATATTTTTTGTAGAGACAAGGTTTTGCCATGTTGCTTAGGCTAGTCTCAAACTCCTGGGCTCAAGCCATCTGCCTGCCTCCCAAAGTGCTGGCATTACATGTGCGAGCCACTGTACTGTGGTTTTGCTTCATAATCCATACCCATTGTTTAATCAGTAAAATTGATTATGGAAACAACAGCCTGTCTAGAGCATCTTGAGCATATATGTGATTCAGCAGGAAGAGTCTGTAACTGAGCAGATAGAAAGTAGCGTCTGGATTTTTTTTTTTTGACAGTGTTGCTCTGTAGCCCAGGCTTGGGTATCCATGCATGATCATGGCTCACTGAAGCCTTGATCTCCCTGGCTCAAGCAGCCCTTTCACCTCAGCCTCCAGAGTAGCTAGGACTGCAGACATGCCACCATGACCAGATTTTTTTTTTTACTTTTATTATTTGTAGAGACAGAGTCTTACTCTGCTACCCAGGTGGAATTCTTTATGATCATAATGACATTTTATTCCAGGATTTCTCTTTAATTGTGATTTGTAGAAGCCTTAGTTTGATTGTGGGTTTCTATGTGACCTAGCAGCTGTTTTTTGCTGTGTCACACCCTCATGCACCTGGGTCTGTGTTCTTAGAGTTGGGCATGGGTCGTGCTGTGTCAAGGAAGTGAAGCATTACAGAGGTGGGTGGCTTTAGGTACTGTATACCAAATTATGTTTCCTAATTTGAAGATAATCCTGTAGGAAATTTATTATAGGAAAGTAGATGATATGGTACAGTGAGGACACGGGGAATTAGGAATCAAAAGGTTTGAGTTCCCATTGCACTGCTGACTTGCTTTCTGATCCTAACAAGTTTCTAACTCCTCCAAGCCTCCATTTTCTCATTCCTCAAATGTTATATAGAAACACTCTCAGGGCAGTCATGAGGATCTAATTAGAGGCTATGGAAGATTCTTTGCACACTGTAAAGTGCTATTCAGATATTATTTATTTTAATAAACACTGATTACTTTATGTCAGGCTCTTTAACAAAAATTATTACAATTCAGACCTCCTGTCAATACTGCAAAGCAGGCATTATTACGTCCATTAGACAGTAAGGAACCTGGCCTACAGAAAGTACGTAATTAAGTAACTTGCTCACCAACTACTTTTAAGTGAAGGTTCCCAATTTAAGTTCCAGCTGCTTTTTTGCTGTGTTGTCATGCTAGTAATAAAGGATAAATGGTAGAGGTTTGAATTTTGACAACAACTTGGATTATGCTTCTGAGGAATCGAAGTGGTGCTCTAGACCAGGAGTCAGGATGTTCAGACTGTCACTATATTTTTGTATTATTTTGGGGTAAGTTATTTAAAGTAATTTTATTAAATATATTTAAAACACTTGGCTATGTTTCTGCTAAGGTTTATATGTAAAATACCTTCTTATTCTTATTTTAATGATTTTCAAAATTAAAAAAAATTCCTTTGAAGGGATAAAAAGTATGTTATGACTCTATCTTAACATTTTTCTTTTTTTTTTTTTAAGTCATTCCTACACTGGCCAAGATTACAGTACCCAGGGAAATGTTGGGAAGATTTCTTTAGATCAGATTGATTCGGTAAGTATCACATTCTTTTAAACTTAGAACTTTATCAATGGAGGGAACATAGATTTTCTTAATGGAAGACTTTTGGGTGAGGAGACGGAGAGAATGTTATTTCACTGCTGGCTGATTAGTTTTAAAGAAAATCCCATGTCCTATACATATGATTTAAAAAAACATGATAGGAAAATTGTTTAACCGCAAAATTATCTATACGTTTATAAAAACAATTTAATGAATTATTCCAAACAGGAATTTTAAAAAATAGCTAAATGGAGTTTGTGTTTACATTTAAATACTTTATACATTTAATAAAGGAGAAATGGAAAACACTAAGTGTATTAGTTTGTTAGGCCTGTCATGACAATGGAAATTTATTTTCTCACAGTGTAGAGGCTCGAAATCCAAGACCAAGGTAACAGTAGGTTTGATTTTTTTCCAGGGCCTTTCTTGTCTCTGACATTGCTGCCTTCTTGTTGTGTTCTGTGGTTTTCCCACTGCTTGCATGCATCTGTGGTGTCTTTTCTTCTTGTAAGGACACTGGGTACCTGGGACCAGGCCCTACCCCCATGGCTTCCTTTAATCTTAATGACTTCTTTAAAGTCCCCATCTCTAAATATAGTTACATTTGGAGCTACTAGAGGTCAGGACCTTGATGTATGAATTTCAGGGGGAGAAGACAATTCATCATCTAGTGTAGACTATGAGATTAATAGATAACTTATTTTAGCATCATTTCACTTTGTGGTTCCATAGTATATGGAACTTTGCCATTCTTGTAGAATTTTGCCATTCTTGTAGAATTTCTTGTATAATTTGCCACTCTTTGTAGAATTCTTTGCCATTCTTGTAGAATTTCTCTTGAATACATAACAGAATTTGCACTCCATACACAAAACGGAAAATAAGCCAGCCATAAATAATCTTAGGTTAGACAACTACCAAATTATTCACAATAAATTAAAAATACACAGGAATTTCAATGCTTGGAAGCAAGAACTGTAATAAGACTAGTAGAGAGAGAGAGAGACCATGGGTCTGGATCAGAATGAATAGGTCATCTTTCATTTGAAAAATGATTAAAAAATACTTGCAGTTAATATGTCTAGAAGTAACAAAGGGATTGCCTACTTTACACAGTTTGTTGATTAGAAATTTGTTCTCAAATATGTCCCATCTTTTAATTTTTTATTAAACACTTATTTCTAATAGCCCCCCCTTCTCACTTCCACTCGTTATTTTTGTTTATATAATGTGAATTGTTGGAGGTTAACTCTGTTCCTACTTCTAGCTAGATGTTTTCCCATTCACATCAAATATGAATTTGGTTGGATGCTGTTGGAGTTCATAGAAATATTAATTCATTTAATAAATATACATTGAGCCCATCTGTTACGTACCAGCCATTGTGCTGTGGATACAGAAGTGAGGAAAACAGAAAATATTCCTACCTTCATGGACCTTACATGAGGGAGAGGACAACATAGTCAATAATAAATGAACAATTTAATGTTAAGTGCTATGATAATGACCCTATCATCAGTCTGGGCCTGAGACCCTGTGGTGAGTAATGCAGATGTGTCTTTTTTTGGATTGCCTCCTAACTCTGTATCTAAACTGTTTGATCTTTACAACAGCATGTCATTTGCATGCCCTTTGATATTTGCAACTCTTCTCCAAATGTTTTCTTTAGATTTTTCTTCTAAAAAAATCTGACTTTCTCAATGCTATTTCCCCTGTGGCCCTTTCAAGTAGAGACACTGTTCTCCGTGAGTTCATACATACATGTGCAGTGAGTACCTTTCTTGATCCACATTTCTCTGCCTTCGATTGTTAGAGCTCCAGCTCCTTTGAAGCCCTTGTGATCTTATTATATCATCCGATATCTCCTTTGTTGCTACTCCACCCCTCCCCCGACACCTGTATTCATTGATAATTTGAACACCCAGCTAATGGTCTTGTGTACTGGCGGTTTTCTTGTTCTTGGCCTCTGCAAAATCCAAGTTGATAATTCATCCCCTATCCTGGACTTAACGATTCTTTTGTTTGCTCATTTGTCATAATCGTTTTTCCATCTGTATGTAGCCAGATGCTATCTTTTTTTAAATTTTTATTATTTGGACTACTGCCCACACCTCTTAAGTATTCCTCCTGCTTCCGTTCTTACTCTTATGTAGTCTTTTCAATACCTAACAGCCAGAGTTCTCTTTGTTCAGTGGATCACATCAGTCTTTCGGTCAGAAACCTCTTGTGGGTTTTCATCATATAGACTAAAATCCATATGGCTTCTGAAGCCATATGTGCTCACCATTTCTATTTTGTCTTCTGCTCCTTTCTGGCTCACTCACTTGCTCTAGCCACATGGACCTCATGCTATCTTTTAGCACACCACTTTCGTTCCTTCTCAGGATCTTTATTTCAGTGGAATCCAACTTAAAATATATGTCTTAGTTGAAATGCCATCTTCTCAAAAAGGCTTCCCTGGCCACCCAAACTGAAGTATCTCTCTTCTAATCACACTTGATTTCATTCCTCTATGTCATTTCCAGTGCTTTGGCATCAGATGTTATCGTTTTAATGTCTGTATTCATTGTTCACCTCCTCCAATTAGAATGTAAGCTCTTTAAGGACAGAGTTTTATACATATATATTTATTTATTTATTTTATTGCACTTTAGGTTCTGGTGTACATGTGAAAAACATGCAGGATTGTTGCATAGGTACATACATGGCAATGTGGTTTGCTGCCTCTGTCCCCATCACCTATATGTGGCATTATCTCTATGTTATCCCTGCCCCCACTATCCCTCCCCTAGTCCCCCGCCACAGACCTCAGTGTGTGATGCCACCCTCCCTGTGGGTGACAGGGTTTTTTACTTCTTTGTTCACGGCTGGTTCCCCAGGGCTGTACACATAGTAAGTGTTCAATAAATATTTTTTGATTGAATGAATAAAAATTAAGGAATGTGCCAAAAGAAATAGAAATTGAGTTGGGTCTTGAATGATGACTTGGCTTTGGCTAGATGGCATGTGGATGGGAAGGGTGCACCAGGTACGGCTAGCAGAGTGAGAAAGATGAGAAGCTACAGAGCATGACTACATGGTCATGGGTTAGTGAATAACCCAGTGGACTGGAGCCGGGGACTCATTTTGGTGTAGTAATAGTACACTGGGCTTTCCCAGTCTTCCTGTCACAGTACTTCTGTGGTGCTCATGTTTTGCCCTTGCTGGAGGCCTCATTTTATCATTTTATTTCCTGTGTTAACTTACAAACTAGTGAATATAATAATTGTTGTGTCTTTTTCCTTAACTGAATTAAAGGGGAAAATTATGTCTTACCTTCTTATTTTCCAAAACACTTAATAAATATGTGTTCAGTTTTGTATAATTGAAAAGTAGTTATCGGCCAGGTGCTATAATGCAGCACTTTGGGAGGCCAAGGCAGGAGGATCACCTGAGGTCAGGAGTTTGAGACCAGCCTGGACAACATGATTAAACCCTGTCTCTACTAAAAATACAAAAATTAGCTGGAGATTTTGGCAGGCACCTGTAATCCCAGCTACTTGGGAGGCTGAGGTAGGAGAATTGCTTGAACCTGAGAGGTAGCAGTTACAGTGAGCTTAGATGATGCCGTTGCACTCCAGCCTGGGCAACAGAGTACTATAATAATATATTATAGTAAATTTTGAGAGTCCATCTCAAAAGGAGTTAGCTACTGAGGAAACCTTGCATGTTCATACTAAGGATGTTGAATGTTTATTGTATGGATTAGAACAATGTTTAGGGAAAAAAGTCAGATATTAATTTGAAGGAATAAAAATGGTCACATGAAAATGAGCTGAAAGACATTCTAATTAGTTCTACCAAGGAAGGATATAGGTCTGAATGAACTAGACTGGGCTGGAAAAATTCAGTTGTTACTGTAAAAGAGTGAAAAACTGGATGGTCACTAGAGGGAGCAGCAAAGTCAAGCAAAGTGAGACCTGCTCTTTCTTACAGATGAAGTGAACTTGCTAAGGCATTTGTGAAGGAGTGAGAATTTAAAGTCTTGGGAGGAGGATATTTAAGGAAGTTGTAGAGAATGCAATTGAAACCATAAGTGAAAAATTAAAGTGGGCAGTGATATTTCATTTTTGACACTAAGGGAAAGACCTACACTTTGTTCCTTTTAACTTGATTTCTTTAACACATTTATTTGAATTTTCCTTATGAGAAGAATATGTCTTATTTTTGTGTTCTACTTCATATTTGAGTTACCTTAAAAGTTCATCTGCTATTTGGCAATTGTACTTTTATCTCAGGGAAATGAAATCTTATGTTCATATAAAAACCTCTTCAAGAATGCTCATAATAGCTTCATTTGAAATAGCCCAAACTGGAAACAACCCAAGTGTTCTTTAATGAGTGAATAGTTAAATACATTATGAGACTTTCACATCATGGAAAACTACTCAGTAATAAAGAAATGAGCTTATATACAACTTAGATGAATCTTGAGGGAATTCTACTGAGTTAAAAATGACAATCTCAAAGCAATACATATTATATAATTCTATTATATAATACTCTTGAAATGACAAAATTATAGAGATGGAGATCAGATCAGTGGTTGCCAAGGATTACGGAACTAGGGGAGAGGGAACAGGGTGCAAAGGATAGATGGGAGTGGTTATACAAGGAAAACATGAGGGAACCTTGTGGTGACAGAACTGTTCTGCATCTTGACTGTGGGGGAGGATGTATGATCCTACATGTGACAAAATTGCATAAAAGTTAATACAGAAATAAGTACATGAGTACAACCGAGGAAACCTGAATAAAACTAGTGGATTTTTATCAATGTTGGTATCTTGTTTGTGATAATCTACTGTAGTTTTACATGATTTTATCTTTGGGGGGAATTTAGGTACTTGCTAACTCTTTGCATTATTTCTTTTAACTGTATGGGGGTCTATAGGTAACTTCAAAAAAAGTTTAATTAAATTTATAAAAGAAACAGGTAAAATTTTAATAGTATATTATTTAACACAAAGTATCTAAAATATTACATTAACTTGTAACCAATAAAAAAAGTTAAGGGACATCTGATACAGATAGGTCATCTGTAACCACAGTAATAAAGTGGTACTTTCTTATGGCATTTGTTTTTTGTTCCAATTAAATTGAGTTTGCAACCATAACAAATATTATTGGGGACCTAATAAGTCTTCCACATAACTTAAAACTGTTTTTTCTTGTAGCTTTCTACGAAATCCTTCCCACCTTGCATGCGTCAGTTACATAAAGCCTTGCGGGAAAATCACCATCTTCGTCATGGAGGCCGAATGCAGTATGGCCTGTTTCTGAAGGGCATTGGTTTAACTTTGGAACAGGCATTGCAGTTCTGGAAGCAAGAATTTATCAAAGGAAAGATGGATCCAGACAAGGTAATTTTGAAAAAAATCAGAGTGGTAACTGATACTTTAATTTTGTCTGAAAATAAAAATGTCTGTTTTTTAAAAAATATGCTCCCTGCAATGTAGTTGAAAATTCTAAAAAGATGAATGTGACAATTCAGTTTAAATAAAAAGAAACTTGCATGTTAATCTAATACAAAAGATTGGGAAAGGAATGTTTGTAGGTATACTGCCAGTAGTAATCATAAGACTGAAATTGCTTTCAGAGTTATATTTCTGTAGGAATGTATATGTATATATACATATCCATATATATATACACACACACATAATGTTTTGAGCACTGGGAGATACCGTGAACAAATACAATGAAAACATTTAAAATCTTTTCTATTATGTTATGCAGAATCTTTTATAAACTTTGGGGTTTATTTTTGAGATATGGTCTTCCTCTGTCGCTCAGGCTGGGCTGGATTGCAGTGGTGCAATCCCGGCTCACTGCAGCCTGGACGTTTGGGCTCAAGTGATCCTCCTACTTCATCCTTCCCAGTAACTAGGGCCACAGGTGCATGCCATTATGCCTGGGTCATTTTTTTTTTTTTTTTAATTTTTTGTAGAGATGGGGTCTCACTATGTTGCCCAGGCTGGTCTCAAACTGTTGGGCTCAAGCCATTCTCCTGCCTTGGCATTCTAAAGGGTTGGGATTACACCTGTGAGCCTGAGTCATTGTACGCGGCCTATAGAACATTTTTAGATAGACAGTAATCACTTAAACCTGAACAACTTTTCTAAAAACATATCCACAGTGCTTATGTTCCCAATCCTACTCCTTATTTCTCTTTAATAGTGCCAGCTAATAACATTTTATTTGGAAATATGATTTCTTGCCCCTTCTATGCCTTGACACTGTGGTATGAAGAACATTTTTTACTGTCTATTTCTTGATTTGTTCCCTCCTAAAAGTAAATTATAGAAAAAACAATATTTGCCAGGTACTTTATTATGTTTTACATTAGTTTGCAAGGGTTGCCATAATAAAATACCACAGACTGCTTGGTTTAAAAAACAGAAGTTTATTTCCTCACACTTCAGGTGGCTGAAGTCCAAGATCAAAGCACTGGCAGATTTGGTTTCTCCCAAGGCCTGCCTCCTTGGCTTACAGGTGGCCGCCTTCTCACTTTGTGCTCACATGGCCTTTTCTCTGTGCATGTGCATCCCTGGTGTTTCTTCATTTTCTTATAAATATGCTAGTCTTACTGGATTAGGGCCCTACTCATATGAACTCGTTTAACCTTAATTATCCCTTGAGAGGCCCTATCTCCAATTACAGTTGGATTTGGAGTTAGGGCTTCAACAGATGAATTTTAGGAGATCACAATTCAGTTCATGTTTCTAGCTGTATTGAAAAGGTCAGGTTTTTAAAATAACATGTTATAAAAAGCCTTACAGTTTTTATAAATTTGTTTTAAAAACTGTCTTCATTGACAATTATTCATAGAATCTTAATGAAGTCATTTAATAGGATTTTCTTTGAATAGTTCTGGATAATGTTTTTTAGACCTCCATTATCTTTCTTTTAGTTAGAAATTAGTCTAATTATAAATATGAAAAATACAGAAAAATTCACCGGTTATCCCCTAGTTTGAAATAATTACTGCCAACATTGTAGCCTTTTACTCTAATCTAATCTAGATAACTGAACACCACTGATTTTCCCCATTCTAAAACTTGTCATTATATTATGATGATTTTTGCATGTTTTTGACCAATGTTTGAAAATATCTTTAGTAGTTGTATAATATTATATCCTTTGAAAGTGATGTGATTTGTTTAATGATTTTCCTATTGTTGGACATTTATTTGGTTGTGTCTAATTTGACTCTGTTATATATGTTGCTAACACGTGTAACAGAGTCAAATAGCTGGTATCCAGAGGACATAGATCATTGATTATAGTTCTGATTATGTTCTTTGTGTGTGTGTGTGTGTGTACATTCACCAGAAAATAAAATTATCTGATAAGAAACTACACACAGTTGTGTGGGTTGGTTCACGCCTGTAATCCTAGCCCTTTGGAAGGTTGAGGTGCGTGGATCACCTGAGGTGAGGAGTTAGAGACCAGCCTGACCAACAGGGTGAAATGCTGTCTCAACTAAAAATACAAAAATTAGCCAGGTGTCCTGGCAGGCGCCTGTAATCCCAGCTACTTGGGAGGCTGAGTCAGGAGAATCCCTTGAACTTGGGAGGTGGAGGTTGCAGTGAGCTGAGGTAGCACCACAGCACTCCAGCCTAGGCATCAGAGGGAGAGTCCATCTCAAAAAAACAAAACAAAATTACACACAGTTTTAAAGTTTTAATGCATTCTTTGAAATGACGGTTCAGAAAGCTTTTAAATTAGACCCTCTTCAAGCGATGTGAGAATTTTGCTCTGCCATTGACATCATTATGTATTACTAATTTAAGAATTTTTGATCTTATTAGGAATTTGATGTATTAAGTAGGTAGATGTATTAGTGTTCTCCAGAGAAACAGAACTGTGTGTATTTCTGTCTCTCTCTCCAAAAGAGAGTTAGAGATGGGGTTTATGGAGATTGACAAGTCTGAAGATCTGCATTTGACAAGTTGGAGACCCAGGAGAGCCAAATGTTGTAGTTTTAGTCTGAAAACCAGAATAGTGCTGGTGTATAGTTGATCCTTGAAATACACAGATTTGACCTGCATGGGTCCAGTTATATGCGGATTTTTTTCAATGAGTATATTGGAAATTTTCTGGAGATCTGTAACAATTTGAAAAACCTTGCAGATGAACCACATAGCCTAGAAGTATCAAAAAAGTAGGAAAAAATTAAGTATATATGAATGCATAAAATATATACTAGTCCTAATTAGTAACGTGAGATATACAGAAATATATTGCAAAAAGTGAAAATTTATGAAAACACATGCACACAAATGTACAGATTGTATGTGGTGCCATTCCCAGTAGAGATAAATGTAAACAAATGTAAAGATGCAGAATTAAATTATAAACTGCATAAAATTAACTGTAGCACATTCTGTACTACTAATGTAATCTCATAGCCCCACCTTGTTGCTATTGTGGTGAGCCTATAAGTGTTACAAGTATCTGCTTAAAATGGCATGTGATGCTAATCATCTCAGCCTGAGCAGTTTGTCTGTACAGTAAATTATGTATTACAGTAAAGTCATCTCTCACAGTTCTTGGGTATTTTCATCATATTCAGTGCAGTATTGTAAACCTTGAATAACAACACCATTAGCTCATAAATGTATTTTCTTATGACCTTCTTTTTCTTTTTATATTTTTAGTTGAGACGGGGTTTCACTGTTTTGGCCAGGCTGGTCTTAAACTCTTGACCTCAGGTGATCTCCCTGCCTCAGCCTCCCAAAGTGCTGGGATTATAGGCATGAGCCACTGTGCCTGGCCTATTATGACTTTCTTAATATTTTTTCTCTAGCTTACTTT